>NC_063446.1:35875205-36187170 GCF_020379485.1 Brassica napus
ACAGTATCATACTTTGTATTCAGCTCGGTGAACATGTTCTCCATCCTGGTGTTGATGTCTGTAGAAACTTGATTCAACGCCTTGGCATGAACCTGCTGACCCTGCAACAGTTGTTGCATCATCATACCCCGACCCTTCAGCTCATCTGGTTGATTGTTCCCAGTAGCTGGAACAGCTTGCCGATTGCTCTGCGGTTGTCGCTGGTTCTGGTTCTGAATCTGCCCGGCCGTAGCTTGCTTCATGCTGAAGACGTGCCCTTGGTTTTTTTTCAGTAGCTGATCAACCTTGGCTGTCAGCTCATCTATCTTCTAGGTGTCGGAACTGTTCTCTTTCTTGGAGTGATCGCTCTCCTCGTTCTTATTGGCTGAGGTAGCAGCCATGTTCTCAATCAGCTCAAATGCTCCATTAGTGGTCTGAGTCATGAAGTCTCCGTTGCTGGCAGAGTTCATAACACTCTAAAATTCCCAGTCAACTCCATCATAGAAAATTTCCAAGAGGTAGTCATCATCATATCCATGGTGAGGACATTCTCTGCGATAGTCATTGAAGCGCTCCCATGCGTCACAGAAAAGCTCATCAGTGAGCTGCCTGAAAGAGGTGATATTGTTCCTCAATGCAGTTGTTCTCGCCTTAGTGTAGAAATGGTTGAGGAACGCTAATCGGACATGTTCCCATGAAGTGAGAAAGCCGGTAGGGAGGGAGTTCAACCACCGTGCAGCTCTTCCATCAAGAGAGAATGGAAACAATGTGCACTTGATGTAGTCTGGTGGAACACCATTCGCGCGAGTGAAACAACAGACTTTTTTGAAGCTCTCAATATGCTCCATTGGAATTTCTGTATAGAGACCAGAGAACACCTTTCTCTGTACTAGACCGATCAAAGCAGGCTTGATCTCGAAGTTCTGCCTGGTGCAGGGTGGAGGAACAATGGCAGAGCACGTAGTAGGGATGTTACGCGGAAGGTTTCTCCTCCCAATCGGAACAGTATGTGCCTGTTGTTCCTGATGTTGCTGAGCAGCTTGTTCCTGCGCTTGAATGGTCTGCTGCAACTATTGCATCTGCTGCTGCATGAGTGCCATTGCAGCAATACGATCATCCTGATCGGCTTGATCACCCATAGTGGTGTCGGTTTGCCTTGGCTATTGACGATTTGTTCTTTCTAACCTTGCTAGCTCCTGGTTGGTAAGTGTAACCAATTTCGTTGTGCGTTTCTCCGAGTATGTCTACTGGTTATGCACCTGAAAAATTAACTGCAACAAAAAGGATAGAGCAAGTTAGAGGTCTTAGACTAAATAAATAACCGAAAAATAAAGGTAAAAAGATGGTCCCCGGCAACGGCGCCAAATTGATATTATGTGTATACGCACACCAATTAACCTAATGTGCACACTACCACAATCGAATGGTATGTCGATGTAGCACTTTAGGATCGAATCCACAGAGACCAATGATTACACTTTATTTCTATAGGATCAATATCAAGCTAAAACAATATGGGGGTTTTAAAGTTGATTTCGTAACAAGCAAGTAAAAGATTGATTTAAGGTTTTTCAGATGATTAAGAATGCTAGCCTAGGGTGGTTTGATAGGGTGTTAAACAAGTGTGAGCCAAACAATTATTCAAGTTCAATTAATGGTAAGTCCAGAACTCGGATTACTCAGGTTGAATCAACCCACTCTCGTGGCATTGATTCCTTTGCAAGTCGGTCTTGATGCCTAAACTCTCGTTTGGATCAAGACGCGCTAGCAAGCTTTAGAGATCAAGTCCGATATGTTCACAATACATCCTAATATCTACTCTCGCTGAATAGGGATGCAATGCTCATTCATAACAGAGCTAGCAACCTATTACACGGTTAATGAACATGTTAAACCTAGGATCTAACATTAAGCGGCCAGTTTAATGCAAACATTAAGAATAGTTATGAATGAAGACAATCAAGGGATTCACTTATCTATGTTTAACTCACGAATCTAACACCCTAACACCCTAAACTAAGCAAGTGGATTACTCAGCCATGGACAGAGAAATCACAGAGATAACAGATGAAGAAAACATGTCAGAATTAATAATAAAAAGCAAAGAAGGTTTATAAATCTTCTCCCAAGGATGTAGATATTCTTCTTCCTTAACAAAAGTACAAGTTTTCTCTCTCCAAAATCTTTTTAAAAAGTAACGTAGAATGTCTAGAATAATAAGAAAATATATATTGCAGGTCTCTGGCGGCTGCAGGAGAAAAAGGGGGAAGCCCTAGGTAAAATCCCGAAATATTTGGAAACTTCCTTAAAATCTCTGCCGCTGGAACATGCACTTAGGTTGCTCCGTCAGACTGCTCTGCGTGAAAAACTCCAAGTTGCACTCTTTTCTGTCTCTTTTGTTCCAGCTGGTTCATCTCCCATCCAATGCAACTTCAGACCTGTAATGACTCGAAAAGGATTAGGAAAACTCGATAAAGACTTTAAAACTAATTAGAAAACATATATACAAGATGCCAAAAACACCATATATCAGGTTTCACATTCCCGTAGATTGTGTCATTAATTAGGAATAAATAAGACACAGAAGTGAAGTACTGCATTACCCAGTTTATCCATTTGTTTAAAGGCAAAAAGTAACTTTCCTCTATATTTTTTTATAAAATAGAAAAATTTTATTATAGGGGCATACATTGGAACATTTTCACCTCTATAATAGAGATTTCTATTTTAAAAGAAATTAGAGTGGTGTACAATGGAGATGCTCTAGTAAGCTTATTTTCATGGTCCAATGAACATGGACAAGAAGACAGGAACAAAGGATACTGTCTTAACGATTCTTTATGTTAAAAATTCTACGATCTAGTGGGGCAAAAGGATGCACTAAAATGGGCATCTCTTCAACCTCAAGTGTTGCTTCTGCTTTAACCTGTGACCGCGAGGCCACAGATCCAAAATTTTGGATATGACTAAGGAGGTTTTGAATCATCGAAGGAGTAAGATGACTGCAAGGGAAGATGTGGCAATAGATTGGATTAAGGCAAATACAATCAGTTAATCACGTTTTAGGCAAATACGATTAGGTAATCATGTTTTAGTAAAGTAAACGTGATTAAACAATTTCATTGATTTGTGGAATTAATTCCAATCGAATAGTATAGGTAGTTTTACTTATGAAATTTTCAGTTGGGAGGTTAAATGATAAATCGAGAGTTTGGGGGAATTGAGGGTGGAATTCAATAGTAGAGGGGTCTCAAGAAAAGTCAACCCAAGAACAAATAAAAAAATGAAATGTAACAAGAATCCAAGTCAGAGAATCGACATCTTAGGGCAACATTATCGGTGGTCCCATTTTTTGGTCTTTAAATTTTTTTTTTTTTTTGGTTTAAAAAAAAAAATCTAAATAATATAAACTTATAGCGGACCGCCACGTATTGTGGAGCCCGTAAACAGTGCTAAGGACTCAGTGAAATTCCTTATATTAAAACATTATGGCACAGTCATTAAGAAAAAGTGATTGGGATCCACGCTTAAGCAGTCTCCCCTACCACCGATAATGTCGGCCTTAGTCTCTCTCTCTTCCTTCACCAAAAAATCCTCTGCTCGAGTCTGAAGTCAACGGCGAAAAGTTGAGTGATCCAATGTTTATAAAGTGTGCCACCGTCGGTGATGACGCCATCGGCAAGACTTGTCTACTCATTTCCTACACTAGCAACACTTTCCCCACCGTGAGTTCACTTTTTGGTTAATCCCCAAACTTCGTTTTACCGATCATTAGAAAGTTAGGAGGACATTTGTCTCACTGATGTTACTTTGGTGATCTATAGGGTTGAGCTTGTCTGCTTCATAACATACTCAATTGTTTCTTTGGGATGTTCGTAAATTTTTCATCGTATATATTTTCTTTTGTGGAATGTTGTGGTGACAGGATTATGTGCCAACTGTATTTGATATTATCAGCGCCAATGTGATTGTCGATGGGAACTCCATCAACTTGGGGGTGTGGGACACTGCAGGCAAGTTATATAACTTTGAAACCTTTCTTTTGTTCTCGAGTCCTCTTTGTCTTTAAACTTTCTGTGTTTATGTTTTGCCTTTGATGAAACAACATAGGACAAGCTGACTATAATAGACTAAGACGATTGAACTATCATCTTACTGATGTCTTCTTGCTCGCATTCTCTCTTGTCATTAAAGCTAGCTTTGAAAATGTTGCTAAAAAGGTTAAATATAAATCATCAGTTCTGAGATATTATCTAAGTCATTTTGATACATTATGTTTTTTCTCAGTGGGTTCCTGAACTCAGACATTATGCTCCTGGTGTTCCCATATTCCTTGTTGGGACAAAGCTTGGTTGGTTCTGTTTTTATTTAATTTATTATCAGTTAAAAGATAAAAAGAGAGTTCTGATATGGATGCTTTTTCAGATCTTCGAGATGATAAGGAGTACTTGCTTGAGCACCCTGGAGCTGTGCCTATATCTACTTCTCATGTAACTCTCCTCATCCTCGTTTTCTTTTACGTAAGTTTCTTCTTCTTATATGCTTCCTTTATTCATGGTAGGGTGTAGAACTAATGAAGCTTGTTGGAGCTTTTGCTTATATAGAATGCAGTGCAAAGACACAACAAGTAACTACAAAATTCAACATCATTTTTATAGTTTTCTTTCAGAATCTTGCTGACGAGAAAACTCGTTCAATTATACAGAATGTTAAAGCTGTCTTTGATGTGGCCATCAAAGTAGTTCTCCAGCTACCCAAAAACAAGAATAAGAAAAAGAGAAAATCTCAGAAGGGCTGTTCTATATTGTGATTTGGAGAAGAAGAAACACGAATCAACAGTTGACTAATCCTTGTTTAGAATCGATTGTTTGTAGTCCTAAAAAGTGACATACAGAAAACAGATTTGTTAAGTACTGAAACTTCGAGTTTGTATTCTTTCTTTGCACGCTGAATCTGTAACTATATGAATTCATATTTTCGTTCCATTCCATTAGAAATGATTCTCCCTAAATGTTTTCCCAAGCTAGGTGGTGTGTAAGAAGAGAGATGGTGTGTAAGAAGAGAGATGGTCGCAAGAAGAGACCAAGAGCCTTCTCTTTCACACTACTTGCTTTTGTGTACTCTGAAACGACTTTGATTTGCAAGTTGGTAACAGTTCATTTTCCTGGTCCAATGAACATGAACAAGACGACAAGAACAAAGGATATTGTAATAACTATTCTTCATGTTAAAAATTCTTATTCTCAGATTCCTTCAGGAATTTAACATGACTCATTTAAAGACCGTTCAATATATATAATACATTGCATCAAGCATGCAAAGATCATTAGACCACCATTAACCCTAGCACTTGGTACCCCAAGTGGCGTGCTTAATTTTTTTATTTTTTTTTGTTTATTCTCTGTTTTAAAAAAAAAAAAATTAAAAACGAACTAATCGCTGGCCGCCACGTGCCAGTGGAACCCGCGAAACAGCTCAAGCAGCGACGCCTAATCAGGCGTTTTAAGCACTCAGTTTTCTTGTTTTATGGTGGGTTCCACCAAGAAACACTCCATCAAGCGCTTCCGTTGATGGTGCTCTTAGCTTCAGGATAAGTCTTCTCTTTCAGAATCAGAACTAAATAATGATTCTTTCTCCATTACCGTTATGGGACAAAGTTGGCGGCTATATTGCTTAAACACGTGTAAATGGAAAATCTAAGAACATGTTCAATGCAGTTGCTTAACCATGATTCTTAGCTAATTTGTAATTAAAAATAAAAGGAAAAAAGGTAATTAGTTAAGCATCGAGGCTTAATTAAGCGTTGGTGTACACGTGTTTTATGTCTCTTGGTTTTTTGTTTTTTGAGAGGAAAATAACAGAGGAAAAGAAGAGAGGAAAAGAAGCAAAAGCCTCTTTCTCTCACCGTAGAAGACGATCCGTCTCGGCTCCTCGAAGAATCTCTGGGTTGATTTCGACGACGAAGAATCTCGTTGGTGGTGGCTCTCCCTGACCGAGATTCTCGTTGGTCTTGTCGAGGAAGAGAAGTCGGTGTCTCTCCTCAAGGAAGAATCTCGGTGGCTCTCAGTGACGGCGAATCTCGGTGGCTTGACGGAGAAAATATCGGTGGCTCGGCTTTACGAACAGGGTCGTCGGTTGCTGCTGAGTATAATCGATGAGCAAAGCTAAGTTATTTCGTTTTTATTTTTGAATCCTCAAATTTGCATGTGAATGATTTTGCTCCTTCTTGTTCGCTTTTGATGTTTAGTTTGTAAATCTGATTGTCTAAATTGCATATTGAAGTTCCATTGAAGAGAGAATCCTTAATTCTCTGGAGAGACAGTCGATCTTCTCTTGAAACTCAAGGTTTGTTTTTCCTACCAACCTTGATCTTCTCGGTCCTGTATACCATACAAATCACCTTGATAATGTGATGTTGATTGAGAACTTTCGGAATGTTTTGATAATTTCCTTGATTTTTTGAGTGAATTCTATAAATTTCGATTCACTGAACGTTAAATGTCTAGTACTTCTTGATCTTATTGGTTTAGTGGAATCTCGTTATGTAGATTCTTGAACTCGTTTAGTAGATTCTCGTTTAGTAAAAATGTTTAGTAGATTCATGTTTGTATTGGTTTAGTAGATAAAATGTTTAGTAGATTCTTGATCGTATTGGTTTAGGTGGCTTGGTGTCGTGATCTAGAATCTTGAGAATGAAGAATATTTTTGTTCAATTTAATATTTCCTTCCTGTGATTATTTTTTGATTCTTCTATGTGTTTGTGTCTGTTGGATAAGGAGACGTGTTCAGGATACATAATAAGGAGACACGATAAGGAGACATAAGCAAGGCTAGGAGAGAAAAAGGGCAACATTTGCAATACAGGTAAACATCTCTGTTTGATCTTAACAACTGAGCTTAATGTCTTTTGATTCTTGTTTGACTTGAAGTGTCTGCAATAAATGTTTCGTTTAGGGTTAGATTACAATTGTATAAGTAATAAATAGATGTGATGAATGTGTTTAGATCTTTAAATGTGTTAGCTATATGTCAAGTCTAGGAAGGTTGTGATGAATGTGTTTAGATATATGTCAAGTCCTCTTCCCTCTATTAAACGCCTTCCTATTGTTCCATGTCTTTCTTATCTTAAACGCCTTCCTCTGGTTCCCTCTTGTTCCCTGTCTTTCTTATCTTAAACACTTTCCTCTTGTTCTTCTCTTTCTTTCTTTTGTTGTTTGCATTCAGATATGGATTTTAATTCATATACGAGTGGGTCTAACTTTGTTGATCTTCTTCAAAGTCAACGTGTATTTGGTTCATCAGAAGTTCCTATTTTTGGAACTCAACAGACGGTGGATAGCAACCTCGGTCCAGAGAGTGTTGTAGAGCGCCGAGAAAGGAGGAGATGGACGCCCTCTAATGACATTTTGCTCATCAGCTCATGGCTGAACACGAGCAAAGATGCAGTCGTGGGTACTGAGCAGAGATCATGCGCCTTCTGGTCTCGAATTGCAAGCTACTTCGCGGCAAGCCAGAAGGTTGCAGGGTGCGAACCGAGAGAGGCGTTGCACTGTTAGCAGCAGTGGCAGAAGATCAACGACCTCGCGTGCAAGTTTTGTGGCTCGTACGAGGCTGCAATCAGGGAGAAGACCAGCGGGCAAAATGAGACTGATGTTCTCAAAAAAGCGCATGAGATTTTCTACAACAACTATAAAAAGAAGTTCACCCTAGAGTATGCGTGGATGGAGCTGTGCAATGACCAGAAGTGGTGTGATGTTTCAAGCTCTAGACACGGTGGAAGCTCTAAAAAGAGGAATTTGGACGACGGATATAATTCATCAGCTTCACACGCAACCGAAAGCAAGGCTTCTGCAGCTGATGACTGCACCAACCGCCCCTCGGGTGTAAAGGCTTCTAAGGCACGGAGTAAGAAGACGGTTGATAGGAAGGCAGCTGATTTTCAGTCAATGTGGTCCATCAAACAGCAGGATCTTCTTGCAAAGAAAGAGCTTTACAAGATGTCTCTGCTTGACAATCTTCTTGCAAAGAGAGAGCCACTGTCTGAGAGTGAAGAAGCTCTAAAGACGAAGCTGATTGAGGACGTGTTGTCTGTTTAGGTTCTTGTGTCTGTTTGAGTATTTAAGTTTCTGTTTCTTTTTATTGTTCTTGTCTGTTGGTCATATGTAATGAACTTAAGTTGTAGAATGTTGGGTGTGGTCTTCTCTTCTGTACTTGTCAACGGTTTGTTGTATCACGAGAGTTAATCACGAGAATGTTCTTGTGTACTTGTCACAGGAGTTGTTTTTTTTAGTCACGAGAGTTTCTGTTGTGTTTGTTGTGTTGTATCACGAGAAGTTTGTTGTGTCCTATCACGAGACAAACATTAAACTGATGAGTTGTATAAATTGAGTTCTTTCTATATCAAACAACTCGTTCATCTTCTCTCGATTATCTTTCTACAACAACTCTTCTTTATATATTCTGAAAGTTCACCAATTCTCTTGATCACAATAATAACTCTTCTTTCTACAACAAACAACTCATTCATCTTCTCACCATTCACCAATTCATTCTCTTCATCTCTTTTGATACAAAACCATTCATTTGCTTCATCTCTTTGATACAAAACAATTCATTCTCTTCATCTCTTTGATTAAAACAAAGATGGCGTCTTCTTCTCGTATCAATATTGGGGGATCATTTGATGAAGCTTTCGATCAATTTTTTGATCAACAATTTGATGAAGCTTTTGATAATCTCATCAATGATCAAGAAGATGAAAGAAATACAACAAAAAAATGAGTTTTTATCGAGAGAAATCGGGAAAAAGGCAATCTCCGGTTATGGAATGATTATTTCAGCGACACTCCAACATATCCTGAAAATATATTCCGACGACGGTTTAGAATGAACAAGCCTTTGTTCATGCGTATTGTTGATCAGCTATCCAATGAAGTTCCATTCTTTCGTCAAAAGAAAGACGGTCTCGAAAGGCTTGGTCTCTCCGCTTGATGCGGTCGACGAATACCTCAGGCTCGGTGCAAGCACTGCTCGGTTATGTGTGGAAAATTTTGTGGAAGCAATAATAAATTTGTTCGGCGATGAGTACCTAAGAAGACCAACACCGGATGATCTTCAACGTCTACTTTACATTGGAGAGGTTCGTGGATTTCCCGGGATGATAGGGAGCATCGATTGTATGCATTGGGAGTGGAAGAATTGTCCCACCGCTTTGAAAGGGCAATATTCTCGTGGTTCTGGAAAACCCACTATTGTCTTAGAGGCGGTTTCTTCATATGATCTCTGGATATGGCATGCATTTTTTGGACCTCCAGGTACTTTAAATGATATCAATGTTCTTGATCGTTCACCTGTTTTTGATGACATAATAAATGGTCAAGCTCCGAAAGTGAATTTCTGGGTCAACGGAAAAGAGTATGATTTGGCGTACTATCTCACTGATGGTATTTATCCGAAATGTACTACATTTATCCAATCTATTTCGCTTCCACAAGGGCCCTAAGCAACTTTATTTGCTCAACGTCAAGAAGCTGTCCGAAAAGATGTCGAGCGTGCTTTCGGAGTCTTGCAAGCTCGATTTGGCATTATTAAAAATCCGACACGTATTTGGGATAAAGTCAAGATCGGTAAGGTTATGAGAGCATGTATCATACTCCATAATATGATAGTACAAGACGAACGAGATCAAAACACTCAGTTTGATGTTTCGGAATTCCAACAAGGAGAAGGCAACGGAAGTTCACAAGTCAATCTCACCTATTCTACAGACATCCCTTCAAATATGGGCAATATGATGAATGTTCGAACTACAATTCGTGATAGACGAATTCATGAACGACTTAAAGCTGATTTGGTTGAACATTTGTGGTCTAAATTTGGAGGTGATCAAGACAACAACTAATCTTTAATGCCTCTTTTAAATTATTATCGCTTATTTTAGTAATCTTTGTTTTTATGTTTTTATTTTAAATTCTATGATTAAAATGTAATGTTTTATTTTGTTTCATTTAATAAATAAATTTTTTTTCCAAAAAAAAATTAAAAAAAAATAATTTAAGAACCCTTAACGAAACCTCCATTGGAAGACTAAAAATTAAGAATTTCTTAGCATTAACTCTTAATCTACATTAATTACTAAAATATTAGCTAAGAGCTATTAAAGGGTTATAGCAATGCACATGCTCTAAGTCCATTAAGGACGTCTTTAACGCTAAAACCGTAGTGCACTACGGTTTCTTAGGAGATATTTTTTTTTTTAAATATTTTTTTTTGTCTGATTTAAAAAAAAAATTAAAAATTGAACCAATCGCGGATCGCCATATGTCAATGGGGTCCGTGAACAGTACAAGAAACTAACCAAAATCGATCTCTATTTCATCATTTCTATCATCAGTTTTTACAAAAAAATTGGAACCTACCACTTAAGAAACCCTTTTATCATCCCGTTAATTGTGCTCTAAGAGAATCAGCAATAGGCTTACGGCTCACGCTTTAAAAACAGGCCACTCGTTCATATTAATGTATTCTTTAAAAAAAAATATTAATGTAGTTTCTATTTCCTTTCGTGATTTTGGTAAATTATTTAAGATTTCTATTTTCTCTTATTTCCTTTTGGGATTTAAAAAAAAAACTTTTTATGTTTTATTGTATATATGTATGTATATAAGTATTAGGTTTAGTTGGTGAGACCCATCCAAGCAAGAGAGATTTCCTTTGAATCAAACAAACACGATGGCGACGAAACGGATATTGAAAGAGCTAAGGGAGTTGGAGAGAGACCCTCCTGTATCATGCAGTGCTGGTAAAGAGAAAAACTTTTCATCGTAGATATCTAATGCACGTACACTATAAGCCATGCATCAAAGTAATGATCCAATAGGAGATCTGATTTTTGTCGCTCTCTCTCTGTCTCTCTGTCTCCTTTGTTTTTGATATTCAGGTCCAATAGGAGAAAATATGTTTCACTGGCAAGCTACGATAATGGGTCCGATCGAAAGTCCATACACGGGTGGTGTTTTCCTTGTCGATATCAATTTCACTAAAGATTATCCTTTTAAACCCCCCAAGGTATATATAACTTCAACAATACGCAACTCTATAAATAGTCTCTTCCCTAGGGCTCAAAACAAAAACCATCATGATTGGATTGTTGTTGTTATGTTTTTGGTTGATGATTTCAGGTTGTATTCAAAACCAAAGTCTTTCATCCGAACGTCAACAGCAATGGAAACATATGTTTGGACATTCTCAAAGACCAATGGAGCCCTGCCCTTACAATCTCTAAGGTTTGTTTGAAATCATTTAGATTAAATCATTTTTAAGATTATATACCAAGATGATGTTGGCTCCATTGCATAGAGCACAAGTTATTCAACATATTTGGTATTGCAGGTCCTTCTTTCTGTGTGCTCTCTTCTTACAGACCCAAACCCTGACGATCCTCTGGTTCCAGAGATAGCTCACATATACAAAAGCGATAGGGTCAGGTACGAAGCCACGGCTCGAAGCTGGACCCAGAAGTATGCGTCGCAATAAAACTCAAGACTCCAAGTTAACCCTTCTTCATTCTTTTGCAAAATGTCTACAACTTGTCCTTTTTCTTCTTCTTTTGCGTTGGTCTTATTATAAAACAATAAAGTA
This sequence comes from Brassica napus, assembly GCF_020379485.1. Taxonomy (NCBI): domain Eukaryota; kingdom Viridiplantae; phylum Streptophyta; class Magnoliopsida; order Brassicales; family Brassicaceae; genus Brassica; species Brassica napus. The sequence goes on from NC_063446.1 coordinate 35,886,825, forward strand.
GAATATTATTGGCGGTCTCTGTTTCTCCTTGCTTTGTTTTAAAATTAACTAGTGTCATTATTATATTTGATATCGACTTTGATTCATGCCTCTATCTTTTGTATCAGTTTAATGGCATTCAAGCTGAATTTGATTTTTTGCTTCTTGGTGGTTGAGCAATCTCATTCTTTTTGATAACAGAAATAATACATCAGACCTCGTATGTGTTGCAGTATGTATGATAAGTTTTTGCTGTTGTATATGTTTTTACACGTTCAGATATCATTGTCTATATTAAAAAGTGCGCAAAAACTATATATTTCAAAAGTATCTTGCAATTATCTTGGATGAATTTCCAAAAGTGCCGAGTCTAGTCCATCACTTGGCTGTAAAACCTAGAGCAGTGGTAAAATGAAAGATTGTGACTCGAATCAATATCACCAACGATGATTTTCTATTAGCAGTTATATGAACAATCTTACAAGATATGTTCAATCAGTTTTATATGACAACACACTTGTGATTCACCATTACTGACTAATTCTTAATTATTATCCAAAAATACCCTACACAGCAATCGTCTCGCACAAGATAACTCATACACCAAAATCATAAACCTAGTCTTCTTGCCTGTTCTCTTACTCTCTTTATTTCGGTTTACCTAATTTCCATTAGGTTCATCTTCTTTTATACCTCCAAATTTTCTTTATTCTACGGAGATCCAACCTTTTTTTATTGGTGCCACACCATCTTCTCAAAAGGCAAGTTTCCTCTTCTTACTTGTGCCACAAATAATCTACAAGAGACTCCACAATCCTCATGTCAGTTTCCTTTTCATGGGCAGATACATGGAACTTTCTCCACGACTTCAAACTATACGATGATTTTCTATAAGCAGTTATATGAACACTAGGTGTTTTTCTGCACCATGTGCAGTGATAAATTTTTTTAAAGTTAAATTATATTTAAAATAAAATTTATTAATATTATATATTTTATTATTTTTGACTAATATTTAATATAAAGTTGATTATTTAAACATAAAATTAAGAAAAAATAATTTTGTTTATTTTAAATTACATTTAATAATATATATGTAATATATTTAAAATTCGAATCTTAGATAAATTTTTTATCTATTTATTTTGGTTAAATGTATTAAATCAACTTGTATAAAATTACTAAAAATCATATAAAAATTGTATAGTTATTAAAAATTATAACTAAACAATATTTACAAAATTTGTAGATATCTAAAAGAAACTAATGAAATTACGATTAGCAATTTATTAATTTTTTAAAAAAGATGTAGAAAATTTTGAAAATATTAGTAATAAAAATTGTATAATTATAAAAATACAATTAAATAATGTATTTCGAAATTTATAATGCATATTTCAATATATTTATTTTAGTGATGATTTATGAATTATTACCATATTTTAAGAAGTTTAACAAAAATATAAATCAACATTAAATGTAATGTATTAATTATTGTCATATTCTATAAAGTGTACCAAAAATATATGTAAGTAATAAATGTGATTGTCAATGTCATATTAACTATAAGCAATAATATATAAGCAATGTCATCAATCTTATTACCCATGTCATCATTTTTTTTGTAAAAATGATTGTAAATAAGACATGTGGCAAAATCACTTCGCAAATATAGTCTAGTGGAATCTTACAAGATACTGATCATCGCAATCATCTACGAGCTCTACCACTGATATCTCCTTCACTAACTGAGCCCTAAGTATCGGTTTCAGTGTCAACGTGCTGTACATCCCCTCAAGATGATATTTTCGTTTCCCAAACGCCAAGCTACTCAAATATGCATGCAACATCAACATTTGTTTTCAGGAAGTGATCAATCATTCACAAGGAATTGACTTGTTGCCTTCTTCTACTGATATGAACAAATACGAGAAGACTATCGGCGTTTTGTTAAAAAATAAAAATTGGTGCCTAAAACTTTAAACACATCAGCGATCTCAAACGCAAATTTGATTATCTTCTAAGATCAGAATTGGTTCTGATTATATTTATTGTTATATAAGCAGAGAATTGTAATGAACCGATTCATAACCAATAAACAATGGTGTAGCCAAAAGTTAGTAGTGTGTCTAGTTTCGAATTTTGAGAATTTTAAGATCATATTTGTACTTGAGTATAATTTGTGACAGGTTTTAAACTAGTATTACTTAAAAAAAAATATATAGATATTTTATTGGTAGAGCCGATGTTACAAACAATTTCTTTTTTTTGAAAAAAAAATAGCATGTTACAAACAATTTCAGAGCTTAAGAAATTGGAGCAATCCTGGCCACGGTCCACCGTCCACAGAACATAGCAAAAAGCTAATATAGAATTAATGGAAAACATAGAGTATATAGAATCAATGGAAAACAATCGAATAAGATAATCTTCCATTAACCAGAGAACACAGATCAAGAAGCTCGAATCAAATCTAAGGACATTTTTTTGGTCCTTAATTTTTTATTTTTTTTATTTAAAAAAAAATTAAATTAAATGATGAACCAATTGCGGACCGTCACGTGTCAGTGGGATCCGCAAACAGTTAGGGACAACCCTTGGGACGTTTCTTAATTAGAAACATTTGAACAAAGTTTTTAGAAAAATGTAGTGGACTCCACACCAAACGAACTAAAGACCAATGTTGGGACTACCAATAATCATGTCCTAATGGCTATTTTCGATAAAGCTACTTCTTTCACGATCAACTGGTTCACATCACACGTGTTAATATAATTTTTAAAGAAAAAAGAAAAAAGGGAAATATAGTCGAGGTGACTGGGGATCTATTTATCTAGCTTTTGATGGAATCAAAATATATGTTATTTTATGATGTAAAATCTGATGGTCTGAAATTAACGATGAAAATTCTACGATGTTGTGCTTTCTTTTTGTCGTGTCAGGAACTGTTGAAGCATAGAATTTATTTTTTGTTAGCAAGTCGTTTCACGGAAGTCACTGACATGGTGAAAATGATTTCAATGATTGGCAGTTGATTAGTGTTTTCATTCAATTTCAGTTCAACTTTAAAGAATTTGATTCAAGAATATATACAATTCTTTTTTTTGACTAAAAAAGAATACATATCTTGTCCTACAAACAATGGTTATAAACTTATAATTAGTGTGATATGTTTTTGTGATAAATATTTATGTTGCTTTTTGTTATTAATTTGACAAACTAAATCATTTTAGATAATTATTATATTTTTAAATTGTCATACAAAAATTGTAGTGAGAACCTTTTGCAAACTCCACACATGTTTTGGTTGATAATAGAGTAAAAAGGTGGAAAACAAAAGTAGAAATCAGATTTAAGAAAAATAGTATCATTAGGTAAATTTCTTTATTTCATTCGAATTGTGAAAAATTTTACTTTATTTTCTTATTTGTATTCTCACTTTTTAGAGTAAACCGGTAAAACTTTTTCGCTGATTTCATTTACTCTAATTATACTAAACAGTGAGATCCGTTGTATGTTGAGTGTTAGTATGATTTGTTGAAAGATAGTTCAGATATCTAAGCAATTTCTTCTTTGATGGACACAATGAAAGAAAAGACACAATTATTACTATTTTTTTAAGACACAACTATTCAATGATGTAATATAATATTAAAATATAAGTTAACAAAATGAAAAATTACTATAAAAAAATGGAAAAATAATTAATACATTAGTCCAACTGATATATTACACTGTATAATATGAGCTCAAATTGTAAAATTGTGCAAATTCTCTTTCATTAAAGGGTTAAATGATACTATATTTTTCATTTATAAATTAATTTAAGTATTTATTAAATATATAAAATAAATAAATATTGAAAAATAATAAATTCGAAATACTTTGTTTTTAAAAAAAATTTCGAAATCTTTTCTTTTTTAAAATAAAATTTCAATTTCTAAAAAAAAAGATTTGTTCCTGCAAATTTTTTTGGGGTAGTAAAAACTTCTTGAATATTGATGATAATTTCTTGAATATATAAATTTATTTTTCCGAATTCAGGATTATCTTCGTAAACGTGTAATTAAACTTTTTGAATATAATTTATATGTATATTTAGGAAAGAGTTTCTAAATGTGTATGACATCTTCTATGCATATTTAAATATGTGTAATATTTTTATAAAATTCAGAAATCAAATTGAAGAAGGTTTTCCTAGAACTTTAAGAAAATATTATACATATTCAAGAATATCTTACTATATATATATATATATAATACAAATTCAGTAAATTATTAATAAATATATATTCATGAAGATTTTCTTAGATATAGATTTCATAATATATTTTTAATACACATTTTTGAATATTTTGTTAAATTTTATGAAGATATTATGCATATTTTATTAGTATCTTCTTAAACTTTAAGATATAGTATATTTATTCAATAATATGAGTTTTTTAAAAAAATTGGAATTTTTTAAGATTCATTAATTTTATTTAATATATGGTAGGAAATGGTATAACTGTTATTATCCCAATGAAATCTATTTGATCACTTTGATCCATCGTTTATGCGACAACTAGTCGGCAAATCGATTTCGAACGAGAAATTTTTTTAGAATTTTTTATCTTTGAGAAAAGTAATTTAAACGTTAAAAAGTCGACATTAAAAAAGTTGATTTAGGCATGCGCATGAGCAATAATCGTTAAAAGGCATCTAACCATGGCCTAACAATTTTTTAAACATTATCTTGACTTTTGTAGACTACTTTAGTAACAAAAACATAGAGCTATTTGATGTCATTTCAAATTCTGTAATATTTACGTTTATGGTAGTCGAATTCAACACACAAATTGTTTTAATTTCAGTATGAAGAATGTAAAATTTAACGGAAAAATTGCATTTTAAACCATGAAAGCATAAAAAGGTAGCACTTTAAACTTCAGTGCTCAAAAACTCACACTTCAAACCCTCAAACCAATTATATTAACACATTAAACCTTGAAACTAACTGGCTTCTTTACCAAGCAAAAATGTGAGCGGTACTGTTCATTAGTGTATAAAAAAGTATGACGTGTCCGTTGTTTTTTTAATTAATAAATAATAAAAATATCTTTTAAAAAAAATAATTTTAAGAAATCAGAAATAAATGAAAAGGAGATAAAACTTAGAAAAATAAAATAAAAATAAATAAATAAAATTTTAAATTTATAAACAATTAAAATAAATTTTAAAATAAAATTAAAATGAATAAAAATCTAAATTTATCAATAAAATTAAATGAATTTAATACTTAAAAAAATTCAAAAAAATTTAAAAACTAAATCCCTAAATTTAACATACACAACTAAAAATTTTCAAAATATTTTTTTATATGTGACAGTTTTCCAATATATTAATAGTAACTATTTTTGAAAAATGACCCTTAATGTTGATGGATTTTGACATATCATCCTTCAAACTCATGACCATCAAAGATGATATATCGGAAATCACCACTAAAGTGCTATCTTATTACATTTTCATGGTTTCCACTAGCATTTGTTGAATTTATTTACTTTTTTTTATTTTTTTTTAATTATTTTGAATGTATTACTAAATTTAAATTTAATTTATTTATTTTTATTTTTAAATTTATTACAGAGTTTTTTTTATTTTTTATAGTTTATTTTAATTTGTTAGTTAATTTAAAATTTTATTTTATTTTTTTATTTTTTTATTTTTATTTTATTTTAGTTTATCAATAAATTTTAAATTTTATTCATTTATTTTCTAAGTTTGATATTTTTATTTTTATATAATTTAAATATTTTTTTATTTATTAACTAAAAAAACAACTGACACGTCATATATACACACAAATGAACAATACCAGTCACATTTTTTCTTGGTAAAGAAACCAGTAAGTTTCAAAGTTCAATCTGTTAACAAAGGGTTTGAAGTGTGAGTTTTTAAGTACCTTTACGCATATTTCTAGTATTAAAAGAGAAATACCCATTAAAAAATACCCCTAAATTTTCTAACTTATTTACATTTTCATGTCACTGAGAATTAAATTAAGCTACCTATTTTAGTGCTTGTCTTTTCCAGTTAAATTAATGAGTTTTCCATAATCAAATTTAAATTTAGTTTTCCATAATCAAATTTAAATTTAGTGTCATTAAATAAACCAACCTATTTTAATGCTTGTCTTTTCCAGTTAAATTAATGAGTTTTCCTTAATCAAATTTAAACTTAATGTCATTAAATGAACCTAAAAATACTTCATATTTAACGTAGCTTATTACGTACGAGTACGGCCCAATAATGAACTTGAATTTTATTTTTACGAAAACGTGAATCACTTGACTTATGTAATATTTAAAATGTATTAACTACAATATAACAAATGCATATAACCTACATATACTTTAGTTTGAAATGATCATGTTCAAGTTTTATATAGTCAACATACATCATGCATCGATCGATGTACAATATTCAAACCACCTATAGTTTTCGTTTTCTTTATAGGATGTATCAACCAACCAATCATCCCATTGATTTTCTAAGCTTTATAAAAAAACAAATCAATAAATACAAACTCAAAATCCAATATCTTCTATTAATCAAAACATAATATCTTCAATGTCGTATCTTTAATGTACCTATTAAATATAGAAACTGTAACCATAATTACACTAATTATAAGAATAGATTTAATTCAAACCAATTGATTTGTTACTTCGATAATTGATTTGCTTGCAGAAGAGGAAACAATAAATTTAAAATTTATAAGAATATAAAGATATAGAGATTCCAACCAATTGCCTATATTTGCGTATGATTTCCGCATAATAAGCTTCAAATTGAACATTAAAAAAGATAGAGAGATTTTTTTTAATCTTTTACCGACACAAACTTAAACAAAACGAAGAGTTAAATGTAATTTTTTTTGTTACACTTCCCGGAAAAAACGGTTACAACATGGGCTTTCATAATATGACCTTTTAACATATTAATGTTATGGACATTTAAAAATTATCTTGACGAAAAACAAAGACTATAAATAATTTATTATTAATAAAATTATGAAATTATTTACAATTTGATGACTAATTCATCGCCCTTTTTTATATGTTAAATTTTTAATAGAAGTTTAAAAATTATTTTATTTTCTTTAAACATGTGTAACTAATTTATAATTTTTTATGTCATACTAAGTCATAATATAATATTTCTTCATATTTTACATTAATAACCATTGTTTTTATATATCGTCTACAATTCTCTAATTACGTCTATTTGTTCAATTTTTTATATGATATCGAATATTCATTGTAAATAGATGGTTTAAGATGCGAAAAAAATTATTTACTTGGTGAATATAATACATCAAATATTACAAATACATTATTTAGTTAAATAAATAACCAAAAACCGAAAATTCAAATCCGGCGCGCGGATTGGGGTGTAGTTCATAGTTTAAAATGCGATTTTGCTGGAATTTAACCATTAACCAATATTTTGACCCCCAAAAAGAAGACCATTAAATACAGTAAAAAAAAACATTGTTGACTGCTATTACTTGGAAAAAAAAAAAGAAAGGAATCTCTGGAAATGGAAATCTCTTTTGGTACGTCCATGTCTTTCCGCCATGGAAATAAAGCCATCTGTTATCATCAATGTCTCTAGGTTTTCCTTTTCTCATTCTCCCCTCTTTCTCTCTCTCTCTTTAAACTCCTCTCCCCGATTCGCCGCCTGCCCAAGTCTCTCAATTCCAAAACTTGGGTTCCTAGTGGCGATTCTCCTCCACTTCGCGTGACCCAATTCACCTGTTTCCGAGTTCTAGGGTTATAAAGGTACCAACTTTCTCCCAATTCAGTATCACCCGATGATTCAAAATCCATAATCGGATCTTAATTGCATCAGGTAACTACTCGATCGACAAAGCTCGAGTCTTTGTTTGGTTTCTGTAACAATGGACGACGGTGAGGTCGAGTTTCCACTTAGCAGCTCTTCGATGGACTCTTTCTTCGACGAGCTTCTCAGGGACTCTCACGCTTGTACCCACACTCACACTTGCAACCCTCCTGGACCAGAGAACACACATACACACACCTGTCTCCACGTCCACACCAAGATCCTCCCCGCTCAGGCCGAAGACAAAGAAGCCACCGACGACACGTCGGAGTCTTCAGGGAACAAGAGCAAGAAGAGGCCCTTGGGGAACAGGGAAGCGGTTAGAAAGTACAGAGAGAAGAAGAAGGCTAAAGCTGCTTCCTTGGAGGACGAAGTCATGAGGCTTAGGGCTGTGAATAGTCAGCTGATGAAGAGGCTGCAAGGTCAAGCTGCGTTGGAAGCTGAGGTTACGAGGCTCAAGTGTTTGCTTGTGGATATAAGAGGGAGGATCGAAGGAGAGATTGGTGCTTTCCCTTATCAGAAACCCGTGGCTCCCAACGCGCATTTCTCTTATACGATGCAGCCTTGCAATAATATGCCATGCGGTGTTGACAACAACTTGTACTGCTTTCAAGATGGGAATAGTGGAGAAGGTGCCTTGATGAATGGGCAAGGTCTGAATGGTTGTGAGTTTGACCAGCTTCAGTGCTTGGATGGTGATCAGAATTTAGCTGGGTGTAGTAATGGAAACGGAACGTTCGGTGTCAATGCATCCGGGGTTGCTAATAAGAGAAAACGTGAGACTCTATCATGATTTCTCTTAAGCTTTTGTTTTGTGTGGATTTAGTTTGTGAACTCATGGTGTTTGCTCTTGTTTTTTGCGACAGGTGGGACTCCTGCCTCTAAAGCAGTTTGAAGTATCACCACCAGTCATGTGGTGCTGCTCTCCATTTTCACAAGGCTTTAGTTAATTATCTTTCAATAAGTAATAGAGTTGAACTGCATCACCAGCTTGTCTCGGGTCCTTTTGTGCTATTTTTCATTTTTTTGAATCTCTCTTTTTGTGTTTCTTATGTAATTGCATTTCTTTGTTGACGCTAGAAGTAAGACTTGTTTATATTCAATTCGAATTATGCCAGTGTTCTTGCCGTGTGATTTTTGTACTTTAATAGCTTCGTTCTTGATGCTTTGATGGAAGATGTTGAATATTGCATTTGGGGACGATTATTTTGATCAGTCTTGTAGAGATGCGGAAACTGGAGCTTTAGGAGTTTTTCCTTGAGATCTCTGACTATGCATAACAGAACAAAAATTATAATGATTCTTGAATCCTCTTGCTTACTATTGTCATGTTCAGTAGTAACACAGGAACTCAAACTTCACTTACAACTAAAGTAACGGAGAGACCAGATCGTTTCCTAATTTCATTGCTGTTATGTAGTTTATCCTTGTTTGATATCCTCATCGTTCTCAGCTTCATCTTGGTCTCGATAGATGTTTTCCGCCATTTGCCAGACCTGAAGACTGTTGTCTTCTGCTACATTTGCAATGACCCAAGGCTCTTTTTCGTTCCAAGCAAAATCTGATATCTTAGCCTTGTAGCCTACATGAGAGAAGAGTAACTCTGGTGGACTATCTTCAGCAGCATCTAACTTATCTCAAGCTGCTCTTCTTACTCAACGTTGAGCAATCTTAAGAATAAAAAAGTCCATATTTAGAGTTCTGCAAAAAAGGTGAGCAGATCCCAGACCGTCAGCCTTCTGTCTTCACCGGAAGATGCAAGCACCGTTACATGGCTAGGATCCCACTACACTTGGAATGCTTCTCCCCTGTAATCCAAATCTTTCATCTAAGTGGTTGGCTACTTGGCTGCTCAAGACGTGCAATGGTACATTCAGCTTCCATAGGTCAAACAAGGCAACCGTTGAGTCTTAGGAAGCTGTGGAGTACAGGACATGCAAGCTTGAAATATCAGTCCTCTCAGTCATTAAATATAATCAGAAATGGTTCTTACCTCTTTCTCGTGAATTTTCACTTGGTGTTGCATTTGGTTTGTTCATGTGTCCCGTATCACCGAACCGATAATCATCATACGTTTAAATTATTTAAATTTTTTTAAAAATTTTATATATACTTTAAATTATTCAGAATCTAAATAAAATAAAATATTACATACGAATAATGTATGCCAAAATATTTAAACTTACATAAATATTGGTTTAGCTTAAATATTTAGATCAGAACCTTGATTGGAGAACAGATAATAAAATAATACTCCCACCGTTTCATATTGTAAGTAGTTTTAGAGAAATATTTTTGTTTCAAAATGTAAGTAGTTTTCGTATTTCTAGGTAACTTTTACATTTATTGAATACAGTGTGACCAATCAAATTAAATAAACTTATTTTTTATTGGTTAAATTATATCTAACCTATTTATTATAAAATACTTTTTAAAAACATAATAATTTTCTTAATCTTCGCGCTTTTAGCCAAAACTACTTATATTATGAAACGGAGGGAGTAGTATATAAGCAGTATGCTTGTAAGCAGTATGCTGCAGAACTTGTATGCTCTTACTAAACTATTTAATATAATGATTAGTAAATCAAAATGAGCATTATTATAAAAAGTAGTATACAATATATAATATATTTATTTCTACTGAATATATTTCTAATATACATAATATATATATATTAATATATAAAATTAAAAGATATGCAATTAATTTATTTTATTTAGTAATGTCAAAATTATGTTTATATCGAAAATGTTATTATAAAAATATATTTTACAGTTAAATAATATCTTTTAAAAATATATTATTTCACATTTAAAATATAATATAATTAATAATAAAATATATTTTAAATGTGAATTTTTATTTTTTAAGATATACTTTAATTGTAAAATTTATTTTAAAAGTATAAATTTTATTTTCTGGATATAAAAATAACTTTATCATGTTATTAAATAAAACAAATGAATAAGTTATATATTTTTCTTAATTTTATAAATTATAAATACAAATGCTCTACTAAAAACTCCATATGAAAACATTGACCAAAGAGCATTTAGAGAACATTACATTTGGTATATGTTTTTCTAACAAATGTTGATTGGATAATGTAGAGCATAATTCTTATGCTAATTCTCTAGCAATCAAAGGCATGTCTATGTACATTAATAATTTAGCCTCACGTTGAGTTGAAAGTCATCATTTATTTCAGTATTTTGTAACTAGGAAGATTAAAATTTATCTATGTGTCATGTATTCCACATTAAGAGAGTCAATTTTCAAGTTAAAAAATTTAATGTATTAACTATATAATCAATCACATAATATTTTATAACAAGTTGATTCCGAGATTTATATCTTTTGATGGGTTAGTCTATCTTAGCAGGATTTTGCATACCCGACGATTGAACCGGTTAGCATGTGAAAACTTTTTGATCTATTTGTTAAAGTAAATAACCATTGAACCAAAAACTAAGTAAGTCCGATTACAATTCTGGAATCTAAATTGATGTCCAATCAATTTCTATCAAAACATATACATACAAATGATGATGAAATGTACATGTAAGCTAAACAAAATGCACATACAAATGATTATGAAATGTACATGTAAGCTAAACAAAATGCAATAGTATCATCACATAACATGTATGTTACATGTAAGTTATACAATATGTAGGTGATAACGCTAATTACACTTTGAGTATCGATTTTTTAATCCACCATACATCACTTGAACTAGATAAATTATGAAGTTGGACAGAATATGCTTTGATCCTACTTGTATGTAGGCTGATAGTAAACTCTTAGTTGTTATTATGCTGATATATCATAAGATGAAGCTGTCTAATATGCTGATATATCATATTATGCTGAAACATTTTCTAACTCTGTCTAATATGCTATGGGAAACATTTTCTATGTAGGTTTTCAAATGAATATTTTTTTATCCAACTTAGATAACTTAAATGATTGACATTATATTATGAAGATGACCACGAGATGATACTAATTTGTATGCTTAGCTGATATATGATAAGATGATACTAACTCTAACTAATATGATTATTTTTTATTTTTATGTAGGTTTTTGACCGATTTATCATACCAAAGTATTTTTTTCACGTTTCACGTACTACTGATTTTTCATATGATAACAAACATTATATAACCTTTTGAAAACCAAACGTGAATTGAAATTATATCTTTAATATATTAGTTTAGGTGATGTACAGGGAATAGATCGATGCTTGAGAATAAAATATAAGGAACAACAAACATTAATGGTCCATAGTGACAATCTTATTATTACTCTTGTAATTTATGCCCTTTTTAATAGAGTTTGTTAGGAGGATTAAGGTGATGACACGTGAGAATCAAAACATAAGTCACAATTTAAAAATGTTTCTCAATTAATATATATATATAGGGAATTATAAAATTGGAAGGTCATATGCTAGATTTTATTCATATAATTATACAAGAAATGTTTACAAAAAAAAATATACAAGAAATTAGTTTCAAGTTCATTTAAACTCTCAAGTCAAATGTGTTATAAAAATTTATTAAATATATATATACAAAATTTAAAAGTTATATTTAAATATTTTCTTAAATAATAAAAGATTTCAGACTTTTTTTAATGAAGATTGTGAGTGTAAAAGTTAATATATTTTGAAGACCATAATGACAAATTGACAATGAAAATGAAAAGACCATTTATGGTGTAAAGGGAGAACAAGAGGAATTTTCAAGGATAAAGGTTATTGGCTAAAAATCATTGTTGATGTTTAAAAAAGTGATAAAATGTTTGACTACCACGTAATATAGACAACAATTAAGTGTAGATAGTGTAGTTCCTTCAGATGATGCTCATATTAAGTTAATTTAAGAAATAGATATTTGAATTGTTCACAATTACTCTTCTTCTCTTACCAATATGGTTGAAACTCACATATATAAATAACTAGGGCCGGCCCGTAGGGGCGGGATGAAAATTTAAAACCAATTTAAACAGTTAGAATGAATGTTTAATATAAATTTGTATCATATAAAAATATACATATTAATTAAATATTGTATATGTTAATGTATTTGAATACTACATAGACTATGAAGCTACCAATATTTGCTTTGATTAGGGATATTTGCTTGCTTTGATTACTGTTGAATGAACTATGTAAATTAAATTGGTTGGTAAGCTGTTAGTACAAAACTATATGTCATGTCTTGGGATTTTTGCTTTTATACCATCTTTTTTTTGCAAAAAAACTCTTATACCATCTTTCTTTTGAGGTTGGGACGTTCATCGGGTTTAGTTGTACGTGGTTGTTGTTTTGATTAAGTTATTTAAAGTAGTTTTCTTTTCATGGTTATATACATGCAGGTTTCCTTTTTCTTTATTTGGCCAAATATTGGAAATTATAAATATACCCTACCACTAAAAATATTTCTATGTATATATAATTTAAAAAAAATATTATTCAATGTTTATTCCACCTTGATTAGAACAATAAGTTGAATATATCTTAGACCACAAATCATAATTATTCTCAGTCTTATACATTTTATTTTTCAAGTTATTGTTACTTATATTTCATTTTATACATTTCTCTTAATATTTATGTATGCATCCATAATATTTTTTAAAAAGGATTTTTCATTAACTAATGTATTTATTGCAGTTTTAAATATATTATAGTTTTTGTGCACTTGATTAAATTTTTTTGGCGTTGGTGGTATTTGAAGTGGTTGAGAACCTAAATTAATATTTACTTTCATAAAGTTTTTGGTGTATGTTTAAAAATAAAAAATTTGTAAAGGCTTTTAAATCATATGAATATAATATTCAACACACTACTGTTGATTGTTTATATACTTAAAATTTTGACGTAGGTAATTGCAAATTTGCTGAACTCATAGATTCGTTGCTACTTTATAAATTATCACAGGATGAGGTACATAGGCTAAAGATTGCTTTGATGATAATATAACGTCCATATCGTAATGTGTGTTTTTTTATCTATTATGTATTAAGAAATAATTAACACATTCAATAATATTAAAGAGTAAAAAGCGCTGTCAATTGTTCATAGTATAAGCCCAAAGTTAAACTCAAGTCCAGCCAAAGAAATGAAATCCAGTACCGATAAGCTCAAGTGATGTGCCGCGTTTCACCGAAGACGGACACGTGTCGGCCTGTCATAGAGTGACTTTCCACGTGGATAACTTAGGAGAGAGACAAACTTATTTTTATATATATACTAGGGCAAGACCCGCCCTACGAGCGTGGTATTCTTTACTTGTGATCTCGTTTTTATTTTTTTATCTGATTTGGTGGTTTGTTTTTTAGATTTGCATTTGCGAAAGATACGTATAATAGTGTTTATTGTCTATTAGGACCTTTTAAGTGATGAAGGATATTATTATATCTATTTTAGTTAATGTTTGATGTTTGCTTATTTTTATCACTTGTTTTTGTTTTTTTATTTGTTATCAAATATATTTTATGACATTATACTATTTTAGTTATTATCTTTATTTTATGTTATGTTTTTTATAATGAGAACACATTTTAATATCATCTTTGGATATGTTTAAATAATTTTGTTTATTTTTTATTATTCTTGCTAGATATTATAAAATTGTATTAGTATGATACAATTTTCATGATTGAAATGATATACATTTATTAAATGTTTGTTCAATTTTTATATATAGTAAGTGTTATTCGAGTTTTTATTGTTGTGGTTACTCAAAACATTGATTATTTTATATTTTGTTTATATTGAATGTACTTGTATTTTAGATATATTATTCAGTTTCAGTGTATTATTAGTGGCTGTTTTACCTATTCTATTACCTTCTATATTGTTGCATTTGTTATACCGAGTAATATATTATTTTATTTTAAAATTTTGCTGTAAATTTATTATGGAACAGGAAAAACATAATATAATATAATTAGTTAAAAAATATATCGTGTGCTATGATGTTGGATCAAGATACATACATTTATTGAATCATTATGTGTTATGTATTACATGTTCTTAATAATTGTTTATTTGATGTTTATCTCGAATTTGAGTGGTGAGTTGTATACTATGTTTTGAAATTAGAAGTTTGGTTAGTGGGCTTAATGTTTATTGGTTACGATTGTGAGGCATGAGCTTATGCTCGTAGGTGCGGATGTGTGTTGAAACGGTGTAAACTTGCATTGCAAGAAATGATAGTATGACCAAAGTTTGAGTATGTATGACCAAATGATTTTTGATAACCAAGTAAAGATCCGTTAATATTAAACACATGTACTGGAATATTTAAAGTTCAACAAAACAGGATACTTATAAAAGAGAATCAGGAATTCAAAACTTGGCAAGTAAATGGATCTTTGGGCAGGGCGAATGCAATGGTCAGGTTATCATATCCAAGAACATCTGCATTTGCTTGTAGTAATAACAAACATTACACCTATCTTCTTTTCCTTTGAGCATGCAGATTCTTGGGGGCATTATAAGGATCATGTTTGTACCATAAGATGGCCTCTTCACGATCGGGACATCTCGCAAGGTACTTTTCAGTTTCTCCAATATCAGTCGACTGATAACATGTTTGTACGCCAATTGAAGAGGTCCATAAATGTCATGCCTTCTTCATGTTCTCCTGTGATCATTAGAAGATTAGCATAGAAATATGTACCTAAATCATGGTTGTTCTTGGCCGAGAACTTTAGATGTTTAAGGCCTTTTTTAGGCTGATCCAATGCGAAGTATTGCTTCACTTCCTCTATAAAGTGTGCCTCAGCATTGCCAGCTTTGAGGCAAGCTTCCATCTCTTGTGTATAGCATCTAAGTGTAAGGAGAGGGCTCCTTGTGAGGTGGCGTATCCTGGATTTTTTAAAGATAGTGTTGTAAGTCTTTTGTGCAAAAAAAACGTCAGGAGCATAGACACAGGCAATGACATCGGAGATGGAAAACTCAGAAGCATTTTTGAGTTTCTTCAAGTAAACGGAGTTGTGTTTTGGCTTGTTGGCGAGACGTGCGGAGGCTCTGAGTTGGGAAGTCATTTTTCTTTATGTTTATGTATTCTAGATGGTGATGATAATTGTGAAATAGAACATTGTTTATATAGGTGGAGGATAGGGGTCTCCATGTAAGTGTAGATGCGAGTTAATGGCTTTGTGAAGATGCAGTCAAACGTGTATATACGTTATAACAATATGTTTCATAATTATATTTTAGTTACTTGCTAGTACGTTAGTGTAAAACGTGTGTTATTATATTTTAAAACCTTAAACAAATTTAATATTGGATGGAGCTTCTTTGTATATTTGTAAGGTTCAATAAGGCTTATAGGTATGTTATATCTAATGGTTTAATAAGATGTTTTTGTATTATATTATCTTATGTATGATTCTCAGAGTGTATTGAGCAGGGGCGGAGCTACATGATGAGGAGTGGGGTCAGCTGACCCCGGTAAAATATGAAAAAATAAAAGTTTAAGCTTAGACATGTGAATAACAGTTACTCAATTAATCTACTTCCTTTCATTTGACCTCACTTATCCCAACTTCGATTCTCCTCTCTGCACCTACTTGTCTTCTCTTTTTACCTTTTTCTTTAACTCATTCCGGCCTAAAATCCCCGTTTTAAACCGAACATATAAGTCAAGCCAGTTTTTTATTGCTTTTTAAGTGGTTTCTTATATGTTTTTTGTTTGTTTACGTTCTCATTGTTTTTTTCTTTCAGTTGTTTTGCAATTTATCTAGTAATTTTCCACTTTTGTTTTAAAGTTTTATTTAACAAATAATTTTTAAATACCTTATATACTGTACTTTTTGTTTCAAATACATTTTCTTCTAAAAATTAAAACAGCTTAACAGTTTATATTACAAATACTTTTAAATTAGTATTAATAAACTGTACTTCAAAAAAAATTTTAATTTAAATTATGACCCCGGTATAAATATTTTCTGGCTCCGCCACTGGTATTGAGTTAGGTTGTGTAACTTTGTGCGTATTGTGCTTTCCTCAAACAGTTTCAGGATATTTTTTTTTACTACACATATATAAAGATTGAAAGATATTAATATAAATTCTGCGTGTTTTGAGGTGAAAGGGGAAAAAACTTTTACACATAAAAAAATATTAATATTAATCTTAATTATGTTTTTGTCCAAACGGAATAATGTTTTAGTAGCTATGTTTAGATGTGAATAAAATACATTTTACATGTAATACAATTTATAATTCATTTTAATACAATTTTTTTGAGATGTAAGATGATTGGTTTAGTTAAATAAATAAATAATAGTATAAGATAATTATTCTGTCGATTCATTATGTGAATTTATGGTATGATGAATATTTAAAGTAAAAGTAGGGATCCTTTTTAATATCTTGATGCTAGTGGGAACTCCCCTAACGTAAAGTATATTCGTATGTTATGGTTCAATATATGTATGTTAAACCAGTAAATTCAGTTTTGCATTAATTTTTTTTTTGTGTTATGTATTTTTTAAATAAGCTTGACAATATATCGTATATTCCTTGGTTCTTTCACTTTTTTGCGTTTTTTATTTATAAAAAATCTTCTAGGTTTTTTGGTACATGGAAATAGAAGACAATTCATCCAAATTGATGTTGTTTATTTAAGCATATAAATGGTGATATACTCCTAACTGTTATGAAAATAAACAGTTTTCTCCTGGTTTTGAATATTACACATCCAAAACAGTTGTAAATCCTCATTGTTTTGTTGCCATTCCAATCACTTTGATACAAATTAGTAGGTACCAGTGAATAATATCTAATGGATTATGGTATATAGATAGATGATGATTTTTAAATCCTAGTAAAGAGATTCTAACTCTTCCTTCGATTAAAAACAATCTATATGATCTAACATTATATAGAAGACGAAATGGACCAGATACGTTGTTACTATGTAGTGGAGAGAGAGAACTGAAAGTTAAGATTTATGGGGCAAAAAGATACGTTTATTTAGTATGGGGTCCGAAATACAAAAAACAAAACAAATCCCAAATTTCTCAAAAACAATGGGCGTTGTTTTGAGTTTCCAATTTTAACAAAATGCACATTGTTTTATGTTTTCGGCATTGGAAACGTTGTTGAAACAAACATTTTCCTTCTCTTCAAACTGCAATTAAAAAGCCCATGAAACGACGTCATTTAGTAAAGAGATCTCTTCTGAAGTCGTCAGCACCAGATCTATCCTCTTCCAATTTTCACAGACAAATTCAAAAGCATCAATGGCCCTGGAGATTATTGGTCGTCACACTCTCTTTTTCGATGGCTACCTTTG
Source organism: Brassica napus (assembly GCF_020379485.1). Lineage (NCBI taxonomy): Eukaryota > Viridiplantae > Streptophyta > Magnoliopsida > Brassicales > Brassicaceae > Brassica > Brassica napus. The sequence continues at coordinate 35,905,017 of NC_063446.1, forward strand.
TAAACTCCCCGACGGCGCTGGTTAATTGGAACAGCCACCGGTACGATGTTCTTCACCTCCTCTCTTCGCTTCCACCTCCGCGTATGAAGCGCGGCCGTTTGGTTTCAGATGACCCCGACTTGAAATCGGACCTCAATCATGTGCGCTAACTTGATTTACCGGCGGAATCTCTATCTCTTTCGCATGATGAGAGAGGTAAGGAGATGAATCTCATATATATTTATAACAAACCCACACCGCCTCTCTAAACAATGCTTTAAAGACGCATTGTCGGGGAGTGAATCAATGGGATTAATCACGAAATCACAACTTGGGCCGTTTCAGATAGAGAAAGGAAGCTCAGACATCACATGGCGCCATCGCAGGAATAGAAGAGACGGTCTGCGATTCTTCAATTGAGATTAGGGTTAGAGCGAGAACCACATCTATCTGGGCCGGATGAAGAAAGCACATCTCGACGTGCGTCTAAATGAAACGTCGAGTTTCATTAATCGGCGACACGTGTCGCGATGAGGAGCGACGACTTATCTAGCTGGCGGGTGACGTGGAGGCACCAGGATTGAGAGAACTGTACTTTATATATATAGATAGATAGATAGATAGATTCAGAACGTAGCATCGACCAACTCCCAGTCTTAATAAAATATTTAGGGGGTATTAGTGAGAGTGAGATTTATATAGAGTTTGTTAATTTGAAAGTTGATAGATTTTTTAAATTCGAAAAGAGTTATAAAGATTTTTGTATAATGTGAAATTCTATGAAAATAAATTGATATAATAATTCTAAGATTCCCCTTAAACTCAATCGCTGAATAACAGTAGTTTATAAATCATATAGAATTAAATTTAAATTTGTTACTGAATAACACCTTCTTTTTTTTGTTCACCTATTGAATAACACCTCTAAGATAGTATTCCATAAACTACTTCAATATTTTCTAAAACTTCACCATAAATCTCAGCAAATAGTATAAAATGTTGCAAATCTTCTTCAGATATTTCAAATCATAAAATTTTAATTGGTGACCACTTATTGAATGGAATAAATAGAAAAAAAATGTTGAACAAAAATTCATCTGAAGAAAGGAACTGAAAAAAAAAATTGAAAAGAGAGGAACAAACTCTCCTCATCAAAATTAGACAAAAAAATATTTCTTCATTAGTTCAATTATATACAAGGAAAAGTGAGGAATGAAATGGACCCACATGCTACTAGTTTGCAAAAAAAATTCAACTTAACTGGTATTAATTCTAAAGAATAACAAATTCATCATATTTTCTTTCATAAAACATGGTCACTAATTACAGCTAAAATCTTACATATTTAGTAAAAAAATCTTCTGAAACTTCACCATAAATCTCAGAAAATAGTATAAAATCTTACATAATTAGTAAAGAATCTTGCAACTTCTTCAGATATTCCAAATCATAAAATCTTCTCAAATATAAAACCCAATAAACTACTTTAAATGCTTAGTCTAATACATCCCCAAGGTTGCTACATGTCAATGTTTGCTAATAATATAGATTTATGGTAAGTCAATATATAAAAGATTATAGCTATAATATTTTATGTATTCCGCAATCAAAAATTCAATATTTTATGGTCAAATCATATAATATAATTTGATCACCTAAATTGTACTATAAAAACAAATGAGCTGTAGTCTTCAAACTCACAACTGAAATAAAAAAAACAAAAAGATATTTACTTAGGAAAATGAAAACTGTTTCTTTTAAACTTTTGCTTTTGCTTTTGATATCTACCCTTCTCGTCACCGTTAGTAAGTAAACATGTCATACTAACAATAGTGTCTCTCAAAACCACCAGAATTATATATTTCTCTGTATCAGTGATTGAGCTTGTAGCAAGATCATTCATGTACCAAATGCCTAAGATGCTCTAGCCAAGACCGTTTGCGCTTTTTTTATAGAAATCTAATTTTTGTTGGTTATTGTATTCCGGTCTGGATCTCCAGACTACCGCTTGAGTGATAGTACAACCTTTTGATGTTAAAAAATGATATTCTGAATTAGTTTTTGGTTTGTTTATTTATATTTCAGTAATTTTATTTCTAATATCATTTTTATATATTTTGTGTTTTAAGGAGGATATATCAAGTGTGAAACAACCGATCAATGTATGGACGCATGTAAATGCGAAGATGCATTTTGTGACCTTCATAGGTGCTACTTTGGGAAAAAAGCTAGGAATAAAATTAATGTTGGTTCTTCAAGAAACAATTATCTTGCAGAAAATAAAAGATGTGGTGGTGGTAGTGGAGGACCTCCACCTACCAATTAAAATGATAAAAGTGTCTTTATATGTCTAACAATAAAACTTATTTGCTGAATAAAAATACAAATTCGTTAAAGAACTTTGATTTATTAATATGTTGATCCTCATAGGTTAATGAACTTTTAATTATAAACCAAGATCTATCTTCTCCTGTAAAGGTTTCTCTATTGTCATAGCTACTAATACTCGAGCTGTCCAATCTAACACAACATTCAATGGAGATTCTTCGATGATCCTATGACATTTTCTGCAATATATCCGCCACTAGACCGTTTCAATTTTTAACAAATGTGTTCTATCACAAAAATATTTGTAACATAAATACTCACCAAAAACATGAATATCTATTTCTCCATATCTCTTTTCACTATTCTTCATTCTGATTAACATTTCTCAAGTGACTCAATAACGAACATAAGAAGTTATGTTGTCAATCTCTATTGAGAACATTCAATTCAATCACATGGAGAATTCCAAAAATACTAAATCATCAGACAGGGTTGTCAAACTCCCTACTCATCAAACTCAACAACCGGACCATAACTAGTCAAAGGTAACCCATCAATTGAATCTCCGAAGAAGGTTCCAGGATCTACATCAGCTAATACCAAATAAACTCTTTCAGATTTTGTATATGTCTCCACTAATGCAGAATCATCACAATTGCTTGAAGGTAGTGCAAAGCGATAAGGTTTTCGCTTTTTTTAAGCATTAGCAAGTACGTTTTAAGCTATTCTGAAGGTGAAGAATCAAACTCAGAAGCTTCTGATTCTGAGCTAGAACAAGAATCCGAGAAGGTGGATTTGATGACACCTTTAAGAAAAAAAAATTCTCAGAAAGTGACCGCTCAAAGCTTCTGCAAAAGCAAATGAAATGTTTCTACAAAATGTAGGTCAGGGAAGCATGGTGGACAAGGCTGTGGTAACTCAGGTGGCTATGGAGGAGATAGTGGCCGTAGAAACCGAGGGATCATGGTTAGGTTCTCTTATACCCATATCTTCCAATGAATTTGTGGTGAATGCTTCAGAAGTATAATTCATATCATTTGAGAATTCAAGTCTTTATATCACTTGTATTTTTCTACTTTTAAAAACAAACTAGGGTCTTTGTCCGGGCTACGCCCGGGTAAATTTCTTCTTATAATTTTTAATTAATTTTAGCTTGTTTATTTTCTTATAAAAGCATGTATATGTATTATTTCAAAATTGACTACCAAAAACATAAGTAATAATACAGAAATTAATTTATTATGTTCTCCAACGAATTTGAAATGAATAAACACAGGGGTTGATTGGTAATGGTGGTAAATGTTTTAGACATCCACTTTTTTCTAAAATTTTTATTTTTAAAACAATCATAATTTATCTTTTAAAATTAAAGATATAGTATAAAGTTTTTTTGAAAAAAAATAATATATTAGTTTTCAAAATCAAATTTTCTAAAGATTTCATTTAGTGCTTTGAAAATAGATATATAGCAAAACAATTAAAGCCAAAGCAAAACAATTCACAGATTATTTTCTAAAGTAAAAACAAAAACAAAAACTTCAGAACAACCAATCAACCCCTTACTCTTTGTTGTTTATTTATTATTAAAATGAACGAAAAGTTATGAATAGTCAATATTTTTAAGTTTCAGCTAAAATCTTTTATTTCATACAAAACAATTGTTAAATCTACATTTAATTTAAAACTTTTTTATGTATTTAGAATTATTGATTTTACATTTTCAATTTCTGCCCTCTCTACAAAAAATACAAACTGACATATATACAGACTTTTTGCATTGTTTATTTCAAATGATAAATAATTCCATTTGTATAATTAATTTACGGCTATACAATATTGATTTGATACACTAACCAAAATTCTTTTATCAAAGAGACTGAAAACTAAATTTTTTAGTTAAATGTTAAGAAATGTATTTTGATCAAATATCAACGGAATTAAGAGAAATGAAATTGCTTTACATGGTTTCTGATTAAAATAGATGATTTAAATCGGTTATTTTTACAAAACCAAACTATTTTATGATAAAAAAAAAATAAACTGAATAAAAATATCAAACAACAAAAAAAATTATTTTTCTCAAAACCAGCTTATGGAAACACATTACAAAAAAAAATAAAACACAAACCAAACTAATCCAATTTTGTTTTTAAACACCACCAGAAATTAGTCTTTAAATCATATAAACCAGAGCATCACTCTGTAGATTTGGAAACACTACATAAAATTTGAGTATAATATAGGACTGGCGATGCCTTGCAAGTGCATATAATTATGCAATGAGTATGCAAAAACATGTTAAAAAGCCAATATTATCTTAAAAACAAACTATGTTCTTACAAAAATCTTAAAAACAAACTCTTGTTTAGCCGATAACACTAACACAGTGTGTTTTAAATATTTTTTTGTTAGGCATGTGCTTAATGCCCCCTAGATTTTAATATGATGATAACTTAATAGTTGTCTTTGTGGTACATACATTGGCGTGCCAATGTTTATATCTGCCTGTGTTGCCTTTCTTCAATCTATATATGTGATTAGTGATAACATATAAACTTTATTACTCCTCCAAATGATCTAAAACATTTCACAACCAAGAAGCTTGGAAAGGCTTTACACATACATAGCATCGTTGGTTAAAAAGTATTTAAAGGTTTGATAAACATCGGGAGTGGAAGCTGGAGTGACCAACAACTCCGAAGCAGTCCACAGTCTCTGAGCTTTAAGATTGCACGATCCGGATTAGAAGTCCGAGCTTCATTACAGTCTGAAAAGTATTTGCCGCACACGTTCCTCAATCTCGGACTCGTTGCTAGGCAGCATGTCGTTGCTGCTGCCTATAAATAATTAACAGGGATCAGTAAGCTATTTTTATGAAGTCGTACGTTAGTTTGGATAATTCTAAATATATGATTTATAAATGAAAATCGATCAAATATTGATTTGACTTAGATACCTGAGGAACGGACTTCAAAAGCTTAGAGGTCAAGAAAAAGACAAAATCAGTGATGAGGTCGTCTCGGTCTCTTGTGAGACGCGTTCTCACGATTCCAGGATGAACACAATTTTCAGTTACATTAGCATCCATTTTCTATACAGTGATTAGTCAAATTGTCAGAAGTCATATTATATTGTTAGAAAAAAATAAGTTAATAAAAGGGTTTTAATGACTAACTACATGGAGAATCCGGGAAAGCTGTTAGCTTTAGAGCCTTCAACAGCTTCTGTGATAGCTTCAAGTATTTCTATCTGGTTGTCATTAAGCCATAAATCTTCCAGCCTACAGGTAAAGGAAAAGTCAGAACGTAAACAAACAAAAATCACCAAAATAAAAAAGTCAGTCCTGAAGAAAAGGAAAAGTGAAATACTTTGTGAGGCTCTGAATGTCATCAACTGATGTGAGCTTGTTGTTCGACACGTCTAATACCCGTAGGTTAACCAACGCACTCAAGCCTTCCATTTTTGAGATACCATTATGGCTCAGATACAACTCTTCAAGAGCAACACAGTCCTGTCCACATATTTTTTTCAATGCATCAGATTTAGTAAAATGATGGTAAGAGTAAAACAACACACACCTCAAATCCTTTCATAGAGGTCAATTGATTGCTCTGCAAGCTAATCTTTTTAATACATCTGAGCCCACACAAGTTCACAACTTTGATACGGTTTCTTCCCAGCCACAGCTCTTCTAACTTTGTCAAGCTCTCCATATTCACCATCACCTGAATAAACCTCAATGCTTTCATATTCATTGCTAAAACATTGTAAAGTAATCACGACAAATCTAAACCCACAATCTATTGGACCCTAGCTCAAGAATCTGCAAGTCGTGCAAGTGTTCAATCTCCATAATCTTGTTAACTTCATTCTTAGACATATAGAGCTCCTTCAACGTGCTAGAGGCCTTTGATAATCCTTCCAACGAAGTGATTTCATTGAAAGATACATCAAAGACCAAAAGCCTTGAGAATATACTTATATCTGGTACTTCCGCTAGCTTGTTATCTCTGAGAATCAGCTCTTACATATACAAATGACTATCAATCGTAAGGCCTCGAGAGATCATATTTGTGAAATTCGCAGAATCAGAGAGTGGATGATAATAATCACCTCGAGATCGGACAAGGCGTCCCAGCGAGAGAGAGGCTCGACGGCGGAGTCTTCGATTAGGTTTTGGCGAAGAGAAAGCTTCATGAGCATAGAGAGGTGAGCGATCCTCGAGTCCAGTTCCGATAAACGGTTCACCGTGAGATCCAGGTCACTTAGCGTCGGAGGTAACTCGATTGAATCGAGATGTAGTGGAGTATTGATTGTGGAGTTCTGGATCGAGAGAACTGAAACGATGGTGAAGAAACGGTGAAGATGAAGAGCGAAAAGCGTAGAGCCTCGTGTTATCCGTCTTGGGTTGAATTTTTTTTTTTAATTGAACCGGGTAGCAAAGCCCAATGCTAACCGACGAAGCCCATCGAAACACAGCAGAACCCATACGAAAGCAAGAGCTTCGTGTCTTTTGCCAGCGTGTATTATTGGAATGTCTTGATTGGTTAAATATATTAGCCTACGTGGACATGCTAGAAACACTCCATATTCACACCTTTTAGTATAGTTTAGATTATATGTAACAGTAACTTTTATAAAATAAATATATTATATTAAAAAATCGTCTATGAGTACAAATGTTTTGACTAGTTCATATTTGAAACGAAAACAACCCATTATTTTGTTTTTATTTTTAATAAGATATCTCATTTTTCATGTGTTCAATTTTTCACTGGGTCCTACAACTAACGCCTAAGCCGACCACAATGTGAACGCTCCACAAATTGTGATTTTTCTATTTTGCGCAGTTTTTTCAAAAAAGAAAGGAAAAAGCATAATCTCTTAAGAACCGCCGGATCAATCGAACGGTCCAAAAAAAAACCTAATGCATAATGGAAACACCAAACCCTCGTGCTTATATAATAAGCTCAAACCTATTTACGCTCTCTCCCCACACCATAAAACTCAAACCCAATCTCTCATCGCCGCCTCAAAAGCTTCTTCACACAATGTCCGGTAAAGGAGAAGGTCCAGCTATCGGAATCGATCTCGGCACCACCTACTCTTGCGTCGGAGTATGGCAACACGACCGCGTTGAGATCATCGCTAATGATCAAGGTAACAGAACCACCCCCTCTTACGTCGCCTTCACCGACTCCGAGAGGTTGATTGGTGATGCCGCCAAGAATCAAGTCGCCATGAACCCAATCAACACTGTCTTCGGTATGTAAATCTCATCCCTGCTCGAATACGAAAGTTGTAATCTTTAGGGTTTATAAGAAGATCTTAGTCGATTGTGATTTTTTAGGGTTTCGGTTTCTGAATTTTAGGGTTTTTGTTGGAAGATTTTTAGGGTTTATATGTTACCTATGAATGATTTGATTGAACTCTGTTTTTTTTTTTTTATTGTGACAGATGCAAAGAGATTGATTGGTCGGAGATTCAGTGACGCATCAGTCCAAAGCGACATGAAGCTATGGCCTTTCAAGATCATCCCTGGCCCTGCCGACAAGCCCATGATTGTCGTCTCCTACAAAGGAGAAGAAAAACAGTTCGCAGCCGAGGAGATCTCCTCCATGGTTCTCATCAAGATGCGTGAGATCGCCGAAGCTTACCTTGGCGTCACCATCAAGAACGCTGTTGTCACGGTTCCAGCCTACTTCAACGACTCTCAGCGTCAAGCTACAAAGGACGCTGGCGTCATCGCTGGTCTGAACGTCATGCGTATCATCAACGAGCCGACCGCAGCTGCCATTGCTTATGGTCTTGACAAGAAGGCGACTAGCGTTGGAGAGAAGAACGTTTTGATCTTTGATCTCGGCGGTGGTACTTTTGATGTCTCGCTTTTGACTATCGAAGAAGGTATCTTTGAGGTGAAGGCTACAGCTGGAGACACTCATCTTGGTGGCGAAGACTTTGACAACAGAATGGTTAACCATTTTGTTCAAGAGTTTAAGAGGAAGAGCAAGAAGGATATTAGCGGTAACCCCAGAGCTCTGAGGAGGTTGAGGACGGCTTGTGAAAGAGCGAAGAGGACTCTCTCTTCCACCGCTCAGACTACCATTGAGATTGACTCTCTCTTTGAAGGGATTGATTTCTACTCTGCCCTCACGCGTGCCAGGTTCGAGGAGCTCAACATGGATCTTTTCAGGAAGTGTATGGAGCCGGTTGAGAAGTGTCTGCGTGATGCTAAGATGGACAAGAGCACGGTCCATGACGTTGTCCTCGTCGGTGGCTCCACCCGTATCCCTAAAGTTCAGCAGCTTCTCCAAGACTTCTTCAATGGTAAAGAGCTCTGCAAGAGCATTAACCCCGACGAGGCTGTGGCTTATGGAGCGGCTGTTCAGGGTGCTATTCTAAGCGGCGAAGGGAATGAGAAGGTGCAAGACCTTCTTCTGTTGGACGTGACTCCTCTCTCTCTCGGTCTCGAAACCGCCGGTGGAGTTATGACAACCTTGATCCAGAGAAACACTACCATCCCGACCAAAAAGGAACAGGTCTTCTCCACTTACTCCGACAACCAGCCTGGTGTTTTGATCCAAGTCTACGAAGGTGAGAGAGCCAGGACCAAGGACAACAACCTCCTCGGGAAGTTCGAGCTCTCTGGCATCCCTCCTGCTCCACGTGGTGTTCCTCAGATCACTGTCTGCTTCGACATTGACGCGAATGGTATCCTCAATGTCTCTGCGGAGGACAAGACCACGGGGCAGAAGAACAAGATCACCATCACCAACGACAAGGGTCGCTTGTCTAAGGACGAGATAGAGAAGATGGTGCAAGAGGCTGAGAAGTACAAGTCTGAGGATGAGGAGCACAAGAAGAAGGTTGAAGCCAAGAATGCGCTTGAGAACTACGCTTACAACATGAGGAACACGATCCGTGATGAGAAGATTGGTGAGAAGCTTCCTGCTGCGGACAAGAAGAAGATTGAGGATTCTGTTGAGGAGGCGATCCAGTGGCTCGATGGGAACCAGACGGCTGAAGCTGACGAGTTTGAAGACAAGATGAAGGAGTTGGAGAGCGTATGCAATCCGATTATTGCTAAGATGTATCAAGGAGCTGGTGGTGAAGCAGGCGGCCCCGCTGGGATGGATGATGATGAAGCTCCTCCTTCCGCTGGAGGTGCTGGCCCCAAGATTGAGGAAGTCGACTAAGCTCTGGTGCATTCTTTTGCCTTGATGGTCTGAATTTAAGTGTTGTTCTGTTTTATGTTTTGCTTTTATTTTTGAGTGACATACTCTCTGTTTCATGTGGACCTTTGCAGTTTCGAACTTGAACGATATTAGTCTCATCACTCTGATTTTATGGATTCCAATTGCTGATCTAGTTTAATAGAAACAGAGTAATGAACGATGAATAGATGTATCAAACATCTTTTCTTTGCATTAATGTCTTCAGGTAATTCTTGCTTGATCAGTTGTGTGTGTGTTAGGATCATCGGCTGTGTTGACAGTTGAGATAGTAGTTTACACCTACATATCTATCTTCATGTAAGGGAAAGAGTGTACCTGCCGCCTCTACTTAGAGAACCTAAACTCGAATCAAAGACCTCTACAATTTTCACCATGGAATCATTTTCTCACAATAAGCAAATTGATTATAACATCTGAACTAAATCCTCTTAAGGCTCTAGCACTATCTTTTTTTTTTTTTTTTTTTGGAACAAATGGCTCTAGCACTATCTATAAATCAGTCTTCGTGCAAAAACTCTCAGCAGAGATGCTGCGACCACACGGTCCACACCTACAGGCACGACGACGTTTGGATTTGGTCAACAAATGCATCTCCTTTTTTATTAAGGTTAAACCCTCCCTTCCCGTGCCAGGGAATCGCTTAAGGAACTTCCTTTGTATTGGAGAAAAATGGATCGCGAAACCACAAGATATCGGCTTAGTGCAAAAGTTTTTGAAGAAAATACCTGATAACGGTAGAATTATAGGTTTAACAATAATGTGTCAAAAAAAATATAGATATATATCTAATGTACATACTAAAAAGATTATACTGTGGAAGTGGTTGAAAGGATGAACCAAAACAAAGCTAACAAGAGTTTTAGTCATTATACACATCTCAATTTATCTAGATATATGGTTTGAATATTATGAATCTTCGTTGGAAACTGTAGAGGAGATGACTGTTTTTTTTTTGAAACTTAAAATGTGTTGTTGTTGTTCGTTCATTCAAAATCAATTTCCACGAAGTGATAGAAAGATTAGGGTCTTAGCACTCAAGCTTTTTAGCTTGAGTCTTTGACGATTTGATAATCACATCGCTGATTTCAATATTATGTCTTGTAATTACCAATTATTTCCAATAGAAACGTACGTTTTAATAACTTACCTTTGCGCTGGTGTTATATCTATATATCAAATAATTAACAACGGCATGAGGAAGGAGCTTACTTGTGATATTCACCAATCGAGAAGTAACCGCATTTACTATAATCAGCAGCATCCAATTAACTAGCGAAGTAACGTTTGATATCCTATGTCCAAGAAACTTAAAATGTGTTGTTGTTCGTTCATTCAAAATCAATTTCCACGAAGTGATAGAAAGATTAGGGTCTTAGCACTCAAGCTTTTTAGCTTGAGTCTTTGACGATTTGATAATCACATCGTTGATTTCAATATTATGTCTTGTAATTACCAATTCTTTCCAATAGAAACGTACGTTTTAATAATTTACCTTTGCACTGGTGTTATATCTATATATCAAATAATTAACAACGGAAGGAGCTTACTTGTGATATTCACCAATCGAGAAGTAACCGCATTTACTATAATCAGCAGCATCCAATTAACTAGCGAATTTCAGTGTTGTTTGGTTTTATGTTTTGCTTTATTTTTGAGTGACGTACTCTATGTTCTTTTTATTTATTTCTCTAATTAAGTTGCAGTTTCGAACTTGAACGATATTAGTCTCATCACTCTGTTTTTATGGATTTCAATTGCTTGGCTTTGCTGATCTAGTTTAATAGAAACAGAGTAAGGAACGAAGAATAGGTGTGTGTGTGTAAGGAACATCGGTTGTGTTTGGCCAGTTGAGATAGTAGTTTACACCTACATCTATCTTCATGCAACCGATGTTTATAATATCTGAACTAAACACTCCTTTTCCTTTATTTTGGGTCAAAATCCTCTTTAACACTATCTATAAATTAGTCTTCGCGTAAAAACTCTGAGCAGAGACGATACAACCAGTGGTGGAGCCAGCGTCATCTCTCATACGACTCATTTATTAAAATAATTATGTAATATTACTAAAAATATTTAAGATGGGTCGAACCGTTCATGGGAGTCAAGCTAATGGATCTTAACCAGATGTTCCAACCAAAATCAATCGTACAGAAACTAAACTCATTTATTTGTAGAAGTCATGTGGGTCAACTGATCCCCCTCCCTACCACATGGCTCCGCCACTGATTACGACCACACCTACGACGACGTTTCCATTTTTTCTCTGCCATATTCGTATTCCCCAACGTTCTCTCCGACAGATATGACTTCCAAACACGAAAAATATCGCTAAGAAAAACAAGTTTTGCTGTTTAGACCCTTACAACAATTGGCATGTATCGTGTTTATTACGTTGATGTCTCTGTCGACAGTAGTGGTCCTCACTTTTAAATGACCACAAGCTAACTAAAAAAAAAGGCTGAAATTGGCATGCTCTCAAGGACCGAACTCTGACGGTTGAGATTAAGGATTGATTGATGATTTACACCACTAGACAAAAAGAACATCTGAAAAATAATGACCAAATTTAGTTTATATATTTTAGGGACGGAAGCCCATGCTTCTTTAGCTTCCCTTCAAGGCCGGGCCTGTCTACAGATATGAGTACACTATCCAAAATTTCATTGTGATTCCGATTTGGTCACCAAATGCTTCTCCTTTTTTACAAGGTTAAACACTCCCTTGTCGTGCCAGGGAATCACTTACAACAATATTCACAGAATCTAATGGGTTTTGTTATTAGCCTTGAGTCCTTGACGTATGTGAATCCTGAGTTCTCCCGATTGCTCTTGCTTGAGGAACTTCCTTTGATGGTCACACACGATCTCAAAATCTACGTCTGAAACCACAAGATATCGGCTTCCTAAAGCAAACGAGAGTAGTATAAATGTGCAAAAGTTTTTCAAGAAAAACACTGATAGTAACGGTAGGATTATAGGTTAACAATCATGTAGATCTAATGTACATGCTAAAAAGATTATAATGTGTAATAGTGGTTGAAAGGATGAACCAACACAAAGCTAACAAGAGTTTTAGTCATTATATACATCTCAATTTATCTAGATATAAGCATCATTTTTTATTTTTTTTAATATGAAACTAGAAATGCCAAAACCCAAAAAAATTAAATCATGAACCCTATCGGTAATATTTTCACGTATGTATTTATGCACTTTCCCATTTCAGACCCACTTTCGGTCATATAATTATGAAAATGTTACAGTCTAAGACACATTTTGACTTTTAATAACACAATAGGTCACTTATGTCTACTGAGACACTTTCGCCAACCAAACCCCGTGAAAAAGTCCAACTAAATTAACTAGAGTAACTATTAGAGTAACCATAGTTATACAATTTGACTCACAACAACTGTTTTCCATTTTTCAGTTTAGATCTCTCTCTCTCTCACACTGTCACTCACTTTTTTCTTTCTTTTTCTCGTAACCTCAAATCATTTGATTCCTCAAACCCAGAAACAAGGTGAAGCCTCTGTAGCAGCCTCCGGTTACCGAGTTGACTTATTCAATATAAATCAAATTAATGGAGATGGGAAGCGAAGGGTTGATTGCAAGGAAGCTGACTTTTTGTATCTCCATGTTTTCTGGGATTCTCCATTTTAATCTCTGACAACTCCAACTTTGTGAGTCTTAGAGCTGAATACGCCGCCTCGTGCTTACCCTATTTTGACTTCTCTTTTTCTTCTCTAGTATTCATCAAAATTGATTTTTCTCCACATCAAAACCCTAAACCCAGACGAATCACAAACAATTTTCCTATTCGTATATATGAAGTCACTGAAGTGGGTTAGTCGATTTTTTTCAGTGGTTTACTGTTTCTTCTCTATTCGAGTATCTAGGCTTGATCTGGGTCGAATTTAATCACTGATTGGGTTTTTAAGTTAGAACACTGATCTTCCTGTCCTTGAAATTTCACGATCAGATCGAATCGTGATTGAGAAAAGCTCCTCCAATCTTTTGAATCGTCTGGGGTAGTGTTTAATCCTATCTTTGTCTTTATGTTTGTTGCAGATACACTATGCAAGGAACAATTTTTGTGTCGTTAACTTAGTTTATTAATATTGTTAAGTTAAGATACATGGTTAAGGACAATAGCTAAAATTAAGATTATTGGTAGGGCCATTTTAAGTCTCTTAGTTAATTAATTTTTTTAATAGGAAATGAGATATATTAAACATCTAAACAATTAAAACATGAATACAAATAGTACTTAACCCCGAGTTTTCCTAAATAATTACAAGGAAATACCAATCAAAACACAGTAGTTTTACATTTTCCTTAACCCATTCATTTTTATACCAAATAAACGTTAACCCATCCCGTTCGGTACACAATCTTATTAATTAAATAGACCAGCACGTATCTTATAGTACTATTCGAAACCAATACTCAAGATTTAATAGTTGACCAACCAGCACATACCTTATATTATTCCAATCAAATACTCCACTAAAGCTATGGTTTGTAATAGAATTTTTCTATTAGCTAACCCATTACAAACCAAACCAAACGATTCATCACAATTTCTTAACCATAATCTAATCAATATTAAGTTTATGGTTTTATATTTTAGCCAATTTATATTCTGTCTGTATTTTTTAGATTATGCATACCAACATTTTGTATATAGATATAATCAAGGTTTGGTTTAGCTAATTTATGGTTTAGCAAATTAATGGTTTTGTCAATTTTCATTTTTTTTTTCTGTGTACAAAATCGAAACTAAATATGCTATTTTCCTAATTTATGGTTTACCTAATTTATGGTTTAGCAAATTTGTTTTTTGGCGTATTTTCGATTATTTTGTGTATAAAATCTAAACTAAATATGCTATATTCCTTCGACAACTCACTGCCATTCAAAAAACGATTTTTAATTCCATGCAATCACTATTAACCGCAGAAGATCATAACTAAATATTTGTTTATTCGAAAACAAAAAAAAAACATCCTAACTTTTGTTTCCTATTTTGACGTAATCATCATATCAAAAAGGTTATGATTTTTTTTAGGGTTCTAAATGGACCATTCATTATTTATTTATGGCATTTGATTTAGCGTTAACCCAACAACATATAAGCCCAATCTTGGCCTATATATTGATTTCATACAGATCTATCTTTTTTTAATAAGAGTTCCTATATTGCGTTTTAATAGTTTATATATATATATATATATTTATTTATTCTCCATTTATATTATTCACATAACTATGTTTTATATCTTTTTCACGTTTTGATGATTTTCTTGTATAAAAAGTAATTAGAAATAAAACATTTGCAAATTATTTTTTCCAAACAATAATAAATTTTCTGTAAGAAAAATGTCTTCTGTGGTTATCGATACAAAGATACGAATTTAGAAGATTTGTAAACACACATAATATGTGTTCAAAGAAAAAAAAATATTATATGGATGATCCAATTACAATTAAAATGTTATATATCCACATGTTATATAAAACACAAAGTAATATGGTAAAATTTATGTATCTATATTATCATATATTGATATAAACTATAATTCTTTCGAAAAATACATCAGCGCGCCCGCGCGGATCAAAAGATAGTATAACATTAAAATAGAAACATAATTTATTAAACAAAGTTGAAAAAACAAATTACAAAAAAAAAAGCCATTGAAAAAACAACAAATTACAAACAAAAAAAAACCCATTAATAAAACATAAACATTCAAATATTAAAAACAAAAAGGAAACTTCAATTCATATAAATTTAAACATTATACATTAAATTTGATTCCCAAATTTATCCCATATATTTTCAATCAAATCGTGTTTTAGTTGTCGATTAACTGGTCGTTCCCGAACTCTTGCTCGACGATCAATTGTATTGAAAAGAGCAGTAGGCATCTGGATGGAAAATGTAAGATCCACACCTTCATCATGTTGAAACGAGTCAAGGTCATACTGAGTGTATGAATCTCGTTCGTCTTCGACAATCATATTATGAAGTATGATACAAGCTCTCATAACATTTGCTATTTTGGATTTATCCCATAACTTAGATGGATTTTTAATAACGGCAAATCTAGTTTGCAGGACTCCAAAAGCACGCTCAACATCTTTTCGATGTCTTTCTTGGGTTTTTGCAAATAATTGATGTTTTGGACTCTGTGGTAAACGGATAGATCCCATAAAAGTCGCACATTCCGGATAAATACCATTCGTGAGATAGTATGCGAAATTGTACTCTCTTCCGTTGACATAAAAGTTGACTTGCGGAGCTATTCCTTTAATAATATCATCAAAAACATGCGATCGATCAAGAATATTAAGATCGTTCATAGTACATGGAGCTCCAAAAAACGCGTGCCATATCCAGAGGTCATATGAAGCTACAGCCTCCAAGACAATAGTTGGTTTTCCAGTTCCTCGTGAATACATTCCTTTCCAAGCGGAGGGGCAATTCTTCCACTCCCAATGCATACAGTCGATGCTTCCAATCATCCCCGGAAATCCTCGTTGTTCTCCAACATAGAGTAGTCTTTGCAGATCATCCGGAGTGGGACGTCTTAAGTATTCGTCGCCAAACAAGTGAATTATTCCAGCGGTAAAATGTGCAAAGATTTTCGAGCAATTGTTTCACCAAGTCGTACATATTCGTCAACTGTATCAGCCGCACCACCATATGCCAATTGACGAATTGCTGCCGTACATTTTTGGAGTGGTGATAGACTAGACCGTCCGGTTGCATCTTCTGATGGTTGAAAGTATTGTACTTCTGTGGAGAGACGATGCACAATACGCAAGAACAATGGCTTGTTCATCCGAAAACGTCGACGAAATAAATTTTTCGGGTATGTGGGAGTTTCGCTAAAATAATCATTCCAGAGATTCTTGTGGCATTCTTCCCGGTTTCTCTCGATAAAAACACTTTTTTTCTTTCATTTGTTTCTGGAATAAAATCTTGGTTTTCAAAATAATCATCAAATATGGCAGTAAGTTCATCATCATCATTTTTGTGGTAATGATAATGAGAAGAAGAAGAAGAAGCCATAAAAAAAATTTAAAAGGGAGCAATTGTTTACAAAGTGACAAGAAGAGATATGCTTTGTTTTATTTTTTACGAGAGAACAAGTCTCTTGCTTATATAGGAAAAGCAACGAGTATTTTATCATTCTCCCGTGATACTTCTTGTGACTTTTTGAAAGAATAAAACAAACCTTGTGACAAAGTTGGTACACCCATCACGAGCACACAAACCTTGTGTATTATTTACTTGCTTCCAAAATATCGTATCACCCATTGTTTTTACCCATTGTTTTAAAGAGAGGATCGTGCACTGCTCTAAAAAGGACTTTGTCCCACACTACAACAAAATAATATGACAAGATCATTTTACAAGATAGCCACACTACAACAATATGACAAGATCATTTTACAATAATATGACAAGATCAAGAGTCCATCAACATGTTTTGTTACAGATAGCCACACTACAACGTGATCTCATGTCCATCAACAAGATCATTTTACAAAAAGGTCATCACATGTTCATCAACAAGTTCATCAAAAGCTTAAACCATTCCCATACATAACAACAGCCGTGATCATTACTTAAACATAAGCATGATTCCTATTACAACTTTTACAATAACCATTCCACCTACAAAGTACTCAAACCCATCAGAAGACCTTGATCTCTCCTTACCTAGATCATACACTATCTTCTCAAGCCTAAGAACCTTCTGCTCAGTCTCATAGTCACTCAAAAGGGTAAGATTATCTACCTTTTCAGCCAGTTGAAGAACATGTTGATCTCTCGCTCTCATCTCCTCTATGATGGCATCATCCCACCATTTCCAAACATGACACTCCCCATCATCTACATTCGCACATGTGTAGTATCTTCTACCTGTGGATTGCAAACAAATTGTTAGATCATTAAAAAGATAATTCAACGAAGTGCAACGAGTAGGAAGTAATTTAACCTGGATCTAACCCATAACAGTTAGACGTTGCAAGCACAGGCTTAGCACCACAGTAACATGTCTGCGGGAATCCGAGCTCAACCTCGGGTTGTGGAGGGTACTCAACCCGTGAACGAGCATTGTTGCTTATCTCAACTTGGTCACGTCGAATTAGATCATCAGTTTCGCTGTGCCCACTGTCGAGTGAGTACCCACCGTAATGCTCTGACTCCGAAGGCTGTGTATAGCTGTAGTCTTGTCCCATGTTTTACTTAACCTGCAGAAATTTTTAATCATAAAGAAGATTAACACATTGATCATTAATCATAAAGAAGATTAACACATGAATCATTAATAAAGATAGCCATTTAATGAAACAAGAACTACATTGATCATAAACCAAAATCAACATTACATGAAGCAATCAAGTAGAAATTAAAACACTTAAAACAGACATAGCCGAGTTCAAGACAGGTTCACACAAGTAGTAGAAACATAGACGAGTTCAAACATAGACATAATTTTTAGAAATACAAGGCAAGCAGCTTATTCTTCACCACTTCTTCAGCCTCACTTAATGGTTCCTTTTTTGCTAGTAGCGTGTCAAGTATTGCAAGTTTTGACAGTCTCTCCTTCATCACCAAATCCTCTTTCTTGAATTCTCAAATGCTCTTAACCTCATCAACACACTTCCCTTTAGAGTTATTCCTTCTTGCTTTTGCAGCCTTAGAACCTTCAGGCCTGCTCTCATGATCACCAACTTCACAGCTTGACGCTTGGGAACCAGTCTCACCCGTTTTTCTCTTTAAACTGCCACTGGGTTTAGGTGTGTTAAGGCTAAGTCATTTCTGCTCATACCTCAACACACACCATGCATGTTCAAGAGTAAAATTCGATTCATGATCCGCGTAATAGATCGCGTGAGCCTGCTTCAGCACATCAAGATCATTCTGGCCACTGGCTTGTTGTCTCTCTGCAGAAGCATATGCGGCACAAAACTTGTTGGTGAGTTCGTTTATCTTGTGCCACCTCTGCTTACAATGGAGATGCTCTCTCTTCTCACACTCGGTAGCATGACGGCTTGCTGCATAGTACTCTCCAACGCGTTTCCAGAAGGTCCGTGCATTCTGATCATTTGCGACAACAGCATCCTTAGATGTGTTTAGCCACGCACTGATCAGAACCTCGTCATCAGCTGGTGTCCATTTCTTCCTCTCCCTACGCTCGGCTGGTGTGACTTCAGGTTGAGTTGGAGCCTCCGTTTGTTGTGAACTGAATGGAGGGACTTCTGATGATCCAAGGTTAACACTACTAGAATTATAACTTTCATAAGGAAAGTTTTCATGGACAACACTTGGTTGTTGACTGTGAAGAAGATTAAGATAACTAGACGATTGGCTATATGGATAGGAATCCATAGCGATAAGAGTGAGATAAGATTATGGAAGAAAAACCTATTTGGTTTCTGGTTTTAGGTAAGCCGAGAGGTGACTAACAAGTTCAAGGATAGATGTGGTTAAATAGCTAAAACTGAAATGTGAAATAAGTTCAACTCTTAATGCTCAACCATAAACAACCACACAACAAGTCTAATCAGAAGTTATTGCACACAACACAACTAGTTTCACGTTCAACTGGAACTAACAAGTTCATTAAATTTAAATGTGGATTTCGTTTCAAACAAACTACAAGCAAGCAAATTCAGTTAACTACTCTCACGGTTATCAAACAAGCGTCTGACTATTCAGTTTTGGTTGAGAAGTAACTCCTATCACAATATTCAATTTCATTGGTGAGCTATTAGGTGAAATACTTAATGCATTCTTTACAATTAGACATCTTATCAATTTATGAGTTCCGAAGAAGACATCAAGTTAATCTAGTTAACTTTATTTCTCATAATTATTTACAATTACATTTAGTTTATGAGTTTCAAAACTATGAGTGAACGCGTGAACGTCTTTATGAAATAAGAACTCATCATTCAATCACATAACAACCAAGAATTATTTCTCAAAATCATCTACTTATCAGATTAATGCTAAGCGCACACACACCAATCCATTGAAATCACCACAGACTACGAGTTACAATCACCTAGTTACAAAACATATATCATTCAATCACATAACAGCCAAGAATACAATCAATTGGCCACATGACGAGTTAGATCAACCAAAAAAAAAAATCTCAGACCGACGGACATGCAATCAGCGAAACCCAGATACAGACGAGCTAAATCGACAAAATAAAGCTCTAAAATCTCAAAACGAAAGACATGCAAGCAGCGAAACCCAATCGACATATACATACTCTAAACCTCAAAACGACGGATAGAGGATTGAGCGATACCTGGTTTTAGTTTCCAATCGGCGGAGATATCGGTGGAGTGAGGGAGAACAGATCGGCGGCGAGATCGGTTGGGTGAATTCGTCGGAGAGAAACACAGAGAGAGAGGCGAAGAGAAAGGCGGAGTGAGAGGCGGAGCGAAACGCGGAGAGAGAGGCTTTTCGTTCGGCGGAATTCGTCTAGAGGCGTTGAACCGTCGAGAGAGAAGAAAAGAGAGAAGAGAAGAGAAGAGAGAAGAGAAGAGAGAAGAGAGAATGATGTCGAGACGGTAACTCGACGGTCTCTCCCCATTTCCTCTTTCCCCTATTTTGCTGACACGTGGCCTTACATACGTTCCCTAAAAACTCTAACTTAACATACGTTTGCAAAGTTTTCATTTAGTTTAGATTTAAATTTCGAAATTAATGTCTTAAGGACGCGGCTTAGGACCGCGATAATGATGCTCTAAGAAGTCTGTTCAGCTGAAACTCTTCTGAAATGCGGTTATGTGTATTTTCTATCACAAGCTCTTCTAAAACTATTCCATAGCATTTTGCCTTTTTGATTGGAATGATAAGTTTCTGGGATTTGTTTTGGAGATGAAACAATCCTTTCTTTCGTTAAACGTATTATCTACAAGCCGAGTAGAAAGTTTTGCCCATACTTAGGGTGTAACAAACATTCTTATGACTTTCAACTGATTTTTTTTTTTGAATTTGTGCAGATTTATTGCTTTGATGAATTTACTCTGGAAAATAAGTTCAGTGTTCACACTTTTCATGTTCTTCGGCTAGTGAGACAAGGGAAAACAAGGGTTAATGTTGTATATGGTCTGATTGATGGTTGTAGGTACAATGTGTCTGAGAAATATGATGTACATGTGGACACTTTTTTGCAATACATATATTAGGCCTCTAACCCATTTGTATATATATCTATAAGTGGATTGTGTTATATTGTAGTAATTTTATATGCACCTTAAGCTTGGTTGTGGCATGTGTTATCTTTTTAGTTAACTCTAGAAGATTTTGGTGCAAAACAAGTTTCTCTTTTTTTGTCGTATTAGAATTAACTTAGACTTTATTGAAGTTTTGTGAGCTCTTCTCAAGTATAAACTTTATAATTGATATTTGTATATATGTACACCAAAATAATCCATCTGTTTCATATTAAGTGTCATTGTAGATAAAATTTTTCGTTGCAAAATAAGTGTCGTTTTAGCTTTTCAGTGCAGAATTTATTGATTTTATTCTGCAGATTATTTTTCTATTGGTTGAAATAGGAGTAGGTGTATGGGTAATGGTGTTTTTATATAGAAAACATGCAAAACTAAATTATTTCTTAATTTATGTGCAAAAGTCTCAAACGACACTTATTCAGAAACAGAGGGAGTATTTAACTCTGTGTGTGTGGACTCCGAAATTAGGTGTACACGTGGATATTTTTGTAGATGTACAAGCGGTTTTAAATTTGGATTTTTTGGGTGTTTGTGTCTTTTTTTGGTCAATTGTGCCTAAGTGAATATTGTTCTAAACAAAGTTGTTGGCGTATGTAAGTATGTAGATGTTGTCAAAGTGCCTATTGTGGATTAAGTGTATTGTCAAAGTGCCTATCATGGACAAAGTCGTTCGAGTGAATGTACACCTAGTCAGAGTGAAATATTTAGTGTACACTGCCTTTTTTTTTTTTGCTTAACACTCGAAACATGGAGAATATTACACCTTGCAAACACCAGTCCCTTCAATCTTATGTGTACATGTAATTCCATTTGACAATATATATATATATATATATATATATATCAAAGACCTTTAGATGCATGTAACAGATTATTAGTCATGTGTGTACGAGGCTCTATGTATAACAGTATATAGCATGGAAACAAAAATTTTCTGAAATTTTGTTAAATGATGTGCACGTGGATGCTTGTGAAACAATGTACAAATGAATCATTGTACACATTGATAATAATATTTACGTGTACACATGTACGTCGTTGGCTGTGTGCATATAACAAAAACCCAAACTACACTTTTACAAAATTTATACTTATAAACACTTCACTCTTACTAGTTTCTTATCTTGCTTAAAAATAGTTAGAACACCAACAATTCAACAAGCTCACTCCAAAGTGAGATCCTTTTATTGTCCTATGAATATACATTACATCCATTACTTTAAAAATTACAAAGTCCATGCACCTTACAATAGAAAAGCAACGTTTTCACAACTGATGTAATTAATATCTCAAGATAGATTTTAATCGTTAGGCAATATCACTAACTTTGATACTTGAGATCCCTCCCAAGGTATTTTTGGTTGGCCATGTCCACAAACGCCCATCTTCTATTAGGTGAACAACAAGGAGACATTATAAAAAATCTCAGAATTCAAGAACTTAACAAAAAGCAGGGAGAGCTATATGTTTAGCTTTTTGAAACTGAGTCATTGTTTATCATTCACTATAATGTCAGACACTAACCTTTTCCTTCTCGCTGTTAACAAACATAGCAGAAACAACTACTGTGAAATAGACCTGAAGAAACACCACAAGCTCTAACACCGCAATCCTCCCGTTAAGCCGTTCGGTGTAAGGTCTAAAACCTAACTCCACATTCAACCCACCTGAAACCGGATCCTTTACACTCCCCGGCGGGAAATACAGTCCCGAGCTTCTTGAAGCAGACTCGACTGACTCTTTCTTAGAGTTTCTCAGCTCTGCTTTCTTCCATGTCTCACTTTGGTATATGAGTCAGATATATTGAGAGATGGGACTCGAATTCGTCGGAGTCTTTGGTCTCTATTTAGTTTCTGAATCCGGTTGAGTATCCTCGGTTGATTCGATATCGGTGGTGAGGACGGTGAGAGATTTAGAAGTGTGTGTCTATCCGGTTGGAAGAAAGTTCATAGATGGGAAATGGGTCGTAATTTGTAGAGATGTTAACGCCATTTTGTTTTTTCAGAGCTTTGTGCCTCTTTCCTCCTTCTCTTACGCCTCCTGTGCTTTTTAGATCTGAAATTTAATTTTCAATTTTTGTCTTTAGAAAAGTTATTGAACAGTGGAATAGCTAAACTAGCAAGTTATGTTATCAACTAGGACATAGTAATACTCCCTCCGTTCGTTTATACATGACGCTATAGCCTTTTCACACGAATTAAGGCAACTATTGCTTTTCCTCTTTTATCTTTTTTCGTTATTTTTTCAGTGCTTCTAATTTATTTCAGATCATTATTATTATCATTATTCGGTCAACTTTACTGATCTCAATTTCTGTTAGTCTTAGCTATTCAAAATAATGACAAACTATCATACGGAAATTTATAAATGCTCGTTTAATTTTGAGTCAAATGTCTGTGTTCTTCATTTGAGATATACGTGCAAAGAAAATTTTGGTGTTAAAATCCTTCTTAAATTTTTCAACAGGGAGCGAAAACAAAAAATTTAAAACGAAAATTGGAGCCAAACTTAAAACAAATCATGATTATATATTGACAGACCACAATCAAACGAATCACCATTTATCTCATGAATTCTAATTTTGATCTAAACCTTCCATTTACAAGTAATGAAAGTGAGTTTTTGTTTGATCTAAATCAAACTCCTACTGATGAAGAATGAAGATGATGATGCTAATGCGATCGATCAAATTGCCTCCAACGATTGTTTTACCGAAATAGATCCAGGTAAATTTTCTGTTATAATTTTTGTTTGGTCAACATTTTGCTGTTCAAATAAGTTTACGATCAATAGTGCCTTAAATAAAATTTTACTTTTAGTTATATTTGTGATTTGTGTACACAAGTTTGCATAGATTAGTCAACAAAGGCTGCTATTTTTGTTTGTTTATGCTGTGTATGTGCAATTTGATTAAAAGTTACCCCAGACAGTTATTTCTACTTGTTTTGATAGTTTTCTTGCAATATCGATGAAAAGTTGTGTATCGAGTATGTTTCTATGTACAAATATACATGTGTCGTTCTTATGTTTCAGTCTTGCAGATATTGTTTTCCTAACTTTTTCTATTTTTATATTAATATGCAGATATTGATGATCAAACAGAGCCTCCAAACGGCAAAAGGTTGAATATCTCAAACACAGAAAGATGGGCAATATATAATGCTTTGTTGGAGAGAAGTCAAAATGGAGAACTAGAGAAAGATACTACGCGGGAAGTTTCTGATTTGTTTTTGGTACCTATCCGAACAGTGCAAAGGATATGGAAACAGACAAAAGACACTTCAAATGATGAAGAAGTCAATGTATCGCACAAAAAAACCGGACACTGTGGTCGTAAGAAAATTCCATTTGATTTAAATCAAGTTATGGAAATTCCGTTTCGCAAGAGAACGTCACTACGGTCGCTTTCAATGGGTTTGGGCATTGCTACTTCGACATTACATAAACGTGTCAAAGAAGGTATCCTTCGACGCCATACTAACGCTATCAAACCAGGTTTAAGTGATGAGAATATGAGAGCTAGATTGAAGTTCTGTTTGTCTATGTTGGAAAAGGACTCTTTGGCTCATGAACCAAAATTTGTTGATATGTATAATATTGTACATATTGACGAAAAATGGTTTTACATGACAAAGAAAACATAGAAGTATTATGTGGTTCCCGAGGAAGAGGTTCCTCATCGTACATGTCAAAGTAAGAACCACATTACGAAAGTTATGTTTTTAGCGGCGATGGCTCGACAAATATTTGACGATGAAGGAAATGAGACATTTTCTGGAAAAATAGGAATATTTCCTTTTGTCACCCTCCAACCAGCTCAAAGGCGAAGTAAAAACCGAGAAGCCGGAACTTTAGAGCTAAAAGCATTAACCTTCGTCAAAAGAGAAGATATAAAAGCGTATTTGATTGAAAAAGTTATTCCGATAATTCATGAAAGATGGCCAATTGAAGATCGGGAGAAGACTATTTTCATTCAACAAGACAATGCTAGGACGCATGTTGGATGCGATGATAAAGAGTTTCAAGAAGCTGCGTCTAAAAACGGTTTTGATATACGTTTAATATGCCAGCCACCAAATTCACCTCTAAATATTTTAGATCTGGGTTTTTCTAGTGCGATCCAATCACTACAACACCAAGCATGTCCGAATACCGTAGAAGCTCTTGTTCATGCCGTGGAAGATTCATTTGATGAATACCCTACAGAAAGGGTAAATTATATTTTTTTGACCCTTCAAACTTGCATGAAAGAGATCATGAAAGTTGGAGGGGAAAACAAATATAAAATCCCACATATGAAAAAAGCTACGCTCGATAGAGAAGGTCGTCTTCCTCTTCAAATAAGTTGTGATGTTTCACTAGTCCAAAGTGTAATAGATACACTAGCTTCATCTTCATGATTTTGTTAAATTGTTGAACTATCGTTGGAGTTTTTTTTTTTATTCAGATTTCTTGTGGTTTTATTATATATATTAATGTTTTTAATTGAATATTTTTTTTGTCATTCTTTTATTTTACATAAAAAAATTTTGTGAATAAAAATTGAATAAAATACCTTAACAACGACTAGACAAAAAACCTTTGTCAAACATAATTTGTCACTTCATTATAAAAAAAAAAGACATTTATCAAAATAAACAAATATGGATAGATCTTAAATTTAACATATCGA
This sequence comes from Brassica napus, assembly GCF_020379485.1. Lineage (NCBI taxonomy): Eukaryota > Viridiplantae > Streptophyta > Magnoliopsida > Brassicales > Brassicaceae > Brassica > Brassica napus. The sequence goes on from NC_063446.1 coordinate 35,930,510, forward strand.
GTTCTTTAAATAGTTTTCCATTAGTAAACTTTTATTAAAAAAAGAGAACAAATGAATAACGAAAAATGTAGACTTGCGGAATTATATTTCACATATTTATTCTTACTAAATAACTTCCAATAATACAATAGAATAAGATTTGGATTTAAAAAGAATGTGGGAGATAAATCTTCAACATTTGAAGTATGATTTCTTCAGTTGCTATGTCAGGGTGAAGTTCCCCTTCATCATAGAAGAACAACTTATTCAAATCAAAGTCGCGATTGACACGGAAAAAAATCTTGTAAACTGGTAGATCATCTTTATCTTTGGTCTCCTCTTTCTCGTTGATCTCTTCATTCTTCATTTTTTTGTATAAGCTTAGTAGAGAATAAAAATAGCAGATGGATTATATAGTGGAGCGATGAAGTTTTATAATTAATTTTTGTGTTGATTCTATTGACTGAAAATGTTAATTTCTTGTAAAAGGTCTAGAGTACGAGTTAATTCCACTGAAAGTTGAACTTGTTAACTGAAAAATATGTAGAATGTATAAGGGGTAGATAAAGTCTTTTATCATTATACTCCCTCCGTTCGTTTATACATGACGCTATAGCCTTTTCACACGAATTAAGGCAACTATTGCTTTTCCTCTTTTATCCTTTTTCGTTATTTTTTCAGTGCTTCTAATTTATTTCAGATCATTATTATTATCATTATTCGGTCAACTTTACTGATCTCAAAATCTGTTAGTCTTAGCTATTCAAAATAATGACAAACTATCATACGGAAATTTATAAATGCTCGTTTAATTTTGAGTCAAATGTCTGTGTTCTTCATTTGAGATATACGTGCAAAGAAAATTTTGGTGTTAAAATCCTTCTTAAATTTTTCAACAGGGAGCGAAAACAAAAAATTTAAAACGAAAATTGGAGCCAAACTTAAAACAAATCATGATTATATATTGACAGACCACAATCAAACGAATCACCATTTATCTCATGAATTCTAATTTTGATCTAAACCTTCCATTTACAAGTAATGAAAGTGAGTTTTTGTTTGATCTAAATCAAACTCCTACTGATGAAGAATGAAGATGATGATGCTAATGCGATCGATCAAATTGCCTCCAACGATTGTTTTAACGAAATAGATCCAGGTAAATTTTCTGTTATAATTTTTGTTTGGTCAACACTTTGCTGTTCATATAAGTTTACGATCAATAGTGCCTTAAATAAAATTTTACTTTTAGTTATATTTGTGATTTGTGTACACAAGTTTGCATAGATTAGTCAACAAAGGCTGCTATTTTTGTTTGTTTATGCTGTGTATGTGCAATTTGATTAAAAGTTACCCCAGACAGTTATTTCTACTTGTTTTGATAGTTTTCTTGCAATATCGATGAAAAGTTGTGTATCGAGTATGTTTCTATGTACAAATATACATGTGTCGTTCTTATGTTTCAGTCTTGCAGATATTGTTTTTCTAACTTTTTCTATTTTTATATTAATATGCAGATATTGATGATCAAACAGAGCCTCCAAACGGCAAAAGGTTGAATATCTCAAACACAAAAAGATGGGCAATATATAATGCTTTGTTGGAGAGAAGTCAAAATGGAGAACTAGAGAAAGATACTACGCGGGAAGTTTTTGATTTGTTTTTGGTACCTATCCGAACAGTGCAAAGGATATGGAAACAGGCAAAAGACACTTCAAATGATGAAGAAGTCAATGTATCGCACAAAAAAACCGGACACTGTGGTCGTAAGAAAATTCCACTTGATTTAAATCAAGTTATGGAAATTCCGTTTCGCAAGAGAACGTCACTACGGTCGCTTTCAATGGGTTTGGGCATTGCTACTTCGACATTACATAAACGTGTCAAAGAAGGTATCCTTTGACGCCATACTAATGCTATCAAACCAGGTTTAAGTGATGAGAATATGAGAGCTAGATTGAAGTTCTGTTTGTCTATGTTGGAAAAGGACTCTTTGGCTCATGAACCAAAATTTGTTGATATGTATAATATTGTACATATTGACGAAAAATGGTTTTACATGACAAAGAAAACATAGAAGTATTATGTGGTTCCCGAGGAAGAGGTTCCTCATCGTACATGTCAAAGTAAGAACCACATTACGAAAGTTATGTTTTTAGCGGCGATGGCTCGACAAAGATTTGACGATGAAGGAAATGAGACATTTTCTGGAAAAATAGGAATATTTCCTTTTGTCACCCTCCAACCAGCTCAAAGGCGAAGTAAAAACCGAGAAGCCGGAACTTTAGAGCTAAAAGCATTAACCTCCGTCAAAAGAGAAGATATAAAAGCGTATTTGATTGAAAAGGTTATTCCGATAATTCATGAAAGATGGCCAATTGAAGATCGGGAGAAGACTATTTTCATTCAACAAGACAATGCTAGGACGCATGTTGGATGCGATGATAAAGAGTTTCAAGAAGCTGCGTCTAAAAACGGTTTTGATATACGTTTAATGTGCCAGCCACCAAATTCACCTCTAAATATTTTAGATCTGGGTTTTTTTAGTGCGATCCAATCACTACAACACCAAGCATGTCCGAATACCGTAGAAGCTCTTGTTCATGCCGTGGAAGATTCATTTGATGAATACCCTACAGAAAGGGTAAATTATATTTTTTTTGACCCTTCAAACTTGCATGAAAGAGATCATGAAAGTTGGAGGGGAAAACAAATATAAAATCCCACATATGAAAAAAGCTACGCTTGATAGAGAAGGTCGTCTTCCTCTTCAAATAAGTTGTGATGTTTCACTAGTCCAAAGTGTAATAGATACACTAGCTTCATCTTCATGATTTTGTTAAATTGTTGAACTATCGTTGGAGTTTTTTTTTTATTCAGATTTCTTGTGGTTTTATTATATATATTAATGTTTTTAATTGAATATTTTTTTTGTCATTATTTTATTTTACATAAAATTGTTTTGTGAGTAAAAATTGAATAAAATACCTTAACAACGACTAGACAAAAAACCTTTGTCAAACATAATTTGTCACTTCATTATAAAAAAAAAGACATTTATCAAAATAAACAAATATGGGTAGATCTTAAATTTAACATATCGAGTTCTTTAAATAGTTTTCCATTAGTAAACTTTTATTAAAAAAAGAGAACAAATGAATAACGAAAAATGTAGACTTGCGGAATTATATTTCACATATTTATTCTTACTAAATAACTTCCAATAATACAATAGAATAAGATTTGAATTTAAAAAGAATGTGGGAGATAAATCTTCAACATTTGAAGTATGATTTCTTCAGTTGCTATGTCAGGGTGAAGTTCCCCTTCATCATAGAAGAACAACTTATTCAAATCAAAGTCGCGATTGACACGGAAAAAAATCTTGTAAACTGGTAGATCATCTTTATCTTTGGTCTCCTCTTTCTCGTTGATCTCTTCATTCTTCATTTTTGTGTATAAGCTTAGTAGAGAATAAAAATAGCAGATGGATTATATAGTGGAGCGATGAAGTTTTATAATTAATTTTTGTGTTGATTCTATTGACTGAAAATGTTAACTTCTTGTAAAAGGTCTAGAGTACGAGTTAATTCCACTGAAACTTGAACTTGTTGACTGAAAAATATGTAGAATGTATAAGGGGTAGATAAAGTCTTTTATCATTATACTCCCTTCGTTCGTTTATACATGACGCTATAGCCTTTTCACACGAATTAAGGCACCCATTGCTATTCCTTTTTTTTCCTTTTTCGTTACTTTTTCAGTGCTTCTAATTTATTTCAGATCATTATTATTATCATTATTCGGTCAACTTTACTGATCCCAATTTCTGTTTGTCTTAGCTATTCAATATAATGACAAACTATCATACGGAAATTTATAAATGCTCGTTTAATTTTGAGTCAAATGTTTGTGTTCTTCATTTGAGATATACGTGCAAAAAAAATTTTGGTGTTAAAATCCTTCTTAAATTTTTCAACAAGGAGCGAAAACAAAAAATTTAAAACGAAAATTGGAGCCAAACTTAAAACAAATCATGATTATATATTGACAGAACACAATCAAACGAATCACCATTTATCTCATGAATTCTAATTTTGATCTAAACCTTCCATTTACATGTAATGAAAGTGAGTTTTTGTTTGATCTAATTCAAACTCCTACTGATGAAGAATGAAGATGATGATGCTAATATGATCGATCAAATTGCCTCCAACGATTGTTTTACCAAAATAGATCCAGGTAAATTTTCTGTTATAATTTTTGTATGGTCAACACTTTGCTGTTCAAATAAGTTTGCGATCAATAGTGCCTTACATAAAATTTTACTTTTAGTTATATTTGTGATTTGTGTACACAAGTTTGCATAGATTAGTCAACAAAGGCTGCTATTTTTGTTTGTTTATGCTGTGTATGTGCAATTTGATTAAAAGTTACCCCCGACAGTTATTTCTACTTGTTTTGACAGTTTTCTTGCAATATCGATGAAAAGTTGTGTATCGAGTATGTTTCTATGTACAAATATACATGTGTCGTTCTTATGTTTCAGTCTTGCAGATATTGTTTTCCTAACTTTTTCTATTTTTCTATTAATATGCAGATATTGATGATCAAACAGAGCCTCCAAACGGCAAAAGGTTGAATATCTCAAACACAGAAAGATGGCCAATATATAATGCTTTGTTGGAGAGAAGTCAAAATGGAGAACTAGAGAAAGATACTACGCGGGAAGTTTCTGATTTGTTTTTGGTACCTATCCGAACAGTGCAAAGGAAAACAGGCAAAAGACACTTCAAATGATGAAGAAGTCAATGTATCGCACAAAAAAACCGGACACTGTGGTCGTAAGAAAATTCCACTTGATTTAAATCAAGTTATGAAATTTCCGTTTCGCAAGAGAACGTCACTACGCTCGCTATCAATTGGTTTGGGCATTGCTACGTCGACATTACATAAACGTGTCAAAGAAGGTATCCTTCGACGCCATACTAATGCTATCAAACCAGGTTTAAGTGATGAGAATATGAGAGCTAGATTGAAGTTCTGTTTGTCTATGTTGGAAAAGGACTCTTTGGCTCATGAACCAAAATTTGTTGATATGTACAATATTGTACATATTGACGAAAAATGGTTTTACATGACAAAGAAAACAGAGAAGTATTATGTGGTTCCCGAGGAAGAGGTGCCTCATCGTACATGTCAAAGTAAGAACCACATTACGAAAGTTATGTTTTTAGCGGCGATGGCTAGACCAAGATTTGACTATGAAGGAAATGAGACATTTTCTGGAAAAAAAGGAATATTTTCCCTCCAACCAGCTCAAAGGCGAAGTAAAAACCGAGAAGCCGGAACTTTAGAGCTAAAAGCATTAACCTCCGTCAAAAGAGAAGATATAAAAGCGTATTTGATTGAAAAGGTTATTCCGATAATTCATGAAAGATGGCCAATTGAAGATCGGGAGAAGATTATTTTCATTCAACAAGACAATGCTAGGACGCATGTTGGATGCGATGATAAAGAGTTTCAAGAAGCTGCGTCTAAAAACGGTTTTGATATACGTTAAATGTGCCAGCCACCAAATTCACCTGATCTAAATATTTTAGATCCGGGTTTTTTAGTGCGATCCAATCACTACAACACCAAGCATGTCCGAATACCGTAGAAGCTCTTGTTCATGACGTGGAAGATTCATTTGATGAATACCCTACAGAAAGGGTAAATTATATTTTTTTGACCCTTCAAACTTGCATGAAAGAGATCATGAAAGTTGGAGGGGAAAACAAATATAAAATCCCACATATGAAAAAAGCTACGCTCGATAGAGAAGGTCGTCTTCCTCTTCAAATAAGTTGTGATGTTTCACTAGTCCAAAGCGTAATAGATACACTAGCTTCATCTTCATGATTTTGTTAAATTGTTGAACTATCGTTGGAGTTTTTTTTTTATTCAGATTTCTTGTGGTTTTATTATATATATTAATGTTTTTAATTGAATATTTTTTTTTCGTTCTTTTATTTTACATAAAATTGTTTTGTGAATAAAAATTGAATAAAATACCTTAACAACGACTAGACAAAAAGCTTTTGTCAAACATAATTTGTCACTTCATTATAAAAAAAAAGACATTTATCAAAATAAACAAATATGGATAGATCTTAAATTTAACATATCGAGTTATTAAAATAGTTTTCCATTGGTAAATTTTTATTAAAAAAAAGAGAACAAATGAATAACGAAAAATGTAGACTTGCGGAATTATATTTCACATATTTATTCTTACTAAATAACTTACAATAATACAATAGAATAAGAATTGGATTTAAAAAGAATGTGAGAGATAAATCTTCAACATTTCAAGTATGATTTCTTCAGTTGCTATGTCAGGGTGAAGTTCCCCTTCATCATAGAAGAACAACTTATTCAAATCGAAGTCGCGATTGACACGGAAAAAAATCTTGTAAACTGGTAGATCATGTTTATCTTTGGTCTCCTCTTTGTCTTTGGTCTCCTCTTTCTCGTTGATCTCTTCATTCTTCATTTTTGTGTATAAGCTTAGTAGAGAATAAAAATAGCAGATGGATTATATAGTGGAGCGATGAAGTTTTATAATTAATTTTGTGTTGATTCTATTGACTGAAAATGTTAACTTCTTGTAAAAGGTGTAGAGTACGAGTTAATTCCACTGAAACTTGAACTTATGGACTGAAAAATATGTAGAATGTATAAGGGGTAGATAAAGTCTTTTATCATTATATTATTCATAGTTTTCAGAAAACGTCAAGTATTTTGATACAAAAGAAAATGTCTAAAACGTCATGTATAAACGAATGGAGGGAGTATTATTCATAGTTTTCAGGAAACGTCAAGTATTTTGATACAAAAGAAAAGGTTTAAAACGTCATGTATAAACGAATGAAGGCAGTACTTAGCAAAAGTTAAGGACAAATCTGTAATTCACCTATAAAAAATACCTCAGTATCAATAAGTGACGGAGACTGTAATAAAAACTCATAAAGTAACCTCCGATGAAAATAACTCTATAATTATTTTGGCCCACTTTTCCATTAAAGCGACAGTAACCAACCCCTCTCGCCGTGACAATGTTGTACTAGGCAATGAATGCTTCTCCGCTAATTTTCCACTGTTCATTTTCTATTTTAAATAATTGTTTCTTGTCTTTTTCTCTTTTAGTCTTTATCTTTAGACAGTTTTTTTCCTTTCACCAATATTTACTAGATACGTGTATTTATTTTTTTGAAAAAGATAGATACGTGTATAGTCACTTTTTTCTAGAAGCTTACTTTCTGTGCGTCATGTTGGCTCGTTTCATCGACATAAAATATCTAACGATACCTCACTACTTAAAATTGGATGCTGCTGACTATATAGTAAATGCAGTTACTTCTCGATTGGTGAATATCACAAGTACGCTCCTTCCTCGTGCCGTTGTTAATTATTTGATCTGAGTTCGCCATATATAGATATATCCCCAATGCAATGTTAAGTTATTAAAAACGTTTCTTTGAAAAGAATTGGTGATTACACGACATAATATTGAAATCAGCGATGTGAGCATCAAATCTTCAAAGACTTAAGCTAAAAAGCTACGAGTGCTAACACCCTAATCTTTCTATCACTTCGTGGAATTGCTTTTGAATGAACAACACATCCTAAGTTTCAAAAATAAAAAGACATATCCTCTACAGTATGAGTATCCAACGTGAGTTTTAACAGTAGCCAACATGAACCCTAACGGTAATATTTTCACCTCTATGTCTATGTCAATTGCATCATATGACCCCCTTTTTTTTGCAACTGCATCATATGACCTAAACATTGGTTTCTAGAAGAGTTCTAGAGAATCTATAGACTTTGCTCAACAATCGACGAAATCTCCATCACATCTCAAATTATTTCTAAGCCATATTCAAAAAAAATATTAACAATATATTTAAAATGATGATTTAATTTTAAAAATTATTAGTGCTATTAATATCTGTATTTTTTTTTGAAATGACAGATCATAAATTTAGAAATTTAATTAAAAATTTAAAGTTTTATACTCTAATTTATACATTTATTTTTAAAAATTTGAAAACTTTAGAATCATAACTCTATTTGACCGCTTCTTCACTTGCACTGTTGCACATATTAAAAACGTTTATGTTTTAATGTATTAAGTAAAGCATGAGAGAGACCGTATTGTCGTTTTGATGCGTCATGGAAAGGAGATGATGCTCGTTATGGTGATGGACTCGTGATAGAGAATGATGATGGGACTATAACTTTCTGTTCATTTGCTAGTAACCGATCGCTGTCCCCCTACAGGCAGAGTTCGGTACTCTGCTGTGGGCCATGAAATCCTCGCTAATCCTCGGTCACGAATCGATGGCTTTTGAATCAGATTGCCTGCAACTAGTTAGACTCATTGAAGAAAAAGAAGAATGGCCAAGTCTTATGGCTGAGTTTGATGAATTCCTTACTCTTTGTTCTAAGTTTTTGTTATGCTCCTTTTCTTTTGTCTCATGTTTAAAGAACGCCCGAGCTGATCGCCTTGCGAAAGGTGCTCGGTTTCGAGATTTTTGCTTTTTTCATGTAAATTCTGAGGTCCCAACTTGGCTGGTGCTAGACACCACTCATCTTAATAAAAGTACGGAGCTTTCGATGAAAAAAAAAAAAAGTAAAGCATGAGAGATATCAAAAGAAGTATCAGATATCGGTAAGATAAGACTTATATTATATTCCCAGAATTTGCATCTATTCCCAACCCTATCTTTTGATCTCTAGATTTAATGGAACCATTTTTGACATTTTTGTTTATGTCCAGAGTCCTAAAAATCAATCTCAGTGTTACACCAAAGATCAACTTTACACACATATACTAAATAAAGTGTACTATGAACTTTAAAATTATTTAAGCAATTGGTCCTGATATTTTTAGGATTTGATATATTCAGGGGTAAATGATCAATATTATTTTTGATCAATTTAAAAACTGAATGATCTATATATATTAACCATTTAAATTTTGGAAGCGAAGGAAAAGTTTCATGTCGGCATACGATCGATCAATTGTGAACAACGAAACATAGTTCTTCTTAATGAAACTCACCATATAAATATGGAAAAAATCTAACAAATCTGAAACTGAAATTAGTTAGTTGAACTTCGTATAATTTTCTTAGAATTTGATATTTTGTGTAACATTTTCTATAAGTGTGACGATATATTTTGTACACACATTATTAGGCCTGGGCAGAAGCAATATCTGGGTATAGAATATGCAAAGCTGTGTCACATTTCGCATGTGCATATGCATTTTTTGCTTTAATATGTACATAGATAAGTTATTATCAATGCAATCTATATTACATTATTAAACAATATCAGTAACTAATAATTTATTCAAAAGCATGCGAACGCAACGTCCTATATAAAAGCATGCGAACACAACGTCAGAAACATAAGAGATAACAAAATGGCAGTGTCATCACATCATGTGGTTCTCTTTCCTTACATGGCCAAGGGCCACACAATCCCTCTCCTCCAGTTCGCCCGTCTCCTCCTCCGTCACCGCCGCAAACAATCAACCATCTCCGTCATCACCGTCACCGTCTTCACCACTCCTAAGAACCAACCTTTTGTCTCCGACTTCCTCTCCGACACGCCGGAGATCAATGTCCTCTCTCTCCCTTTCCCGGAAAATATCTCCGGCATCCCTTCCGGCGTCGAGAACACCGAAAAGCTCCCGTCCATGTCACTTTTTGTACCCTTCACGCGCGCCACAAAGCTTCTCCAACCTTTCTTCGAAGAATCACTAAAGAATCTTCCAGAAGTTTCCTTCATGGTCTCAGATGGATTCCTCTGGTGGACATCGGAATCTGCAGCTAAGTTCAAGATTCCAAGATTGGTCTTCTACGGCATGAACTCTTATGCCTCTGCCGTCTCCATCTCTGCGTTCAAACATAAACTCTTCACCGAATCACCGGACACTGAATCTGATACAGAACCGATCACTGTACCGGACTTTCCATGGATACGGGTTAAGAAGTGCGAGCTCAACCTTGATAACCAATCTGGTCCAGCGGCCGAACTATTCATGGACCAAATCATGTCGATAACTACAAGCCATGGGTTTCTAGTAAATAGCTTCTACGAGCTTGAGAAAACATTCGTTGATTACAACAACTCCGAAACACCAAAGTCATGGTGTATTGGGCCATTGTGTTTGACTGATTCCCCTAAACCGGAGGGTGCTAAACCGGATTGGATTCATTGGTTGGACAAGAAAGGAGAGGAAGGACGTCCAGTCTTGTACGTGGCGTTTGGAACACAGGCAGAGATATCAAACAAGCAACTCAAGGAACTAGCATTAGGCTTAGAAGATTCCAAGGTACGTACACATAACTATAGACCATGATGCAATCCAAATACTATAGTTATACAAATATATGTATATTCATTTGTAGAAAGCTTTAGACTAAACTGTTCAAAGAAGCCTTTGATAAAGGTGGGCAAAATATCTGTAGAATTTGATCCGATTAGTTATTCGTTTCAATTCAACCAGAAAAATTTGGATATCTGTAACTTTACGAATCAAAACAAATGCTAGCAAATAAAAAATGCTAACTTTTAAAAACGGATATCCGTTTTGATCTATTATATACATATATACATGTATACAAAATTGTATATAAAGATTATATAATTTATATATCTCTATATAAGTTTTATAATATTTTTATTCACTAAAATAATTATTTAGTTATGAAATCTTTAAAAGTATGTAGTTTCTAAAAAAATTATAATGAAATATCATTATTTTATATTAAATATCATTATTTTATATTAATTTTTCATTTTTTGTTTTAATTTCCGGATATTTGAAACATCGAATATTCAAAATAATTACGGATCGAATCGAATAAAAAATTGATTATTTGTGCGGAGCGAAAACACCAATATCTTTAAAATTCTTCTCCGCTTCATATCTATACCTAGCTTTGGACACACATATATATTAGGCGTTAATACTTTGAGCAGACGTAAGACTTTTGTCAACTGAATTCCATGACTTTAATTAGTGTGACTACAAATTGGCCTTAAGTTTATAAAACAAATCTCGATTGATACAAAAGCGTCTTATTTATGAGCTATTTTGTTGTAGTAGGTAGTTTTTTTTTGTGGATCAATAGATGACGTGAAACATATAATCTACAAAAAATAATTGATGATATACAATGTCAGACAAAGTACAAGTTTGAATATTAAAGCACTGAAGTGGACTTGTAGGCTTTGCGTCGACCTAATTCCACAACTTTTTAAAAAGATCAATAACATGCGTTATGCGAATTTGTATATGCATGGTAACTAGGTGTTTTCGTGCGCCATGTTCAATAAAAAAATTAAAATATTTTTTAACAGATAAATATAAATTATATTTTAAAATAAAATTTTATTAATATTGTAAATTTTCTTCTTCGTATCAATATTTTAATATAAATTTGATTTAATTCAACATAAAAATTATATTCAAGAATATGCATGTATATATTTGAAATTATAATCTTAAATAGTTTTTTCTATCTATTTATTTTAATTAAATATATTAAATAAATTTGTAAAAGTTGCATAATTACCAAAAATTAAAATTAAACAATATTTATAAAATTTGTAGATATATAAGAAAATAATGATTTTACGATTAAATTTTTATAATTTTCTAAAAAAATGTATACATTTTTGAAAATTTTAGTAATAAAATTGTATAATTTATAAATATATAATTAAATTATATTTCGAAATTTATAATGTCATATTTGAATGTATTTATTTTAATGATGATTTATGAGTTATTCCCATATTCTAAAAAAAATTCCAAAAATATAAATTGACATTAAATATAATATATGAGTTATTACCTTATTTTAAAAAATTTACCAAAAATATAAATTAACATTAAATGCAATTGTCCATGTCATATTAAGCCATAAGACATGTCATCAATTTCAGTAGACATGTCATCAATTTCAGTAGCCATGTCATATTTGTTTTGTGAAATTGATTGTAGAAAAGACATGTGGCAAAATCACTTCGCAAATATAGTCTAGGGGATGTCATATTTGTTTTGTGAAATTGATTGTAGAAATGAAACGTGGCAAAATCACTTCGCAAATACAGTCTAGAGGATGTGTATCGATATTAATACAAGCCACTAAACTATATATATATATATATCACATTTTATTTTTGTTTAGATAGTGATTATTCAAGTTAGGTGCTAAGTGTACATTATGGTTACATATGATCCTATATGTTAAATTATTAATTTAATTTTATATTTCATGGTGTATGATTTATGAAGGTAAATTTTTTATGGGTCACAAGAAAAGACGTGGAAGAGATTATTGGAGAAGGATTCAAAGATAGAATAAGAGAAACTGGGATGATAGTGAGAGATTGGGTGGACCAGTGGGAGATATTGTCACATGAAAGTGTCAAAGGTTTTTTGAGTCATTGTGGATGGAACTCAGCACTAGAGAGTATATGCGTTGGGGTCCCATTGTTGGCTTGGCCGATGATGGCTGAGCAACCACTGAATGCGAAGATGGTAGTGGAAGAGATAAAGGTTGGTGTAAGAGTTGAAACCCAATGTGGGAGTGTGCAAGAACTCGTGACAAGAGAGGAACTAAGTCGAAAGGTATCTATAAGATGATGATTACATAAATGCTTATTTTGATTTTATTTTATTCATAGACCTAACAAATTACAACATAAATTATTAATCATTAATCACGTTTTGTCTTTTAGACAATTATATATATCTTATGTTTTTATATAACTATTTTTATTTTACAGGTTCAAGAACTAATGGAAGGAGAAACGGGGAAAACAGCAGGAAAGAATGTAAAAGAATACTCAAAAATGGCAAAAGCAGCGTTGATCCAAGAGACTGGTTCATCTTGGAAGAATTTAGATTTGCTTTTTGAAAAGTTATGTAAGAGTGGAGAGACAAAAGAGGCTAATAACTAGTAAGTATATGAAGACTGAGGACTGGTTAACTACTTAACCAGGCTCAGACCGGTTGGTATAATCAAATCAATATATCCAATATATGTATAAGTTTTGTTTTGGGTTACTTGAAAATTCAATCAGTATCAACTAAACCGGTGGAGAAAACAATTAACCCTAAACTTAGCAATAGTTAAATTCTCATTTGATTCATGATCATACAAAAATAGAAAAAACTAAGAAATATCATCTATATATTAATCCTTAAGCATTACAACATGTTTTCGTAGTCAAGTGTCGTCATTAAGATTATTATTATAATATTTAGAAAAATAAGTTGATCCATATGAATATATATTATATTTTTTTTATTAAATTAACTATCAAATAATTTATTGTTTATTGGTTGTTCTGTCCCGGTCTGGACTGCTGGTTCTTTACTGTTTATGAATATCTTTATTATTTTAAATTTCCATGAAAATAAATATATATGCGTTTAATGTAAATGCATAATAGTGGTTTTTATTTGTAATTGTTCATTTTTTCATCAATTTTGTAATTGTTCAATTTTTCATCATATTTTAAATATTTCACTGGCAAAGATCTGTAAATATTGTTGAAACAGAAGGACACCTCAAAAAAGAGCATTCTGTTTTAATAGTATTGATGATTGACATATATATGACAATTAATGATTATGAACAATACATATTTGATAACAATTTTGTATCATCTCTCTTTTTTGTTTAATTTTATATTATTAAAAGAAATTAAACAATTACATTAGGCATATAATAAAAAAAATTTAGATTTTTCTCATATTTTATATTTTGAATTCTTTAAAACGACTATAAATTACGAAAAAATGGTAAAAAATCTCACATTAAAATTTTTGTGATCAATGGTTTAACTTTTTTTTTGTTCAAGAAAGATATAAATGATCATAAATTGTATTAATATGAAGTCTCATTAATAGATATTCATATTATATATTTATATATATATATATATTAAATATCATTTAAGTCAAATTATATACTATATAAAATATGTTAATTTCAAAATTTGCAGTGAAAGGTTATTGAGATCTTAATATTTTAATTTTGAAATTTGTATTGAAAAATCTCACATTAAAAGTTTTGTGATTAATAGTTTAAATTTTTGTTAGAGCAAATATACAAATGTTAATAAAATCATATGAATAGGAAGTATCAATAATAAATATTTATATTAAAATATACTATATATGTATATATATCTATGTCAATATCACTGAAATTTAATTATATACATAGTTTACATATGCTAGAATGTTAAAGTATTATATATATTTTTATCGGTACGTATACTCTTAAGTAATTAAACCTCAAAAGCGCATATTAATAAAATAAGTAATTTGTTTTGTTGTACAAGAATTAGATGATTTTTAGACCGAACTGGTGAATATATACCAGACATACATTTATATTTCGAGTCTGTATTTATATTCTATAACAGCTTGATATATTAGATTTGAACACTAACCTGTGAATAGAGTTTTTGCCGATGATTTTCTTCAAAAATTTGATTCTTAGATATGTATCTCGAGTGGAACTATTTTTTATAGATGTTTATCTTTTTAAATTGATACTTATGTAATTCACCGAATTCTAGAAAAAGTTAAAAAAAAAAACAAAACTCATATCAATGAAACAAAAACTAGAACGAAAGCACAATTTTATAGAGGTAAAAAATGAAATAACTTATGGAGAGTCAATAGTACACAAATCGAGAGCAGAAAACCTAATCCTCCTTTCGTCATTTTACAATTAATGTTGTCTATCTTGTTTTGGTGATTAGTGTCAGTCGCAAAACTTAATTTCTTTTTGTGCATATGAAGTCTTAAAAATAATTAAAATAAGCTTTAATACATTAACTATTCAACAACGATGATAAATTTAAGTGACCAACATTTGTATTTGTTATTCGATAAAAATTGTAGTGTTGCAAAATATTAAAATCACTTAATGAACAAACATTATATAAATAATACACCCATGAGCACGAGTTATCGGCTAGTAGTTTAGATATTTATTTTGTTAGACGGTTGGTCCGCACTTCATGTCGAACCTGTTCTTGACGCTGATGAGCCCATTGCTGATTCATGTTCTCCTTAACCAGATAATACACAAGCAAATATTCATCCCATTGTAGAAGCCGGAAAACCGGATCAAAAGAAACGATATAATATAAACGATGTTAAGGAAAATATATAGATGATTCAAAACCGTAACGAAAAGAAACCATGGAGTCGAGACGAATCTCTTTCCTTAACTCTTAATATTCGCTCCGTTAGTGCGAAGGATCTGTACGAATATGAGTCCCAGGATAAAACCATGATAGGTTATCACGCGACACTCGTGAAGAACCTCTACGAACTAATATTTCTACGAAACATTCTCTAGACTTACGCTATAGGATTTGCTGGTTTTGGTTGCGAAAAAAAAACGTAAAGAGAAATGAAGGAGGAGACGGTTTATAAAGAGGAGAAGACGAGCCACTTTCCGTAACTGATGCAGCACGTGCGCACGTTGGCGGAAATCTCGGGAGGATCTCGGAGGCGAGGCATTACGAGACTTCCTCTGCACGATATTTTTTTCGTTTAAACTTGTCGTCAAGAAGAGAGACATCTTGTTGTTTTTAAACGAACTACGTGTTGTTTAAAATAAAATGCATGCCGTTTTTTCGGGAATTAAATGGCAAAACGTTGAGCTTAACTTGGTCCAAAAATAATCTTATTGGACCGGAGGCCCTCCACCAAGACCCAAGCCCAAGCCCACGCCAACGCCGAGCCGGACGGCGGTGGCGGCGCGCGCGGGGAGTCCTCTCTCACCTGAGCCGTTTATCCTCTCATATCACATGAGCATTTATAAACTACTCAGACTTGTTGATGTTGTCCGATGTGGGACTTTCCACTTCTCTTCATTCATTTAACATAAGCCAACAAGGCTTTTTATTAAAACCTGTAGGCCCATTTCGTTTTCACATTTGACCATTTATTATTTAAGCCAATGGGCTAAATAATTGGGTCCAATAATCTCCCACATGAATATAAATGACTCTTCTAAACATATGCAGACTAAATGCAGACTCAATAGACTCTAATTACTATACTTATTCTAATCCTGATTATACTAGACAGATTTATCGAGAGTGTTTGCGAAAAATTCAATGTGTTTGAGTTGGTGGATTTTTTAAGCCTTGAACCACTCATAGTTAATATCTGTCGGGTTTACTTTACTAGAAGGTGAACATGATGTATTGAACTAACCAGTGTTTTATGTAGACCGAGACAACAGACATAACACATGTTCATTTTTTCGTAGAACTTAGTTCTCTATTGTGTTCATTGTGGCCATGAACTATTCCTGGTTTTCATGAGTGAACTTAGAGAATATAGCCTTGCATTCATTCTCCTAGAAACGGTCCCATTACACACTCATTAGGTGATTGACCATGGTAAGTATTGAGTAGTACTCCGCTTTAAAACTATGGAATCATTAAAAGCTTATGCTTATCCTTATCCTTATCACATTCTTTAGCACTTTATCATCTTAGGAGCTTGGAATAGACTACTTTGTCTCAAGTGCTTTGGTTAGATTCTGTTAGATTTTGTTTTCCCTTCGAACCTACGTCTTGGGATCTCCAGTCATGATAGGTAGGGTTGCAATCAAGCATCCTCATACGTTATAGGCTTTAAACCCATTCCTTTTGATGATTTCACAACAACATCTCGTGGCAAACCTTTAGTAAATGGATCCGTTAGGTTGTCAGCCGATTTGATGTAATCTATTGTGATTACGCCAGTTGAGATAAGTTGTCTAATAGTTTTATGTCGTCTTCTGATGTGACGAGATTTATCATTGTAGAGATTACTCTGAGCCCGTTCTATAGCTGATTGACTATCACAACGTATGCGTATAGCTGGCACATGTTTTTCCCACATAGGAATATCTTCCAAAAAATTTCTAAGCCATTCAACTTCTTCTGCTGCTTTATCTAAGGCCATGAACTTAGATACCACGGTGGATCTGGCTAACACTGTTTGTTTGATAGATTTTCATGATATTGCTGCTCCTCCTAGTGTAAAGACATATCCACTTGTGGATTTTGAGTTTTTAGAATCTAATATCCAGTTAGCAACATTGTATCCTTCTAAAACTGCTGGTTCTTTACTATAGTGAAGCCCAAAATCTTTGGTGTAGCGCAAGTAATTAAGTACTCTCATTATAGCTTTCCAGTGTGTATGACCTGAATTACTTGTGTATCGACTAAGTACGTTTACTGCATGCGCTAGATCTGGTCTGGTACAATTGGTCAAGTACATGAGACTTCCGATCACACGTGCATACTCGTTTTGTGAAACCGCTTCACCTGAATTCTTTGTCAAGTGTATTTGGGG
The DNA here is from genome assembly GCF_020379485.1 of Brassica napus. Taxonomy (NCBI): domain Eukaryota; kingdom Viridiplantae; phylum Streptophyta; class Magnoliopsida; order Brassicales; family Brassicaceae; genus Brassica; species Brassica napus. The sequence continues at coordinate 35,947,941 of NC_063446.1, forward strand.
ATCTAACGGAGTTTTTGCCGTACTTTTAGAGTAATTTTTAAATCTCTTTAGTATTGTTTGAGCATAATGAGATTGGGTTAAGTGATTCTGTTTGAATTTCTTGTGACTTTAACCCCGAAAATTACATCTGCTAATCTCAAGTGTTTCATCTCAAATGTCCCTTTGAGCATGTTCTTTGTTTGATTGATAATGTCTTTATTGCTTACAATAATGAGCATATCATCTACATATAGACATAGCCAAACATATGCATTTTTGGTTGTTTTGTAGTATATGCATTCGTCACATTCATTTATTTTGAAACCATTTGACATCATTGTATTGTCAATTTTTTCGTGCCATTGTTTAGGAGCTTGCTTGAGTCCATAAAGTGACTTTACAAGTCGTCATACTTTGTCTTCCTGTCCGAGAATGACAAAACTTTCAGGTTGTTTCATGTAAATTTCTCTTCTAAATCACCATTTAGAAAAGCGGTTTTTACATCCATTTGATGGATATCTAGGTCTCTTAAGGCTGTGATTGCTATCATCAGCCTTATTGATTTATTCTCGTTACTGGAGAATATGTATCAAAATAGTCAAAGCCTTCCTTTTGTCGGAATCCTTGAACTACAAGCCTATATTTGTATTTCCACCAGGTTTTTGTGTCATTATCCATTTATTTTCTAATGCTTTGCAACTAGGTGGTAAATCTGTTATGTACCATGTATAATTTTGCATGATAGAATCAAATTCACTCCTGACAGTTTCGTTCCAAAATAGAGCTTCTGGTGGCTTCTGCCAAAGTTTTTGGAACATTTTCGACTAGAAATGCCATTAGGAAATCTTCACCAAAAGATTTTTCCTTTCGAGCTCTTTTGCTTCTTCGAGGTTCATCTTTTTCTTCATTTTCTGAAATATCATTTATAGAAATCTCGACGTTTGTCTCAGTTTCTGAGTTTTTGTCATTGGCTCTTTCTTCTCGAGTTCGTTTTGAACCTTGTTTTTCCTTATATGGTAAAATATTTTCGAACAAAATGCATTTCTTGATTCCATGACTGTTTTTTCATGAATTGCTGATATTTCTGATTTATGTACCAGAAATCGATATGCATTACTATTATGTGCATATCCGATGAAAATGCAATCCACAGTTTTAGGTCCAACAGTGACCTTTTTTGGTGGCGGTACCGCAACTTTTGCCAAGCACCCCCACACTTTGAGGTATTTATACGAAGGTAAATTACCTTTCAATAATTCATATGGAGTTTTGCCAGTTACTTTGTGTGCAAATTTGTTGAAGATATAATTAGTGGTAAGCAACGCTTCCCCCCACATGTTCTAGGGTAACCCAGATTCGTGCAACATTGCATTCATCATCTCTTTAGAGTTTGATTTTTGCGTTCAGCAACTCCGTTAGATTCTGGTGAGTAAGGAGCTGTAGTTTGATGGATTATTTCATGTTCTTTACAAAATCCATTAAATGGACCATCATACTCGCCTCATTTGTCGCTTCTAACTACTTTAATAGTTGTTATAGGCTGATTTTCGACCTCGAGTTTAAATTCTTTAAATTTTTCTAAGGTTTCATCTTTGCTTTGTAATAAATATACGTAATAGTATTTTGTGCAGTCATCTATGAAGGTCACAAATTACTTTTCCCACCTCTAGTTTTTATGTATTTTAAATCACATAAATCAGTGTGAATTAAATCTAGAGGATTGTTAGTTCTTTCAACACGAGGTGATGGCGTTTTTGTGAGCTTAGCCTCTACGCATACTTCACATTTTTGTTTACTTGTTTTGCATTTAGGAATTAGATTTAAATTCATTAATCTTTGTATAGATTTGTAGTTTACATGGTCTAATCTTTCATGCCATATATTAAAAGACTCAACCAAATAAGCAAAATTCTCTTTCTTATTCATTGAAACTTTTGGAGCTACAACTTTCGGAGGGACTGTCATTACATTCATCTTGACAAGTCCATCCTTAACATACCCCTTTCCCAAATACATCCCATTCTTCTTAATCACGAGCTTGTCCGCCTCAAGACTTGTGGTGAATCCATTATTGCTGAGCAAGGTTTCTGAGACCAAGTTCTTCCTCATGTCAGGCATATGCTTCACATTCGCCAGAGTGACTTCACGTCCAGATGTCATCTTCAAAACCACATTGCCGCGGCCTTCAATCTTGGAGACTGCAGAGTTTCCAATGAACAGCTTCTCCCGAGTCTTGCTTTTCTGATAAGTGCTGAACATCACCTTATCAGTGCAAATGTGGGTGGTTGCTCCTGTGTCATACCATCATTCCTTGGGTTACTGCCTTCAACCATGTTGACCTCAGTCACCATTGCAACGAGATCCTCCTCAGTGAGGCTTCTCATCTTTGATCTTGCTGCGACACTCAGCAGTCTTGTGTCCCACTTTGTTGCAGTAGTGACACTTCCCCTTGAACTTCTCCACATTCACATTGATTTCAATGCCTTTGTTCTTGAAGTTTTTTCCAGAAGCCTTCAGGGCTGCAGCAGTTTTGGAAGGCTTGGCAGGAGAATGGGCGTGTACCTTTCCTTTGCCTTTGTGAGCCATGTTGACACTATGCTCCGTTGCAGTGACCTTGGCAGTAGTTTGGTTTCTGGATTCCATCTGAAACCTCATGATGAGCTCCTCTAGGCCCATCTTCTTCTTCTTGTGCTTCAAGTAGTTCTTGAAATCCGCATAGCTTGGAGGAAGCTTTTCAATGAAGCTGAGAGTTGTGAATGTCTCGCAGATGGACATTCCTTCAGCAGCGATTTCATGGCAGATGAGTTGAAACGCCTCCACCTGGTCCATGATGGGTTTTGAGTCCACCATTTTGAAGTCGTGGAATTTTTAAACCACATACTTCTGGCAGCCAGCGTCCTCACCTCTGTACTCCTTTTCCAGGGATCTCCACAGCTCCTTCACAGTGGGAATCTCACAGTTGACTCGGTACAATGGGTCGATGAGGCGACCCAAGATGTATCCTTTGCAGACAAAGTCGGAATGCACATCATCAATCCCGTAAGGGACAAAAGGCTTGTCCTCCTCGATGAATTTGTCCAGCTTCAGTGTTGTGAGGAAGAAGAACATCTTCTTCTCCCACGTTTTGAAGCCTTTGCCGTCAAACTTGTCTGGCATCAGTCCTTGAGTGAACACGCTAGGTACAGACGGATGAGTTTGAACTACCACCGGACCATTTGTGGTTCCTGAAACTGAACCGGTCTGATAAAGACCATCACCGAATAGGCTACAGCGTGGTTTCATCAACAACACTACCCTTCTAGTCAACAACACTACCCACTGGAAGGGTAGTTGTTGTTGTTGCTGAAACGGTTTATGCTGTGTTGTTTGCAGCAGTTGTCATGCCAGTTGTATCAGTTGCTGCAGCGTTGAGTGGAGTCTGAATGACATTTGTGGTGTCAATGGGAGTGTTGTTATCGTTCGTCATTTTTCTGTAGAGAAAACATGAAAACAGATTAGTACTCCATTCAACAAATAACATATTATTTTAAAGAAAATAATAGTCTAAAATCGATGTTCATTTTTAGTGTTTGAACAAAATCATATCGATATAAGTCTTGAGAAAACGTTTTGCAAACTCGCCTAAAAGCGTTCTCAGAAACCGTTTTGTATACACTTGGAATGTTTCACAAACTCGCTTAAGAAAGCGGTTATTGAACCGATTCATGTATAGAACGTTTTAATAATGTATCAAAAGCGTTTCGCGATAATGCTAGAAAGCAATCCCCAAAGCGTTATGAAATAAATGAGAAATGTTTCGCGGAAGGGCTATAAAGCAAATCGTAAACTCGTTTTCAAAAGAATAAAGAAACGTTTAGCGGATAAGCTTATAGCAAACCGCAAACATCGTTTGAATGAAACCATAAAGGTTTCTACGAATCGTATATCAATAAACATTTTCGGTAGTGCTACAGAGTAAAACGCAAACCGTTTATGAGATAAATAACAAATGTTTCACGGAAGTGCTAGAAAAAAAATCGCAAACACCGTTCCAAAACCCGTTTCTATAAATCGTTCTTCAACCCGATTCAAACTTTAGACATAAAGCGAATAAGAGTTAAGATTGTAGAAGCCGGAAAACCAGATCAAAAGAAACAATATAATATAAACGATGTTAAGGAAAATATATAGACGATTCAAAACCGTACCGAAAAGAAACCATGGAGTCGAGACGAATCTATTTCCTTAACTCTTAATATTCGCTCTATTAGTGCAACGAATCTGTACGAATATGACTCCCAGGATAAAACCATGATAGGTTATCACGCGGCACTCGTGAAGAACCTCTACGAACTAATATTTCTACGAAACACTCTCTAGACTTACGCTATAAGATTTGCTGGTTTTGGTTGCGAAAAAAAAACCGTGAAGATATATGAAGGAGGAGACGAGTTTATAAAGAGCAGAAGACGAGCCACTTTCCGTAACTGATGCAGCACGTGCGCACGTTGGCGGAAATCTCGCGAGGATCTCGGTGGCGAGGCGTTACGAGACTTCCACCGCAAGATCTTTTCTCGTAAACTTATCATCAAGAAGAGAGACAACATGTTGCTTTTAAATGAACTACGTGTTGTTTAAAAGAAAATGCATGCTTTTTTCGGAAATTAAATGGCAAAACGTTGAGCTTAACTTGGTCCAAAAAGAATCTTACTTGGGCCGGAGGCCCACCAAGATCCAAGCCCAAGCCCAAGCCGAGCCGGCCGGACGGCGTCGGCGGCGCGCGTGGGGAGTCTTCTCTCCACATGAGCCGTTTAACCTCTCATATCACATGAGCATATATAAACTACTTAGACTTGTTGATGTTGTCCGATGTGGGACTTTTCACTTCTCTTCATTAATTTAACCTAAGCCAACAAAGCTTTTTATTAAAACGTGTAGGCCCACTTCGTTTTCATATTTGACCATTTATTATTTAAGTCAATGGACTAAATAATTGGGTCCAACACCCATTGCCACTCGTGCTAACACTATCACGCTCCTTGATATATACATATCGTCGAATCTATCTTCTTAGAAAAAAAATCTCATTAGAAATTTGTTAGAAGACATCGACAAATTTCAGTGACCATTCGACAAAATAATTCATTGGAAAATTCCATCAAAAATCTCTTCAAAAATCTTGACGGACCTAAGTTGCTAGGTAAAATTTCCGACAGACCTGTCGTTGGAAAAAAATTCGACGAAACATTAATTGGCAGGAGTAAGTCTTAACGAATCAAGTTTGTCGGACATTTTTTCAATCGACATAGATTCATCAAGATTTTTTTCCAACCACTTAAAGGTCGTCCAAAATAATTTATGATGATCGAGATTTTGTCAAAAAAATATTGAGGTTTTGCTAGGAATAATTTCTGACGATTTTGTTTTGTCAAAATTATTCCTAGCGAAACCTCAATATTTTTTTGATAAAATCTCGATCATCATAAATTATTCTGGACGAACTTTAAGTCGTTGGAAAAAAATCTCGATGAATCTATGTCGATTGGGAAAATGTCTGACAAACTTGATTTGTTTAGACTTATTCCTGCCAATTAATGTTTCATCAAATTTTTTTTGTCAAAATTATTCCAGACGATTTTGTTTAGTCGGGGATTATTAACATGAAGTTACATTAATATTCAGAAAACATATTAATATTTAGAAATATATGGAAGGAGTAATATATATGAAGTAACATTAATATTCAGAAAATATTAATATTTAGGAATATATGGAGGGAGTAATATCTGAATCCGAACGAGTAATATCCAAACCCGAATGGATATCCGAAGATAGCCGAACATAAGTATACTTAACCCTATATTTCTAGTTTATTTCTTTCTTTTTATTTAAAATATTTATATTAATAATGCTTATTGCTCAAAATTAGATAATATACATATAATTATGGACAAAATCATTTGTTACTCACTTAAAATACATATCAAACTCTTGTTTCTTTCATTAACAAAAGTTGCATCTAAAATTTCAAAACAACAACTAAATTAGTGTTTTTTCTAACCTATTAATAGTTTAGTCTTTTAAAAATTAGAAAACCAGTTAAGTTAAAATATATTTTAAATACAAAAAACTTAAACAATGAATAATTTATTTATTTTTTCTTCAAATTTAAATATATGAACCCAACCCAAAATATCCAAACCCGACTCGAAACGTAGAAATACCCGAATGAGTTCTATACCTTTATACTGAAATACCCGATACGAACCCGAATGTGTATCCGAACGCGCACCCCTACGATATATGATCATTTGTATCTTGCTTGAACAAAAGAAAAAGTTAAACTATTGATCACAAAATTCTCAGTGTGAGACTTTTACTATTTTTAGTAATTTATGGTGGTTTTTTAAAATTCAAAATATAACTTATAAGAAAAAATTTAATTTTTTTATTATATGCTTAATGTGATTTTTAATATTTTTAATAGTATAAAATTAAACAAAAAAAAGAGAGGTTACAAAAATTGTTATCAAATATGTATTATTCATACTTCTTAATTGTCATATATATGTTAAACATATTAGTTAATTCTGTAACTTTTGTTTAAGGAAAAAAAAAATATTCTTTTGTACACTACTAATTAATTTGATAGTTTGTTTAATAAAAAAACATAGTATATGTTTATATAGACCAATTTATTTTTCTAACAATTCTAAGAATTATTCTCGTGACGACACGTAGCTTCGTGGATACGAAAATATGTTGTAATGCTCAAGGATTAATATATAGGGGATTAAAAACATTAACAAACTTTAACGAAACATTACACTTATTAAGGTTAATTACTCTTATTAACATCAAAGAAGCTCATCAAGAAACGACCTCCCTTTAAACTTATCAACCTTAAATCCCATCTCTTCCATCCGCAGCCTCTCTGTCTCAAGCTCAGCCAGCTCCGCCTTCATCTCCTCCACCTTCAACCTCCCCTCCCTTACTTCCTCCTCCATCCTGCCCAAATCTGCTTCATGAATCTCCAGTTCTCGTTTCTTAGACCTCAAGGATCCTACTTGTTTCTCTTTCTCCGAGTCTGCATTTTCTTGAAACCGAGAAAACTCCTCAAGAACGGCCCTTAGCCAGCCAACATCCATATTCACAGACTCCAAGTCCTTAATAACCGCAAGCATCTCTTTCACCTTTAGTTCTGTCAACTGCGAAACCGGGGTTGACCCAAGCTCTTGCATCAATGAGCATAAGCACTCTAGGTATCTAGATCTCATCGATGCTGATTCTAGCTTGCAGTTTGCAGCTATGTCTCCGTGTTTGTCTATGATTGACTGTAGGATTGTGGAGACACTAGAGTTCACACGGTACTTTCCAACTGAAACACAAGAGTCCGACATTACTGATTGAAGGTCGAGCTCTACTCCGTTCTCATCATCATTATCATCATCATTGGCGTAAGACCTTGGAGGGCTTACAAAGTTAAACTCACTAATCTCACTGGCTGCGTCATTCTTACCGTTGTGTTCATGCTCTCGAGGTCTTGGTGATACGGTTTTGCTACGATCAGCCTGACCAAGAATATTAAAACAGAACAGAACATGTTAAGATGGCACCCTCTACTTGCAAGATTCATCCTATGTTACTATTCAGACCTAGTAACCTGACTCTATGGGTCTCTCATATATGTTTGATATTAATAATTTTATTTAATTGTTTATTAAATATATAAAAAATAAATATTAAAAATTTCTAAAATAATTAAATCTAAAAAGGCTAAACTTTATGATAAGTTAGGAATACCATGTTGTTTGGGGATAGAGGAACCATCTGTGAGGGCTTCTTCTCTGGCTTATGGCTGAAAGAATCATGTTGACCGTTGAGGTTAGAAGAGACTTCATCAGACGACAGAGGGGGGAAAGATATGTTGGTTTCTGGAACTGTTGTCCTCTGCGTCACAGCTACTGGTGAAGGTCTTGACTGATGAACCCTTGGCGAATTTACGTTACCGTTCTGATATGGCCTTGTGTTGAGAGGTGAAGGTGACTGTGATCCCACCTTTTTCTTACCTAAACTCTCTGGTAGGCTAAAGTTCGTCGCAGCTGTAATAAACAATTCAAGAATCAATCAATGAAGGACACATCATCAAGTCCCTAAGAAGAGAGAAAGTTACAAAGGTACCTTGCTTTTTTGAATTCTTCTTTCCACGGCCTCGAGAAATCTTCTCTAAACAATCTGAAGCACATTCATGGAAAGGGTTTGCAGAGTATTTGCAATCCGGGTGAATTTTCCTATTGGTATCCATATCTTAATGTATAGATTCAAAACCAGATGCAAGAACTGCAATAAGAAGGAGTTTGTCAACAACATGAATTGTAGAAAAGAACCAAACTCAATAACAAACAAATAAAGTCTTTTTTTTTTTAACTTTTTTTGTTGGTGGGTTGAACAAAAGTCAATGCAGGGTATGCAAAAAGGTCAAGACTTTAGACCTCAAATTCAAATATTAAAATGGTTACAACTCATACAACAACAACTCCACTGGATGCCCTTTCTGGTTTCACTTATATCTTCAGAAAATAAAAAAAGATGATAACCTTTTATAATACATATAAACATTGAAGAAACTTAATAATATTGTATCAGGCGATCCCCACAACAACAACTCCAATCAGACAATCATTTAAGACATGTGTCCAGGCCGACCGCAATGATCTTTGTAATACTAATAAAGCACCGATCTTTCTTGAGAGAGATAAAAGATACCTAGGGAACGGTGGTGGTGAAGAAAGGTCTTGAGCGGAGAAGATGGAATCGAAATAGAGTTTCGTTGATCGTTGTACGAATTTACAACTTATATAAGACGAGGTAATGTGATTTGACCGAAACCTTTTGTAAAGAGAAGGGTTGAAGATTCGAAGAGATTGACTGAGACTATTCATTTAATTGCGCATGAGAAATGCAGACGGTACAATCAATGAAATGGGCTTTCCAGAAGACGAAGAAAGTGGGTCCAGAGACCAATTTTATTACTTTATTGGGCACGTGTGAGATATCTTACTCCAGTGAAAATTGTTTTTCTTTCAACTCAAAATAAATTCATTAATGGAAAACTTAGCAGATATAGCCAAGCTATACATAATTCTAGAAAAAGTGAATGTGGATTTTCTCTATATTATATATTAATACCAAGCTATACATATTTTTTTCCTTTTTTTTGTTTTACTTATTATCACATACTTTTTCACTAATTTCATCTCATTTATTATTTTAACCAAAATGATTCACTTAAATGATTAAATTGGTAAAATACATATAACATTTTTGTAATTTTTTTTGTTTGTAAATGAACACTTTTCTAACGCGTAAGTGTGGTTGCTGATTTGTTCTTATTTCGGCTTTGCTTGTTTTGTTGGTTCTTTGAGTTGGCACGACGTCATGTTAGTCTTCTGTGATAGAATATGCCAACAAGAATCTCCGATATTATTGGATCTCATATGTTTGTTAGATTAGAGTTCTTGTATTTGTGCAACAGTCGAACTACCGTCTGTATATATCTAACCTTCATGATGTACATTGATAATCAAGGAATACAAATTATTATATGGTATCAGAGCCTAAGCTCCTGAGACATTTCTTCCTCATCGTTTCTTTTTCTTTCTCCTCTCTCTCTCCTCTATTCTTCTTCTCTCTAAATCCCGTTTCTACTCTCTTTCAACCATGGAAGCCAACCCTCTTAGGGAAAGGGCTTTTGGAGTAACCAATATCAAAACCCATATTCTTTTGATCCTTCACTTTGATGATCATAATTATGATGCATGGCGTGAGTTATTCCTAACACACTGCCTCGCCTTTGTTGTTCTCGGACACCTCGATGGCACAAGCCTTCCAGAGGACGTCAACGACGCTCCTTGGTTCAAACGAGATGGCCTCGTCAAGCTTTGGCAATACGGCACGCTCACGCAACCTCTGTTCCATTCCACATTCAAGACTGGCGGCAATGAGAGGTACATATGGGTGCGCATCGAAAATCAGTTTCGAATCAATAAGGAAGCTCGCGCGATCCAATTGGATCACGACCTCCGAACCACCGAGATTGGCGACAGATCCGTTCACGACTACTGCCAAACTCTCAAGTCCATCTCAGATCTATTGTCAAACCTTGATGCTTTTGTTCCAGATAGAACTCTCGTGATGTACCTACTAAATGGTTTAAACGAGAAGTTTGATAACATCACCAACGTTATCAAACACAAGGAACCGTTTCCCACATTTTATGATGCAAAATCCATGCTGCTGAATGATGAGACGAGGCTCAAACGATGTCAAAAGGCGCCAGCTACAACAGACAACGGTTCTTCTTCAACTGTCCTCACTGTCTCCACCGAGAAACCGCAGCAGCAGAGGTTCAACCGAGGTAACCGGAAGCAGAACCGAGGACGAGGTCGCGGTGGCTTCAACCAACGATCATGGAACAACAATTGGAACCCACAATGGAATCAGCAGTGGCCTCTCTCGTACTTCCAGGGTCATATGCCACAGTAGGCGCCGTATCCAAATCCATGGACTCAGCATAATGCACGTGGTAGACTAGGCTCGCAGCCAACACGCCCAGCTCAGGCCCACATTGTCGATGCTACTCTCCAGCCAACAACTGACTTTGCTCATGCCTTCAACACCATGACAATCGGCGACCCTGGTGCGGCAAATTGGTACATGGATTCGGGTGCTACGGCACACTTGGCTTCCTCCTCAAGTATGCTAAACTATGTCCTTAATGATTGCACCGAAAAGAAAGTCATAGTTAGTAACGGTTCTCAAATTCCAATCACTTGTTCTGGTTCAACATTTATTTCTTCAAATTCTCGTGATCTTTCTCTGAAAAACATTCTTGTTGCTCCTCATATTATTAAAAATCTTATCTCAGTACGTCGGTTTACTAATGACAATTGGTACTCTGTTGAATTTGACCCCTTTGGTTTTACAATTAAGGATCTCAGCACCAGGAGGATTCTTCTCCGCAGTGAGAGTGATGGTGATCTCTACTCTCTTCCTAGTCTTTTCAATAAACTGGCTACTGCTCTAGTTGCCCTCATGACTGCAGCCTCCCCTGCTCTTTGGCACAAAAGGGTCGGACATGTTAATAATGCTTCTCTTCAATCTTTGATTTCTTCTAATTCTATTTCATGTAATAAAGGGGTTTCTTACAATGTTTGTGAAGCTTGTCAGTTGGGTACACACTTAAAACTTCCTTTTTATGAGTCAAATCTATTGTTTCATCACCTTTTGAGCTGATTCATTCAGACGTTTGGACGTCACCCATTCCGAATATAAGTGGTATCCGTTATTATGTTCTTTTCTTAGATCACTACTCACACTTTCTATGGGTATTCCCTCTGCGTAAAAAATCTGAAGTGTTTTCAAAATTCGTTCACTTCTTTAGCTTTGTTCAAACGCTGTTCAAATGTCAAATAGAATCACTACAATGTGATAATGGTGGGGAGTACAACAACACCCGAGTTCACAACCACTTCTCTTCCAAAGGCATCGTTGTGCGCTTCTCTTGTCCCCACACGTCCCAACAGAATGGGAGGTCGGAGCGTATGATCCGTACAATCAACAACACCATCCGAACCCTCCTATTCCAAGCTCGTGTTTTTCCCACTTACTGGGTGGAAGCTCTTCACACTTCAGTTCACCTTCTCAACATTCTTCCTTCCACCTCAATAAACAACAAAGTGCCATACACTGTTCTGTTCAACAAAAAGCCATCCTATGATCACCTCAAAACGTTCGGCTGCTTGTGCTTTCCCAACATCAATCATTCTCATCTTCACAAGCTATCCGCACGGTCTTTTCCTTATTTGTTTCTCGATTACCCTGCAAATCATAAAGGTACCGTTGTTTAGACCTCCAGACGAGAAATATAATTATCTCTCGCCATGTTGTGTTTGACGAAACAATCTTTCCATCAGCTCAACCTCTTGCCGAGAAGAAACAAGTTTACAACTTCCTAGACACTCACTCTGAAACTTCACCTTTATTCAAATCCATTCTAGAGTGTCCTATGGTTCAGCCCCCCTTACCAAACACTTCCGCTCCTCCTCCTTTACAGATTTCATCGATGCCCATCCCTCCTGCTCCTTCTCAAACTCGTCATCCTATGACCATTCGCAGCAGAGACGGCACACGCAAACAGAAACATGTTCTTTCTTTGCTTTCCTCTTCTATCTCTCCTATTCCTACAAGCCACTTAAAAGCTCTTTCTAATCCAAATTGGAAACCCTCTATGACCTCTGAGTACGATGCAATTATTAAGAATGAGACGTTTAGGCTTGTACCTAGACCACCTGATACTAACATAATTCACTTAATGTGGTTATATAAGCATAAAGTTGACGCAGAGGGCAACCCTACTCGTCACAAATCCAGGTTGGTAGCTAATGGCAAGTCGCAAGAGGCTGGTCTCGACTACGACGAAACGTTCAGTCATGTCGTCAAACAGTCACAATACGGTCCGTTCTACACTTGGCTCTACAACGGGATTGGGAAGTCCTTCAACTCGATGTCAAGAACGCGTTCCTCCATGGCAAGCTTGACAAACCGGTTTATATGCACCAGCCCCCGGGCATGATCGACAAGTCCCTTCCAAACCATGTCTGTAAACTCGAGAAGGCCCTCTACGGCCTAAAGCAAGCGCCACGCGCCTGGAATGCTCGCTTCTCTGAGTATGTTGCCAAGCTGGGGTTTGTCAAGAGTAACAACGATCACTCACTATTCGTCTACAGCAAAGGCCATGAACAAGCTATCATACTACTATACGTAGATGACATTCTTCTCACCGCTTCATCACCAGCGCTAAGACACACGGTCGCTACTCTTCTCAAAACAGAGTTCGAGATGTCTGATGAGAGGCCTCTCTCTTATTTCCTTGGAATCAAGATCGAAAGAAACACCAAAGGTATGATGTTAAGTCAGTCTGCTTATGCTAAGGATATCTTATCCTGTATGTCAATGCAGCACTGCAAACCATTTTCAACACCGGTGGACCTCAAATCAAAGCTCTCACAAGACGATGGTGATCGGATTCACAATCCAACTGAGTACAGAAGCATTGCCGGCGCCTTACAATATCTGACCTTGACACGTCCTGACATCCAATATGCTGTCCACCAGCTATGTCTCTACATGCACGACCCTCGTCTTCCTCATCTCAACGCTCTAAAACGAGTGCTTCGTTACATCAAATGGACACTTGATGACGGGCTTCAGCTATACAAGTCGAATTCAAATACTCTAACTGCATACACTGATGCCGATTGGGCCGGCTGTCCTGACACCCGCCGGTCCACCTCCGGCTACTGCGTCTACTTGGGAGACAATCTCATCTCCTGGTCTTCAAAACGTCAACCAACCGTTTCACGCTCCAGTGAAGAGGCGGAGTACAAGGGAGTTGCAAACGTACTGGCAGAAACTTGCTACATACGCAATCTCCTACTGGAACTTCGATGCCCAATTACGACTGCAACACTCGTGTACTGTGACAACGTAAGCGCAGTTTATCTATCAACCAACCCGGTCAAACATCAAAGAACGAAGCATGTGGAGATTGATATACATTTTGTACGAGAAAAGGTTGCAATGGGACAGGTTCGTGTCCTGCACGTTCCATCTTCTTCTCAGTTCGCTGACATTTTCACGAAAGGCATGCCATCCCCGCTCTTCAACGACTTCAAACACAGTCTTTCTATTCGGACTCCAAACGATCAGACTGAGGGTGGGGCGGGGGGGGGGGGTGATAGAGTATGCCAACAAGCATCTCCGATATTCTTGGATATCATATGTTTGTTAGATTAGAGTTCCTGTATTTGTGCAACAGTCGAACTACCGTCTGTATATATCTAGCCTTCGTGATGTACATTGATAATCAAGGAATACAAATTATTATATCCTGGGACTTTCTTAATTTATCAGATTGTGTTCCTCGTATCTGTGGTGGTTCCTGTCCAGCCTGTCTAGTCGAGATAGTTATTAGTATCGGTGTCGTGCTTCTGCTTCTCTTCGGGGCTTTCTCAGCTCCGGTTTCTTCGCTTTTATAGAGGCTCATTGCTTGACTCGTCTTTGTGATTCTTTTTAGTTGTAGACACTAGATCTTATATTTATCCCCTTTAGATTTGGGTTTTGGTTACTATAAGAAGTGCCTAAGTATTATTGCTTCGTTCACTATTTCTAACTTACTATTGTTATCTCTCTTAGACCATGACCAACGAGGGTGTTGAAACCCACTTTCAATAGTTGAATAGCATGGAGTGAGGGTGTTGAATAGCATGCAGTGAGGGTGTTGAATTTTTATGTTAATTTACGTGTACTCAACATGCGTCGGAAAATTTCAGCTGTTGAAATTTTTTTTTGTGGCCCCGGACAGCCACGTGTCGCAACGTGAGTGGCTGAAACTGTTGGGCGTGTGAGTGCACGCGTGCAGGTAGACACACTTTTTTTTTTCTTTTAATATTAAATGATGTCTTCTGATTGGTTGTGCAGATTTTCTTTTATTTTATCATCACCCAATAATTCAAACTCATTTATTTTATAATAAAATTATTTTTACAAAAATAAAAATTATATCAAAATTCAAGATTTTTTTATTTATAAATAGAGACTACTTTCATTTTGTTTGTATACAGAAAAAAACATCATTTTCACTATAATCAACTATCTGAGTGTTTTAATTTTTTTTTTTGTTAAATGGATTTCAATAATAATATTTTCAACATCCAAAACTTTTCTAATTTTCCTTTTAACTTCCAAAATCCCAACAATTATCAATTTCAAAACCAAACTTTCAAAATCCCAATAATTATCAATTTCAAAACCAAACTTCCAACCAGCCCCAAAATATACCAAATTATGGTTTTTCACCAAACCATTAAAAATTATGTAATTAAAATTAATTCAAAATAAATATTATTAAAAATTATTAAAATAAATATTATTAAAAATTATTAAAATAATTCAAAATAAATATTATTAAAAATTTTATGTATAAAAATAGGTAAACTAAATTATTAAAAATATGTATAAAAATAAGTAAACCAAATTATTAAAAATAATTCAAAATAAATATTATGAAAAATTATTAAAATAATTCACTAAGTATAATAATTCAAAATAAATTTAATTAAAAATTGAGATCCATTCACCCCTGGAACAAATTCGCTCTTATTTACCGTCATATGACTGGAGGAGTATTATTTCTGCTAGATCTCTATTTTGTAAAAGACTAATTAAAAGGGTGGGAACATATTCGTCTATCTCTGTATGGAATGATCCTTAGATCTCAGCCTCTCGCCCGAGACCAGCAAACAAAAAATTTCACAACATTTATCCGGACCTCACAGTGGATTCCCTCATTAATTCGGAATCTCGCTCATGGAATTTACATGCAATCAGGGCTCTAGTGGATCCCAAGGATGAAAAAATTATTGAAAGTATTCCATTAAGTAGGAATCAGATTGAGGATAGGAATGGATGGCATTTTACTAACAATGGGAAATATTCGGTCCAATTAGGTTATCAGGTGGAACGAGTCTATCCTGATAGGGAAAAACCGCCAGATTTTTATGCCCCCACAGTGGATATACTTAAAGCTTTCTGTTGGAAACTGCGGTGCCCCCCGAAAATAAAGTATTTCTTATGGCAACTTCTCTCAGGATGTATATCGGTAATAAAAAATCTAAAGGCAAGAGGGATACAAGGAGATATATGTTGTGCTCGATGCGGAGATCCGGAAGAATCAATAAACCATGTGTTTTTTGAATGTCCCCCAACACGTCAAGTGTGGGCATTATCCAAGATTCCGTCACCTCCTAATATCTTTCGTATCAGCTCATTATTTGCTAATATGGATCATCTTTTTTGGAGAGTTCAGCCAAAGATGGATGACCATCAGTTTGCATGGTATATTTGGAAAGCCCGAAATAACAAAGTTTTTAGTAATCTGGATATTGATCCGAGGGACACTCTTAAATTAGCTGAATTGGAATCATCAATTTGGGTAAAAGCACAGGTGGGAAATGACCCAACGAGAGGGCTTTCGCTACAGATCAGTCCTTCCCTAGCGACACCAGGTCGATGGTGCTTTCTAGATGGCTCATGGAAAGATAAGGACTTATTTTCAGGGCAAGGCTGGTATAGTACTTTACCGGAGTTTGATGGTCTATTAGGGTCAAGGAATGTAAGGGCATGTCTTTCACCCTTTCATTCGGAGGTAGAGGCATTGATTTGGGCAATGGAATGTATGAATAATTTAAAACAGTTTCAGGTAACGTTTGCAACAGATTGTTCTCAATTGGTGAAGATGGTTTCGGAATCAGAAGAATGACCAGCATTTGAAAGCTATCTGGAAGACATCAAGCTTCTCAAAGGAAGTTTCCTCAACTCAGACATCGTCCATGTACCTCGGACGGCGAACCTTCGGGCGGATAGCTTAGTACGCAGTGCTAGGAAACAACTGTCATTTGTCGTTCACATGGATGCAGAGTTACCGATCTGGTTTACAGAGTCAACATGAGTCTGTAAATGTTTTACTGTCAAAAAAAAAATATTATTAAAAATTATGTTATTTTAGTTTTTAAGTTAATTGTAAAAAACAAAAATATGAATTAAGAGTTGTGGGGTATGGCGTTGAATTTTTTTAAACAAATCATTGTAAATGTGTAGATTGAAGTAGATGTTGAATAAATGAGGTGGAAGAGATAGAAAATGATGTGAAATGTTAAAAAGAGAAAAATAGAGTGTTGAATATGAAGAGGGTATTGAAACTATCGTACATGGTCATGGTCCAGTCTGTGGTTTGATTTGATAAAGTTGTCCTTGTTCGGATTTTGATTCCCTTTTTGGCATTTTTGGCTTTGTTTATGGAGATATCTTTATGTTCTGCTCGATATAGTATTCCATATCTTTCCAGCAAATAACTAATGATATCAGTGTTTTGATAAAAAGAAAAAATAGTTTTAGCCAGAATTTTTCATTTTTATCAAAGTTAGATACTATGGATTTGTAAAATTTGTGCATACAATGCTGTTTTACTATTTTCTGATATTATAATTACTTTTATATTAATTGATTTATAATATTTTCACAAATATATATAATATTGATTTTGGACAGAATATATATATATATATATATTGATTCTAATAAAAATATAATCATGGATTCGCTATTGACCCCACAAACTGTCCAAAGTAACAACAATTTCGTAATAGTCATACATTTTTTTTAAGCCTTTTTTCAAAAAAAAAAGTCATACATTTTTTCCTTTTTATTTCAATGGAAATCACACGCAGAAATAGATCTACTTACTTCAACATTTTTAAAATGCCATCTACTTATTACGACATTAATTAGAGTGCCTGCATGCATTAAATTTTTCAACAAAAATAATTATTAAAATAACCGGTTACTGAAAACATGTACTGTCCCTCTTTTATATTAGTTGTCGTCACAAAGTACAATTTTTATTTTAAATAAATGTCGTTTTAAAATTTTAATACAAAATTTATCAAATTTATACGCTATATGATTTTTTATATTCTCCAGTCTAGTTTTCTATTGGTTAAAATGTGGTTAAGTGTATATATAATGATGTTTTTATTTATAAAATATAAAAACTAAATATTTTTTTAGTTTGTGTACAAAAATCTATTTTCTGAACTAAGAAAAGCGACAATAATTTATGAAAATAAAATAAAAAGTCGATATATATGGCCGGTGATTAATAGAAAACAAAAAAAAAAATCATGCAAATCCATGGATCAACAAGAGTCCAAGACCCTGTGGACGCCACTCGCAGTCACCACCTTGATCCTGTTCTTTTGATAGGCGCTGCGTCTAGCGTCAACGTCTCCAATTAACCCTGTAATTTTGTTGCTTTAAAAGCATGATGGCAAAGAACCACTGAATCCGGTGTTAATTAAACGAGACGCGGCGTCAGATTTCCGATGATATTTGACCGCTTGAAATTCTAGCGTCAATTAAACGAGACCGCGGCGACTCCTTTTGCTGTTACGGCGACATTTTTTTCTCGTCATCTCTGTCCGCGTTTCTTTCACAAAGTAGTTGATGCGAATATTTGGTGACGCTGACGCTAGATACTGCGTTTATCAAAAGAACATGACTGATGTCTCTTGTCCTGTAAACGTTCTCCTCAGTGGCTGTGGGGATCTAGAAATTATTTGTATGGGGGCAGAAATAAAAATCACTAGGTAAAATACCAAAAAAATAGTCATGACACTGTACTAATGAATTAGAAATTTTGTAGTCTCTTAAAATTTTGTGAAATATTTAAAGTATAGGAGGCACAGAACAACATAACAACATAACAACATGGGCATATCTTCAATTTATTATAAAACTAAACTAGTTTGAAATTTTCATGGTGGAAACTGTCTCACCCTAAGCCCATGCCTCTCCTCCGCTATATATAATATATATTTTCAATTTTAAAAACATAAAAACGTGAAACTATTTTTATTTACAAAATTTTATTTAAGAGAATTAAAATTGTATCTATAAATTATGTATTTTCACTTTTATATAATTTTGTTTAACTTTTTTTTTTTTTTTTTTTTGATAACTCTGGTATCTGGACAGCCACATTCCCAACTATCCCCGAAAGGGGTCCAGCGCCCCAACGGAAGGGATGTTAAATCCGTTGTTGCCAAGGCTCGAACCCGGGTGGCGGACAGTACAGCTGTACCTCCTTTACCACCAAGCTACGAGCGCTTGGTTATTTTTATTTTTTATTTTTTGTTTAACTTTGTATACATTACTTAATAGAATTTTATTACTTTGTCACAAAAATTTGTAATAAACTTGTGGCTATTAAATAAAAACTCACGAAACAGTTGTGACTAAATCATGACAAAAAAAAAATATTTTATCGATTAGCTATGATTTTAGTCGTGTTTTATTCTATGACTACTTTGTCACAAACAAATTGTAGCTATAATGTGTTTATTTGTAGCCACGTTTCTATTTGTAGCTACGTTTTTGTTGATGACTATTCCGTGGTTTTTCTAACTTGTGGTTATTATATAAAAAAAGTCACGAAAAATTTGTGACTAAATCATGAAAAAAAATATTTTTTATCGATTAGATATGCTTTTAGTCGTGTTTTATTCTATGACTACTTTGTCACAAACAAATCGTAGCTATAGTGTATCTATTTGTACCTACGTTTTCGTCGATGACTATTCCGTGGCTTTTCTAACTCGTGGTTATTATATAAAAAGTCACAAAACAATTTGTGACTAAATCATGGCAAAAATATATTTTTATCCATTAGCTATGATTTTATTCGTGTTTTATTCTATGACTACTTTGTTACCAACAAATCGTAGCTATAGTGTGTCTATTTGTAACAAAGTGTTTGCCGATGACTATTCCGTGGCTTTTCTAACCACAATTTTGACACAAATAATCATGTTATTCATTTTGTCACAATTTCATGACTATTTCGTGACTAATTCCTGAATAGCAATGATTTGTTGGTACCCATTCCATTGTTATAGCCAAAATCTCTACTAGTGTACACTCATGGATATTTTATAAAATTTACACAGAAAAAATGTATTTTAATTTGTCTAATTAACTTCAAAAGTCGAAACTTACTATAGAAGCATTAGAGCACCCTCCAATGAAGGTTATTTCTGGTTAGGTTTTCCGTAATTTTAAAAAACCGCAGTTAAATACTAATATTTATATATAACTTTAGATGAGAATCTCTCTTTAGGAGTGCTCTTAGATCACTGGTAAACCATTTAAACACGATATCTTTTACAGACAATATAACTATGTAACTCATTCATTGTTGATGGGAGACTTAGGTATTGAATGGGAGGCGGGCCAAAAGTGGAAGAAACGCCTAAGTGTAACGCACGCCTCTTGTTTCTCCATTCACCATTATCATTTAGTTATAAACAGTTCTATCTAATTAATGTTGATGAACCGCTTGTAGTTCAGATGTGCGAATAAATATACAGAACCACCAACTACAGTGATTATTCAGCACAACTGGAGTGTTTTTGGTGGTTCTCCTGTTGTCACTATTTATTTTGCTTTTCAATAATATATATTTTGATTTTTAAAAATATTTTGGTTATCTAAAGCTACAAATGTATGATTTTACTTAGAATGAAATTCATACGTAAGATATTAAAATGATTCAAAAATTCAATTTAATATTGAAATTTTATGTTTGTATTTTCATTTATATACATAACTAACATTTTATACTATTTGTAGATCCTAAAATCTACATTAAGTATTTTGTAGTAATTGAATGTTAAATCTAGGGAAGAAAAATGTCGTGGGAAACAATATTTTTAGAGCACAACGATATATAATCAGATTCCGGTTGACGAAAATTGACTTTATTGAATAAATGAGATTGAATACAATGAAGAATGAAATCAGATACAATAAAGTGAGATCGATAAAAGAAAAATGTCAACGCAAGCTCGAACGAGGTCGATGTGTGTAGCAAGCTTTCTCTAGAGTTTTTCACGTGTCCTTCTCCTTTCGGCCTTGTCTTACTCTTATAGTCGATTCACCACAGATTCATCTCAACCTCTTCTGTGATCTCCGGGTTCCGATATCACTTTGTTTGAACTCGTCGACACCAGTTGGGCCTCATCTTTGTTCAAAGTCGTACGACCCATTTCTACTTTCACCATTCATACATATATTTTGGACCGCTAGAACCCCTTGATGCACTCTTGTACCGTTAGATCCGCTTGATGCGTTCTTGTTCCACTCGATCCGTTAGATCCGCAACGCTAGATCCGATTTTCCCATTCGAATACTTATCAAGGTGCGGAAACTTACGTCGGACTATGGGAGTAGGTTGTTACGTAATCGGATTTCAGCTTCATAAAAGGTGGACAATTGGGTCTATGTATATTGAAAAGGAGACGAATTAAGCCATATTTTCCCACTAAAACTAAACATTACATATATAATAAAATATGTACGCTATTCACTTTGTTGTCAACTAGTATAAGTCTACATGCTAATTATGTGAATGTTATCTTTCAAGACATGAGAACATATATATTTACGTTGAAACTAAAAAAAATTCAATGACAACTTAAACTATGTTGGCTTTGTTAGATACCTTTTTAATAAATCGAAACTTCTCTCAAAAGAAAAAGAAACTAAATCGAATAAATAAATAAAATAACAAAGAAGAAAAGCAAAAATAGTTGTTGAGACGCCAGAAGAAGAATGCATAACCAAAACGGTACGAAGAGAACCTCTCAACAAAGGTAGTTAGGGTTTTGCACGTTACCTTCTGTCATGCAATCTTCGCTTTTCATCATTCCAATTCTATTTTTGATGTATTTATTTTATATCTCATATTCGTATATACATGTATACTTGATCGTCATGCATGTCTTGCACTTTACCTACCAAAGCCACAATTAATCTCTCCTAACAGAGAAAGAAAGAAAATTACACACAGATATTTCACACATATATAAAAAGTTATTGGTGACGTTATTTTACACGAAAAGCAAAACCTTGTATGAATGTAGCTAGCTTCTATTTCTCTTCTTCCTTCTTGCAATCTCTTGTCTTCTTTTCCGAGCTGTTGCTTTGTCAAGTTTCAACAGACACAAGATTTTTGAGGAATCTTTCTTTCAAGAATCTTGTGTAATTGTTCTCAAAAAAAAAAAAAAAGAATCTTGTGTAGTTTCTTGTTGGCTTATATTTTCATGATACTGTAGCTCTATCTTTAGTTTAAAATCATGTGAAAGATGCATTTTTTTATTTTCTATTATTTTTGCCATCTCAAATTTCTCCTTTGTAAACAAACAAAACCATTAAAAATATTGGCACAATACTGTTTGAAGTTTGAAGGGATCTTTGCCGTTTTGGGACTTTATATATAGGTGTGATATATTAAAAAAAATATTTTTTCTTATTTTGTGTAGTAGTCATTTTGAGAAATGGAGAGTAATATGCAAAACCTGTTGGAGAAATTAAGGCCTCTTGTGGGTGCAAGAGCTTGGGACTATTGCGTTCTTTGGAGCCTAAATGAGGACCAAAGGTTAATTTAGTTCTTCAGTGCAATAAAGTTTTAAAAAATCTCTTTCGTCACATTGTTTCCTTTTTGGTTTGGGAGGAGACAGGTTTGTGAAGTGGATGGGATGTTGTTGTGGTGGGACACAACTCATAGAGGAAGCTGGAACAGAAGAGTTTAGCTTCGGAGGTTGTAGAGATGTTATGTTCCATCATCCTCGAACCAAATCTTGTGAATTTCTTGCCCATCTTCCTTCTTCCATCACTCTTGATTCCGGGTATGAACATATATATGCGACACAAGACTACATTGTTTCATATGATATATCTAGAGATGGGAAAATGGACTTGTGTTATAGGATATATGCGGAGACTCTTCTGACTAACCAGACCGGTTGGTTAACTGAGAGCTCAGGACCAGGTTTTATGCAGGTATTATCCAATTTTCTAGTTTGAAGCATAACCAGTACATGATTGATCTACAAGAACAAGAACTCTTTAAAAAAGATCAGTATTTTTAAAATCCAGGAAACAATATGTACTAGGGTTTTGGTTCCTATACCGGGAGGATTAGTGGAGCTCTTTGCAACCAGACATGTATGTGTAATAAACATCTCTTGGTTGTGTCAAGTGTTGTTTCTTAAGTTCAAAAAAATGCCCTGGTTTGTGATGATGTGTATAACGTATAGGTCGCTGAAGATCAGAACGTGGTGGACTTTGTAATGGGGCATTGCAACATGTTGATGGATGAAACCGTAACGATCAACATGATGGCAGGAGATAAGGTCGAGTCCAAGCCGTATGGGATGTTGTTACCTGGTGACATCCATCAAAAGGGTTTATCAAAGGATGAAGAGATGATGAATCTCCCATCGCCATACGATATCTCAGCCGATCAAATCCGGCTCAACTTCTTGCCTCAGATGAATGATTACGAGTCACAACAACACTTGAAGATGAAGAGTGATTATGATCACCATCATCAAACCTTGGGGTATGATCTCCCGGAGAATGGTAACAACATGAACCCTTTTAACACGGTGGCAGAAGAGGGGATGTCGGTGATGGGCGAGGCTAGCTTGCTTGTGAACGAACAGCAAGTCGGTAACGATAAGGAAATGAATGAGAACGCAACTGGTTCAGATTGTAGCGACCAGATTGATGATGAAGATGATCCAAAGAGTAAGAAAAAGACAGGAAAACATACTCAAGCTAAGAACCTGCATGCTGAGAGACGGAGGAGGAAGAAGCTAAACGATAGGCTGTACGCTCTCAGGTCGCTTGTTCCCAGGATAACTAAGGTACATAGAATAACGATAAGGTTTGTTTCTTGTTTATTCTCTTGGCTGAAGCTAATTTTTTTGTGGCATGGAAGTTGGATAGGGCATCGATTCTTGGTGACGCTATCAACTACGTTAAGGAGTTGCAGAATGAGGCAAAGGAGCTTCAAGATGAGCTTGAAGATAATTCAGAGACTGAGGATGGATCTAATAGGCAGCAAGGAGGGATGAGCCTGAACGGGACAGTGCTCACTGGGTTTCACCAGGGGCTTTCGTGTAACTCGAATCTTCCTGACATGAAACAAGATGTTGATCTTGAGAACTGCAATGATAAAGGACAAGAAATGGAGGTTAATTAGAACATATACTCTCACCTTTCTATATATATTGAACTCTCAACACCGCATGCTCATGATTTTGGTTTTATGTTTTGGGTGAGGGGTTTCAGCCGCAAGTGGACGTGGCACACTTGGATGGAAGAGAGTTTTTCGTAAAAGTGATTTGTGAATACAAACCAGGAGGCTTAACAAGGCTAATGGAGGCACTTGATTCTCTGGGACTTGAGGTCACAAATGCTAACACGACTCGTTTCCTCAGCCTTGTCTCCAATGTCTTTAAAGTCGAGGTATGATCTGAAGAACCTGCTTAATGAAGAAACAATGACCAAATCTATATGGTTCTTTTTTTCCTTCATTTTACAGAAAAACGACAGCGAGATGGTGCCAGCTGAACATGTGAGGAACTCGTTGCTGGAAATAACCAGGAACACATCTAGAGGATGGCATGATGATCAGATGGCAACTGGCTCCATGCAAAACGAAAAGAACGAAGTTGACTATCAACACTATGATGATCACCACCATCACGGCGGTCATCAACTACATGATCATCAGATGAACCAGAGCGCTCACCATCACCACCATCACCACCAACACATCAACCATTACCAAAACCAATAAGGAACATGTTCCCTGAGCTACCAAGATGTGTTTCTTTACATGAGAAAGAAACATTAAAATCTGCGCAAATACACTTCAAAGGTCTTTTTCCATTTCATCAGATAATAAAAAAAGGAATGACAGTTCGAGAGAAATTCCTGTATCCAATACTATAAACCAAAGGACTGCGGTAGATTCACATGGACCATATACTATAAAAGCAAAACAACTTCACTTGAAATAATCTGTCTGAAGTTAATTATCCATATGACAAAACAAGTGTTGTAGTGTACACCCCTAAAACTTTTAAGCAAACTCCAAAACAGCCAAAAAAACCTTTGTCAATATTGCTGGAGCAGATGGGGTTACAACTCAGGAACATGCAATTCTTGCATAACTCAAAAAAAGACTGACACGCACATTTCAGACATATCTGAGTTCAAAACTTGTAATAATAAAGAAGCCACAAACCTTCACTTGGTTAATTGGCAATATAATTGGTGTATATCCTTTGAGGCTTGTGTTATTGCTGCTGCTGAAGATGCTTGAATTCATTGCAGTAAGCGCCTACCTCACTCAGCGCTGTGAATAGCTTTGGCGCAATCTTAGCCAACATAAGCTTAAAACCAACCGAATTTGAATTAGCACTGCAGCTTACATCAATAACCGAGGCATCTTTGCTGAGAGAACCTATTAGATATCCTTTCATGTAGGCGTCACATGCCTTCAAGATGTAATAACCGCGTTTTCTGAAATGATCTTTGATGAGTTCTTCAAAATCCTACAGATTTCAACACAAGTTAAGCAAAGGAAGGTTAGGGAAAAATACAAAAAAAATCAATGTAATGGAGTAAAAGAAAGAGAAGCAGAGTTCTTCTCCCTTACCTTTGGTGGTCTCCGCATAAGATACATCATGGTTTTACAATTTAGCAGAAAGGCATTCTCGTTATACCCCAGTGAGTTTTTCTCTCCTTCTGCAGTTCCTATCTGCTTATCATAGCCGGCTTCGTTGAAATAAGGCTTTGAATTCAACACTAATCCCTGGAGTGAAACAAGGACTTGAAGGATGCTAGATGATTTGGGATCCCAGACTTCATTTCCTCTGCCTGTCCACGTATTAAGAAGGCTAAGACAGACCTTGCCTTCCTCATACAGATTGGGGTTCAACCTCCAACCACCAGAATGGTAATGTGCCGACTGCAGAACGAAAAGGCAGACAGAACATAATTTTAAAATGGATTCACTTAGGTTGTGCCTAACAACAATAATAGAAACTAGAAACTCTTACCGGTGGCACACTAGGGTAGTCGGATGGAAGGTGAAAATCAAAAAAGAAGAGACCATCTTGGTATGGTGTTCCATAAGCCCCAGCTATAACCGCTCTTAAGAGATCCATTCTATCTTCGTAAACTCGAACAAAGATTCCATCTGTCAAAGGTAAATGAATTCTTTCCGATAAGAAGTTACCAATCATGAAACACTGGCGAATGATTTAACTGCAAATCTACACAATCTTACCTGGAAGATTGTTCTGAAGTATTTTCCAGTCTTGATCAACCTTTTTGAACCACCGTCTTTCCTTTGTTTTCTGCAAGTTTGATACGACACTTTAATATTCAAACTCAAGTCTCAAATATCAACTGTAACGTGAAGAAACCGTTTTCTACGGGAATCATCTGAAGTGTAAAGTACTTGACCTACCTGCTCATCTGAGCCAAGATAATGGTGGTCCAGAGGATCTTGTGATATATCAAAGCGTTTGAAACTGCAACTATCACTTTCAGAAGGTATTGGCTCTTCAGATTTTTCACCCTCTGATCTTTCCACTGCTTCATTTTCTAAAACTGTGCCCTCTGAATCATAGTTATCAGTGGCACTGAAATTTGTAGGACTATGATCATCAAGGAAAGAACCCCTCTCCTGGGAAGAGTTCGTCACTTCAGCCTGCTTATATCCATTGTCATCTGTGAGACTAGAACTGGAAGAATCTTCAGTTTTCTGTCCACGTGAAAAGATTCCACTAGCCATTCGAGTCACGAATTCAACTGCAGCTAGTGGGAGAGCCAGGGCACCATTCCTCCCAGAATCATTCTCACCATTGTTTTCTGCATCGGAGTTTTCCTCAAGAAAACTACCCCTTCCAAGATCCTGTAAATCAACGATTCTCATTAATTCGTAGAAAATGACTGTGCAACATAATGTTCTGGGTTAGGCAAAAAGAACCAGTAACGTTTTCTTAACAAAACAAACCTCTTCAGGAGCACCTCCCTTGTCGTCATCGTCTACAGTTTCCCAACTAGCAGCATCACTTGCTTCACTTTCTGCAGCAATTGATTCATCATCGTCCCGACCAACTACATAAATTGCTTGAGGGCCAACCTAGGAGAAACCAAAAGAAAATGAAAAGTAAAATTAATAAATACTTAGCCTTGTTTGCAGGAAAAGTGCCATAAAAAATAGAAGAGTTTATTCTCGCTCGTAAGTCGTAAAAAAGAGCTAATTTGCATATATTATATACTAGTCTCCAAATCATTCCTTCCGATAGGTAATAAACTCTCTAACTTATGCATCAACGTTTTTCTAGGCAAAAACAAGAACAAAGAGTTCTAAACTAGAACATCAAGTGTAGTAAAGCACTCAAACATTTGCACATGTTCCGAATCGTATAATGAGGAAAAGCCAGACCAGCAAGGGGTTTGTAAGTGAATAGATTAGTTGAGGTGGACGTACCGTTGAGACCATTCCATCAGCCCATGTTACTTCAATATCACCATCCTTAAGGCCAGTAATATTTCCAACCCATGAGAGCTCTGAAAGGTTCATATCAACATCATTTTGTTCCTTATCACGGACTATAGCTTCTTGATGATATTCTGCATCTTGGTGCCCATTGTCTTGCTCTGTTGCCTCAGAAGATGCTGGTAAGGCCATGGTAACAGGCGATAATCGAACAACAATATCCCCATAACAGTAGTCATAATCGGGATGAACCTCTAGCTCATAAACACTTGCAATTTCTTCCTTGTCAAACTCACGGGGTTCTTCTGCCGTTAGACGTGGCTTCAACCATCTAACAGAAGCAGTACGTTCTTTTGCATTGACACTTTTAACAACCCCAACACGCTTAGGTTCAGTTGTGTTATCATCTTCATCCGAAGCCTTCTCCACCACATACTGCTCAGGGACAAATTCTTGATCGCCAGGGGTCTCAATCGGAATCAATGTTGTTGCTTCCCGTCTATATTCAACTGTACCATCCTGCCAGGCTACATCAACAAGCGTTCTGCTGTTAACTATCAATAGAGCTCGTTCAAAGCTTTCCTCTTTTTTCTTAACCCTTTTGTCCTTTCTGATAACGAGTTTGCGTATCTTCTTACGATGGAGAGGCCAAGGTTCATGCGCAGGCTC
Organism: Brassica napus; assembly: GCF_020379485.1. NCBI lineage: Eukaryota > Viridiplantae > Streptophyta > Magnoliopsida > Brassicales > Brassicaceae > Brassica > Brassica napus. The sequence continues at coordinate 35,975,611 of NC_063446.1, forward strand.
CTTAGAAGTAGAAGACACAGTAGTTTCTTTTGGCAAAGCTTCAGCAGTAATGCCAACAGGCTCACTTTTTACGCTTACTTCATCTTCTAAATCGGATTTATTCTGTTCCCGGTCTGCCTTTCTTGCTTGAGAATCATAAAGTCGTAGTTTAGAAACATGCTTGTGCAAGGGAATTGTAGCAGACTGATTCACCGATGGAAGAAGGCCCCAGTCACCAACTTGCCAGTTAGCATGAGTGAAAGATGACAACAACGTCAAGTTACTTGGACTCTGCTCCTCAGGTGGGGAGACAGCAGAATCTGGCCCAAAGCCAGCTGAAGCAATCCAGTAGACAAAAATAGATCCAGCCGTGACTTTGGTCACAGTACCTTCTAAGCGATTGGGCTTCCACAATCCAGACAACCAACGGGAACTCTTGAAAACAGACGAGGAGGTGGCTTTGACACGCTGGCCTGGGTAATACGGAAAGTTTGCGTCTTCTTCAAGGTTACTCTGGGAAACAGGTTTGAGTTGGAGGGGTTCAGCACGTAGGACTCTACACATGGATCCATCATCGAACAACACAGTCACATTGTCCAACACATCATCGATCCTACCTAGCCATGGGCCGTGAACCACATAATCACCAACACAAAAATCCCTGACGCGTTTCAATTCTTTTGTCGAGATGTCCTTGTGGGTAGAACCATCCAGAGCCAATAAATCTACCGACATGTCTACATCCACTACTACTCCCACCTGCCCAGTTGGGTCAGAAGATGAAGCAACATAGTCTCCGTGTAAGAAACCACGGTCTACAACTGTTACATTGTTGACATCCTGAACTGGCTCGGTGTCGTCCATCCAAAGAACGCGAATCTGATCACCCTCAAGAGTACCACATTTGTAGTTCCCACCGGCTTTTTTCTCTCCACGCCCAACATTGTCCTCGTTGGCCTTTTTCCCTTCCTCTTCAGCCGCATCATCATCATCATCATCGTCCTCATCATCATCATCACTACCATCATTTTGCTCATCGCTAATATCACTTTCAGAGTCAGAATCACCAGCAACTTCGCTCACAACCCCAATACTACCTGTCTTGTTGTTTCTGACAATATCGTGTCTATAAATGTTAGGATGCTCGTTGCTTCCTGGATCATCAGCCTTAACTATACGATTGCTGTTGTTATCCACAGTTGGATCATCACATAGAGGCTCACTTTCCAATGAATCATCAAGTGGCAAATCAACCCCAGGGTCATCTTGTTCATGCTCCATCTAAAAAAAAAGTGCCAAGCAAAAGTATATGATGAGTCTTTAACAATCCAAAGTAATAGCAAAAAAAAGTCAAAAACGAAAACAAAATGTTTTGCTTCTAAACTGATTCAAACAAAATCTTTTTGAACGAAGCTAAATAGCTAAAGCACGTCCATAGAACATTCCGACGATTCATAACAAAATCATTCCACCTTCAACAGAACATTTCGATGATTCATAAACTACAATAGCTAATCAAAATTTACGAGGAAAATAATCACATTTAGCTCGCCGATGAAATTTCAATAGATTCAAACAGATATCGTTTAATCGACGAATCGATAGAGAAGCAAGTACCAAGTTCGGAATCTTCTAGGAGGAAATCAAAGAGGAGGAGATTTCAATTCTATTCTCGTTCGATCTTATGTGCAATAACGGTTTTTTCTCAAAGGGAACAAGAAGGAAGGATGATCTTCCTCTGGGGATGGATTCTTTCTCTCTAGCTCGGAGCGGCGTCAAGGAAGGATATATTCGTCACTATGTATCTTCACGTCTAATTGTATTTCCTTTTTTCTGACATTCCACCCGCATTACCGATGATCCAAGCTATTCAATCTGGGCCCTTGGATTTTTGCTTACCCTGTCGCCCGGTTCAGGCTTCCTATCCAAACCAAACCGATATTAAATTCGAATTGCTTACCCAACCGGGAAGAATACATCTAAAACCTAACATTTCTACTGAAATCATGTGTTAAACCAAAAATCCAATGTATGTCTTTTCAAAATTACTACAATGTAATCCGTTATTTTAAGATATTATTATCATAAACCAAAACATCCCCTCTATATTAATCCTGGAGCATTACAACATGTTTTCGTATCCATCTGTCATCACGAGAATGATTTTTAGAATTGTATGAAAAATAAGTTGGTCAATACGAACATATACAAAAGTGTACAAAAGAATATTTTTTCTTTCCTGAAATAAAAGTTACAGAATTATCTTATATATGACAATTAATGATTATGAATAAAACATATTTGATAAAAAAAAATTTCTAACCTCTCTCTTTTTTTGTTTAATTTTATACTATTAAAAGAAATTAAACAATCACATTAACCATATAATAAAAACAATTAGACTTTTTTCTTATATTTTATATTTTGAATTTTAAAAAACGACTATAAATTGCTAAAAATGGTAAAATTTCAACATTAAAAATTTTGTGATCAATGATTTAACTTTTTTTTGTTCAAGAAAGATACAAATGATCATATATCATAGGGGTGAGCGTTCATATACACGTTCGGGTTTGTATCAGATATTTCAGTATAAAGGTATAGAACCCGTTCGGGTATTTCTACACTTCGATTTGGGTTTGGGTATTTTATGTTCGGGTTCGGATATTTTGGGCCGGAAGAAAAAATAAATAAATTATTCATTGTTTAAGTTTTTTGTATTTAAAATATATTTTAACTTAACTGTTTTTTTTAATTTTTAAAAGATTAAACTATTAATAGGTTTGGAGATAAAACTTTAAAAATATAAAGACACTAATTTAGTTGTTGTTTTTAAATTTTAGATGCAACTTTTGTTAATGCAAGAAACATGAACTTGATGTGTATTTTAAGTGAGTAGCAAATGATTTTGTCTATAATTATATGTATATTATCTAATTTTGAGCAATACAAATCATTAATATAAATATTTTGAATAAAATGAGAGAAATAAACTAGAAATATAGAGTTAAGTATACTTAAGTTATCTTCGGATATCTATTCGGATTCGGATATTACCCGTTCGGATTCAGATATTACCCAAACTGGTGATATAAGTAATTTGTTTTGTTGTTCTAATTAGATGATTTTTAGACCGAACTGGTTAATATATACTAGACAAACATTTATAATCGATAAAGATTGTAGTGTTGCAAAATGTTAAAATCATTTCATAAATAAACATTATTATAAGAACTCACTCCGCTTATCACCTACTTTGAAAAAAATCAAAAGAAATTATAACCGGAATTCAAATGTTTCTAATCAGCTTATACATACATACATCTATTATTATTAACTACTTAAAAAGAATGATTATGACTAGGTGACAACTTGTGAATATATTAAATTAAGTTCAATAATTATATGGCAGAGTGAAAGACTAATTCCAACAAAAAACTATATCAAAATATACAAAGCAAAATAGTCAACTTTCTTTTGATTTCGAACCGAATATAATGAGTCGAAACATTCTTAATGGCATTCTAAAATATTAAATTGAACCTAAAGAAAGGTATCAACCAATGAAAGTGACCAAACACACAATTTCGAACATTTAATAATACAAGAAGCGGGTGAGAGCATAAGCATATCTTCATTGATGCTTTTAAAAACGATCCTGGAACTCTCTCTCTCTCGGCTTAGATTCTCATGAATCTCTCACTACTTGCTCTCAGGGAACTTGGCTTTCGTAGCTCTCCTTGGTCTGACATCACAAAAGAGGAAGAAGATTCGTTAGTAGAAAAATTAAAATCGAACAGCAACAGCTTGTAAGTGTTACAAGTCATGTACCATGTAAGTCGTCGCTGTAATCTATCTTTCCAGCAAACCATCTACCATGGAGAGCACGTTGCGCTCCCTGTTGGAGAGGAACTTAACATTCCCCGCAAGGCCCATCAAACAGTGGTATTTGGCCTGTTAATGTCGACAATCCGGTCAAGACCGGTTTAGCTGACGGATCAATCGGCCAGAACATTCGATCGATCGGTTCGACCCATTAATCGATTAAGTCGTTTATTCGACGTCAGCCCGACGAGCCTTCGCTTTATTCGAAAGCCCACTTCGCTTAGACTTGGGCCAGACTTCTAGGGCGAACTAACTTTAGGGCGAATGAAGAGAAGACCAACCGAATCTATAAAAGGAGAACATAAAGAACAGGGAAAAGGATCCGCAAACAGACACTAAGACACTGACGACAAGATCTAGGGTTTACGACCGATCGCTCTGCTTAGTGTTTCTGTCGGAGTCTTTCAACAAAGCTTCGACCTTTTCCTTCTTTCTCTAATCTCTTTGTAATCTCGTTCGTTTATCTCATATTGTGAATAAAACGTCTTTGTAAGACCCACTCGTATTCAACATTTGATCTACCAAACTCGTATTCAACATTTGGCGCCCACCGTAGGGCCTTACAGAGTTACGTTTACGAATTCAGTATGAGTCCCGATGATACACCCGCTGACGGTAACAGACCGTCGGCCTCTGTTACGCCGGCCCCCGACGCTTTGGTCGCTCCGAACCCGTCTGTTCCCGAGATCCTGCAGGCCATTATGGCACGTTTCGTTCAACAAGAAGAAACCAACAAAGCTACGAGCGACCGTCTGGCCGCACTCGCCGCCGCTCTCGGAACTCTAGATGGCGAAAATGACAGAGCGGAAACGGCAAGAAGAAGGTTGTTCGCTACCGCAAACCCTAACCTTAGAGTCGAACAACCAACAGACGAAGCAAACCCTACGAACGGCGAGACTGCCCAAACGACTGACGGCTCAGACTCTCTGACTAGCCGCCAGATCGCAGATCTGCAACTCTCACTTCGGGACATCCACTCTAAGATACAACATGTCAAGGCATCCACACCAGAGATCGAACGCATTCTCGCCACCACCCGGCGAAACCCTTTCACCCAGCGGATAACGAAAGTCAAGATCAAGAAGACGGAGAAACTCTGTATCCCCCCATACAAGGGAGATTCAGATCCGACCGATCACATGACCGCTTTCAACATAGCTATGGGTCGAAATCACTTCTCCGACGAAGAGAGAGACACAGGCCTCTGCCAACTCTTCGTCGAGAGCCTCTCCGGACTGGCCCTAAGTTGGTTTTCACGTTTAAAAGAGGGTTCGAACGATAGCTTCGACGACCGGTCCGCCTCTTTCCTCAAAAACTATATCATGTGGTCTCGTCAAGGAACATCCATGGCCGACCTATGGAAGCTATCCCAGTCGCAAAACGAAAGTCTCCAGGAATTTATGGAAAAATTCAAGCTAGTACTATCAAAGGTACCTACCCCGGATCACACCACCGTCGAAGCCTTGACCAACGCGCTTTGGATTAACTCCAAGTTTCGAGACTACCTCGGGATTAACCCAACTATAACCATCGAAGACGCTCTGCACGATTCAAAAAACTTTAACAAGATGGACGAAGACAAGCGAGCTTACAACGCCAAGCAGCAGGCTCTAAAGCCGACGGCATCGAAGACATCAGACGCCCAAGAGCCACGACAGCACGTCCCTTACAAAAAGAAAGGACCCGTCTATGCCATCTCCGAGGGCGATCAATCTGGTGTAGTTGCTGCGGTACGTGAACCAGGATGGAACGTATGGGAACATGATACTGAAGGAAAAACGCAGCAGTCTCGCAAGCCCGCATCCGCCAACTCTAAGAGCTCATACGACCAGAACAAGTTCTGCAAGTACCATGATATGAGAGGTCATGACACCAAAGAATGCAGATACCTCTACGAGGCATGGCTCGCCTCCACCAGCGACAATCCCACCGAGGTCGAACCACCGAAACCAAAAACGACCAAAAACAGTAAAAGTTGGAGCAAGAGCAAGGACAAGAAGAAAAAGTCCAACGAAAAAAAAGAAGAAGACTCCCCTCCGGCAGATGATGGCGACCAATCGCATCATGACGAGGAGTCAACCTCCGACGAAGAAAAACCAAAAGCTCGGCGAAAGATTTTCACAATCCGAGCAACACCATCCACAACGGTGAAGCCGGAGGACGATCTACGTCAATCACTCAACCAAAAATCAGGGAAGACGATCGAAAGCCTCACTCCCACCAACACCTCAGCGCGAACAATAGGAAGTAGCAGCACGCTTATGGAGATCGATGGCGCACCGCCTAGGATCAGTCGTTCCATAAGGAAGCTCAATGTTTCAGACGCTCGACGCGTCCTAGACGCCAAGAGAAAGGATCCACTCCACCGGCAAGACGAACTTAAACGGGAGTTGTTGTCAAACAATCAATCTGATTGTATCGAGACGGCTGATCTCCGAATTAAGCTCAACTTGAAGATCCCGGATCTTCGCGAAAAGCTCAAACGATGCAAGACCAACCATTTCAAAGCGGAGCCAGAGCCGACCGCCCCGTATCAATGCAAGACTCAAGACATGCGTACACGTCTCAATTCACTTAGGGCTGAGCGAACGGCACGACCCGAGGAAGAGCATCAAGAGCAGTTTCAGCGCTTGAACGTGATCATGGAAGGATCCCCCTGGCAACGATTCTGTCAGATCTGTGAAAGCTTTCTGACGGAAGGCAATCACAACTAAGCACTGGCCCACCACCCCAGAGGCTACCCCTCCGATCACCTTTTCTGCCGAAGACGCGGCAGGCGTCCTCGTTGACGTCGAAATTAGTGACTGCACGGTCACCAAAGTCCTCGTGGACACTGGCAGTTCGGTCGATCTCATCTTTAAAAGAACACTCGTCAAGATGGGGATAAGCCTTGACGATATGAAACCATCCGCGGGATCGCTAACAGGTTTTAACAGGTCAACCGAAACCATGCTTGGAACGATACGCTTGCGAGTATACGCCGAAGGCATCGCCAAGAATGTCAAGTTCTCCGTCATCGACGTTTGAGCTCCATATAACGCAATCCTAGGTACGCCATGGATCCATGCGATGAAGGGTATCCCTTCGACCTACCACCAATGTATCAAATTTCCTGGTAACGAAGGACGGATCATTACCCTTCGGAGCGACCAAGCAGCTGCTCGAGATCTCCTCGTCGCCGAGGTAAAAAACCAGAAGGCGACTTCCCACGTTAACTCAGTCGCCAAACCAATCCAGAAGATCTATCCTTTCAAGGAAGAGATTCTCGAGGTAGCCATCAACGACAGTGACCAAGCCAAGACCGTCCGAGTCGGCGCCCACCTTCCCGATGACACGAAAGACAAGATCATTTCATTTCTCAGGGATAATGTCTCTACGTTCGCTTGGTCTACCTCCGACATGAAAGGGATCGACCCAGGTGTCACTACACACGAGCTCAATGTCGACCCAACATTCAAACCAATTCGTCAAAAAAGGCGCAAGCTTGGCCCCGAACGATCGAACGCCGTCAATGAAGAGGTCGACCGATTGCTAAACGCAGGCTCCATCACGGAAGTGAAATATCCCGAATGGCTAGCAAACCCAGTCGTCGTAAAGAAGAAGAATGGCAAATGGAGGGTCTGCTTCGACTTCACAGACCTCAACAAAGCATGTCCTAAAGACAACTTCCCCCTCCCTCACATCGATCGACTTGTCGAATCAACAACAGGCAACGAGCTGCTGACATTTATGGATGCCTTCTCTGGTTACAACCAAATAATGATGCATCCAGACGATCGAGAGAAAACAGCTTTCATCACCGACTGCGGGATATACTGCTACAAAGTAATGCCCTTCGGTCTCAAGAACGCCGGCGCGACATACCAATGACTCGTCAACAAAATGTTTGCCGAGCGATTGAGAGCCACAATGGAAGTATACATTGACGACATGTTGGTGAAATCCCAAAAGGCAGCCGATCATATCGACCACCTCAAAGACTGTTTCTTCATCTTGAATAAGTACGGCATGAAGCTCAATCCAACGAAATGCACTTTCGGCGTAACGTCCGGCGAATTCCTTGGATACATAGTCACTCAAAGGGGGATCGAGACGAACCCAAAGCAAATAACTGCCATCCTTGACCTTCCTAGTCCCAAAAACAGTCGCGAGGTGCAACAGTTGACCGGTAGAATCACCGCCCTCAATCGATTTATATCACGATCGACCGATAAGTGCCTTCCCTTTTATGATCTGCTGCGCGACAACAAGAAATTCATTTGGAACGAACGATGCGAAGAAGCATTCGAACAACTCGAACGCTATCTTACAACGCCACCAGTGTTGGCTAAGCCAGACAAAGGTGATACATTATACCTTTACGTTGCAGTCTCCGACGCAGCAGTGAGTAGCGTGCTCGTCAAAGATGAACGAGGCGAGCAGCGTCCGATATTCTATACCAGCCAACGCATGACCGACGCAGAAACACGGTATTCGACCCTCGAAAAGATGGCATTGGCAGTTATGACTTCGGCAAGGAAGCTTTGGCCTTATTTCCAATCTCATTCGATCGTTATCCTGACAAACTTACCACTGCGAACCATCATGCAAAACCCCAATCACTCGGGTAGACTCTCGAAGTGGGCCATCGAACTCAGCGAGTACGACGTCATGTTTCAGAGTAAACCAGCTGCAAAATCCCAAGTGCTGGCCGACTTTCTCATCGAGCTAACGCCAGAACTCGAGCAAGATTTACAACTACCCAACGCTACCTGGATTCTGCACGTCGATGGATCATCTTCCAACAAAGGTTCCGGGATTGGCATCCACCTCCAATCCCCCACCGGCGAATTGCTCCAGCAATCCTTCCGACTAGGTTTCAAAGCGTCCACCAATGAAGCGGAGTACGAGTCCCTCATCGCTGGACTACGCCTTGCGCAAGCAGTCTAAGCAAAGCGTATCCACCCTTACTGCGACTCTCAATTAGTCGCTAACCAGTTTAGCGGGGACTACAACGCTAAGAACGAGCGAATGGATGCCTACCTTAAAGTCGTGCAAGACCTCGCCAAAAAATTTGAGTCCTTCCAGCTTACAAAGATTCCCCGTGGCAAAAACGTCTTCGCGGATGCTCTAGCGGCGCTCGGGACAGTCCGAGAGATCAAGTAAAGCGGACCATTCCGATCCAGCAGATTGACAAACCAAGCATCACTCTTTCACACGATGAGATCGACCAAGTAGTAGCGATCGACACAACAAACGCAATGGATACAAGTGAAATGAGCGATCGATCCGACGATACACCGCCCGACTGGCGAACCCCTTTTATCCAATTTCTCTCAGACGGATCACTCCCGCAGAACAAATGGGAAGCTCGTCGATTGAAAACCAAAGCGCAAACTACGTTCTCATCGATGGCAGACTACATCGTTGGACCACTGCAAAGGTTCTGTTGACATGCCTTGGAATAGAAGAAGCATCGCTCGCCATGGCAGAAACTCATGAAGGAGCAATAGGGAACCATTCAGGCGGCCGGGCGCTAGCTTTTAAAGTGAAAAGCCTCGGTTTCTACTGGCTGACCATGATCGCTGATTGCGAGGCGTACGCACGCAAATGCGACAAGTGCCAACGGCACGCGTCAAACATACACATCCCGACCGAAATTCTAAGAACTATGACGGCTCCCTACCCATTCATGCGCTGGGCGATGGATATCATCGGACCAATGCCAAGTTCCAGACAACGTAAATACACTCTGATCATGAAGGACAACTTCACCAAGTGGGTCGAAGCGAAAGCACTCGTCCACATCACTGACAAAGAAGTCCAGAACTTTGTCTGGAAGAACATCATCTGCAGGCACGGCCTTCCCTACGGGATCGTCACTGACAATGGCTCTCAGTTTATTTCCAGCAACTTCTGCGGTTTTCTAGAACGATGGGGTATTCGCTTGAACACGGCAACGCCTCGCTATCCGCAGTGCAACGGACAAGCCGAACCACTAACAAGACGATCCTCGACGGCATCAAGAAGTGCTTGGACCTCAAGAAGGGTCATTGGGTCGATGAGTTGGACGGGGTACTTTGGTCACACCGAACAACTCTGCGAAGCGCGACCAGTCAGACGCCATTCTCTCTGGCATACGGGGTCGAAGCTATGGCTCCGGCAGAAGTTAACGTCACAAGCCTTCGCCGAGCAAAAATGCCATAGAACGAGGAACTGAACAGAGAGATGCCTTGGATGCGATCGACGAGCAAAGAGACCAAGCGTTGCTCCGAATCCAGAACTACCAACACCTTGCCGAATCCTATTACAACAAAAAGGTTCGCGCCCAACCATTGGAAATCAACGATCAGGTCCTTCGCAAAGTGTTCGAAAACACAAAGGAATGGAAATCCGGTAAGTTGGGAACGAATTGGGAGGGGCCATACAAGATAGTCGAGGTCATTAAGCCTGGTGTTTACCGATTAGAAACCTCGACTGGCGAACCACTACCCAGAGCGTGGAACGCTGCCAACCTCCGGAAATACTTTACTTAACAGTCGCCATCGAGCGTCAAAAAAAAAAAAACGAGCGAATGACCTCACCGCCACTTTCGCTCAAACACCGAATGAGCACGTTCCTGTCATTTTTGCTTTAATAACGGCAAATTGCTGAAGCCGCTGTTCGGTCAAACCGAAATACGATTGGCTTGATCCCGTTAACGGGGTACGTAGGCAGCCTACCAATAGGTTCAGTCATACTCCAATATATATATATATATATATATATATATCGACATATTTCTCATATGAAATGTGATATCCGCAAAGGCGTCATGCAAACGCACTTATGCCACTTTCACCCCAACAGAATGGCTAGGCATCGCATGATCTAAGTGCGAACGAGTATTTCATTCGTCTTCCAAGACCGATCTTCGGAACAGAGATCCCCGCCTTTCATTCGGTCACCGAGAGGGTTCACAGCTCAGTGGCAAGCTAGTGAAGCACGCCTCCCTTGCTCCGTTTGAACTTCAACGAAAACATGCGACACCCCGCTAAGGAAACATAATATCAACCAATCGAGCGATAGGATTACTTGCGCGCGTTTCAGTCGATCACCTGATCACCCGCCGAAAGCGAAAAAGGGACTGGGAACACGCACTTCATGTCTGTCGAACCAAGCGACCACAAATGCTTTGAGACAATAACGAAGCCTATCTCAAGTTTGCAAGTTCAAAACGAAAATAAAAAACATCCAAAAAGCAAAGAGCTAAGAGTACAACAACAGTTCGAAGGCAGAGTATCAAGACAATCGAAATACACAGCTTAGAAGCTGCAACAAAAGGATAAAAGATAGATAATGAAACAACAACAAACGGCTTAGTCGGCTCAGGAGATCAATCTTCGGCGATTGAATCTGGAACTGCAGCGCCGATCGTCCCCGCGGTCTGAATCTCCTGAATCGAAGCTTCGCAAGCAGAACTCGATGCAGCAGCCGGATCAACAACCGCTACGTTCGAGCCGAACTGGTTCGAACCCTGAAGTGGCTCGAGACGAGGAAGAGAGGAGACAGTGAGATCTTGGTCCGTGATATCTTCAACGACAACTCCCTCCAACTCTTCCTTGAACTTTGCCTCGTTGGCAGACAAGATATCCTTCAACTTCTTCGGGACGGGCATCCCCCACTCTTCCAGCATGCCCAGCCCATCCAAAGTTCCGAAAGCCTGACTGTGGAGAACTAGCTTCTCCTCACGCTTATCTCGGTCGACCATGTATCTCCTAAACTTGTCGAAACGATCCGCCGTCGCTGCTCCGATACAACTCATCTTGGACGTAAGCTCGCGGCGGTGCACCTGTCTCACATGATCCATTGTTCTCTTTGTCTTCTCAGCCTCCTCGGTCTTCTCTGCCTCCAATCGATCGATCTAACTTCGAGCAGCCTCTAGTTCGCCTTCAAGACCTTTAATTCTCTCAGCATCCTGCTTGTGCTCACGATGATAACGGTTTCGCTCGGCGATCATCTCTTTGGCTTTGTCCAGAGCAAACCTTTTAGTCTTCTCGATCTCCGCATCCTTTCTCTCGATCGCCGCTTCGGCCTTAGCGAAATCTGAAGCCATCCTACGCAGTGGCAGCTCGTAATTCAATATGAGCTGGTTTTTACGAACAGCAGCCTATAAAAGTAAACACAAAAGGAGAAAGGAAAAGACAACGATTAGTCGAGCAAACAACAGCTAACTCACGATATACATTGGTCAGGTAGGAACTTACTTCCACGTCGGCCTGAGCAGATGCGATAAACCCGTCTGGAAAAGCAAGCTCGGAAGTCTCCGGCATCAAGTGCGCGCCACCACGGATCTGACGAACCAACTCAGCACACGCATCAGGATCGCTAACGAACGGCGAGTCCTTATCATGACAAAAGGCCCAATGCTCAGACGAAGCTAGTAAAAACCTATCGGACGGAGGACTCGACCCTCCCCAAGGCAGCAAGCAAGAGGCCGACAAAGCTATCTCCTTAAGAGAAAGAGGAGAAGGACCCCGCGACCTCTTCTGAATCTTTCCGCCAGGTCCGAGAAAATTCCCGTCGGTCGGCTCTTTCCTCTTCGCAGCAATCGATCCGACAAGGCCCATCTCGGTTGGATCGTTAGAGCCATCTGTCTCGCTAGTCGAATGATCACCCTCCACCGGATCTTTCTCCCCTAAGTCTTTCCCATCCCCGGAACAGACCGCTACCTTTTTAGAAGACTTGTTCTTCTTTTTCTTCTTCTTCTTCAACAAACTAACGTTGGGAGCATCGGCCGTCGAAACGTTTGTCCCTTCGGCCACCAAATCCAAAACCGCGACGTCTCTCCCTCCGGTCACTGCCTCCTTGGCAGGAGATCTTTGAGGCTCGGCATCTTCACCCTCAGACGCAGTCATGGAGCTAAAGCTCTCACCTCCTAGCTGAGTGCGTAGGAGCTCGCTGTAGCTCGGATATGCTTTCGGAATGTGCCCCATAAGTGGAAGTTTCATTATTTTCCTGGTCGTCGTCACGCACGGAACGTCCGGCGACCAATCGACTAGAACAAAAGAAAAAAAAGAAGGAGAAACGATCAGCATGAAGAAAGAAGTGATGATTATCTAGTCAATTGAACAAAGCAACAAGAAAGAAACATTCGCGATGCGCTTCTGTTGGCAACTGATCCTCTGACGATCGAAGCTCGCCCACGTCTGCTGACTAAGCACCACCACCTTCGGAACGTCCTTCCAGAAGGTGTCCTGAGGGCCGATGGTGTTCGGGTGAACAGCTGCAAAACAAAAAAAAAAGGAGAAACGATCAGCGTGAAGATAGAAGTGATGATTATCTAGTCAATTGAACAAAGCAACAAGAAAGAACCTTTCGCGATGCGCTTCTGTTGGCAACTGATCCTCTGACGATCGAAGCTCGCCCACGTCTGCTGACTAAGCACCACCACCTTCGGAACATCCTTCCAGAAGGTGTCCTGAGGGCCGATGGTGTTCGGGTGAGCAGCTGCAAAAAAAAAACAAAAAAAAACACAAGGTTAAAACTAGATTTGGTACGTCGATCGCTCGACATAAGCTAACTACCGATATCAGGACTCCATAGAACTCGGAAGCTTTCGTCTGGCGGATCTTCAAAGGCAACGTTATTAGCCTTAACGAAAAAGTAGAAGCGCTGCCACAGCTTCGTCCCCGTGGGATGACCAGTCAAGATGTGAAGCCCCGAACGCATTTGCACCGCAAACAAACCATTCGGTTTTGGCTGGGTCTGTGTCAACTCCTCAAAAATCCGAACGGACATTGATACATCAATCTCTGCTGCCATCACCATCAACGCAACAGCGATCCTCACGGCCCCAATCATGAACTGAGTCATAGCTATGTCTCGGTGCGCGCAATAAGAAGTAACCAGACGAGGGATCGGGAACCACAACCTAGAATCTTTCTGAAAGAATGATTCATTGACGCACTGAAAGCCGATCGGTGGAGTCCAAGGCCGCTGATCGGGTCGCGGAATAATGAACTTGATGCCGTACGCTCCACACTCCTTCAGCAGCGAAAACACACTTCTGAAAGTTGACTCAGTCAGCAGAACATCGCCCCAACTCTGTCCCTGTACTACGGACGGCCGAGCAAGCTTCGACGGGAGATCCAAGAGTTGCACAATTGCCCCATCATGACGATAAGAGAAGGGAGTCAGTCGGCGAATTTTCCCCATGGGGCCGATCGAAAGATCGTCGACGCCTCCGTCGGGGAACCCGTCGACTGTGGCGGCTCGATCCCGCCCAATCTCCTTCGCCGTAGAATCGCCCTCGCTTCTTCTCTCTATCGCGGGACCTTCGTTTGCCCTTCCCGGAACGATCTCTTCTGCGCCCTCAACAACACAATCAACATCTACATCTTCCTGGAGCAGCTCCCTAGAATCTGAATCACGCGGGAGGCTTTGGTGAGACCTAGTCGCCGACGCTAACAGTTGGGTACCAACTGATCGATCTATCGGAAGACTCGAACCGTTTACTGCTCCTTTCCCTTTCCCAAACTTCGAATCCGATCTCAGAGGAGGGGGAGCAACTTGATCAATCGATCGATCAGACGATGGCGAAAGCTCCTCTCGCGCGACCATCGGAACAGTGAAGAAATCACGGCGGCAGACTGGAAAGTAATAGGGGGAAAGGAAAAAGGGAGAATTCCGGCGAAGAGAAAAAGAAAAGGAAGAGAGAAAGAAAGTACCTTGTAGATCTGAGAAGAAGTGAAGAAATGAAGGATGAAGCACCCATTTATAGCAAAGAAATATAATGCATTTATTGGGCCTATTAAACCTACGTCAGGACTTCGTTCTCTGCGCCACTAGGGTCGTCACCTCCGAGTCAAATCAAACTATTCGAGCGACGGGAGCCAACATTCGCGGTCTCGTGCCGAACGCCCATGCAAACGGCGACCCCGGAATCTCATAAAGTCGATCGACGATGGATATTTCTAGATATCGGTTTGTGTCAAATTTTGAACCGGTCCAAGTTAGGACCTGCGGAATTTATCAATTTATAGATATTATTAATTTATCGAATATTTATTTATAGAGGTTCTCCCATATTTTCAATACCAAAGGCCATGTAACAGACCTTGGCCTTAGCACGTTACTTTCCTACTTTATCTTTTTTGTACTTGTCATGTGCATAGTCTACAATTTTACACACCGGTGGCTTAGCATCTCTTTGGACATACAAGACAAGCAAGAGATAAGAGGAAAAAAAACAAATTAGAAATATGTACAAAAATACACCTAAATAGAGGTACTTGTAGATTAAAGGATACAATAATCATCACAAACAAAACAACTCATATTTCAAAAGAGGTATTTGTAGACTAAAGGGATAACCATAATCATTAGAAAGAACATCTAGAATAACTTATACTTTAATTGACATATCACCTCAACTAAGTCATGCTTGAGCTCTTTTGCCCGTCTGAGAGCTTCCTTCAGAGTCACAATACAGTGTCCTGCACAACGACAAAACCATATCACACGTTCCTCACTATCAGAATCTCAGAAGTTTCATTTATCGTTTTTTTATGTGTTCTAAAGCTGAACGTTCAACTTGTTTATTAAAACGTATAAGCAAAACGGACTTTTAACTGATGACTCCCATCTAAAGACACTCCACCGAATAGGAACTTACTAACAAAACAATATGTTCTTAAAGATTTCATCTTTCACTGTTTCTTTATCTGGTACATGAACAAATCAAACTACCTTCCTCGGAAACCAATCTTACAGTCTCGGAGGTAATCTTATCATTGAGGCGTGGGCCATCAGATTAAACATCCTCTTCCTTCTTGCTTGTCTGGAACAAGATCATACCAAGTTATAAACGAGTTTGACAACCATGAACAAGATCTAGGACCAAGGAGAGCCAGAATGTTAATCACTAACTAAAACCTTAAACACTTACAACCCAAAAACCCTAAAGCAGAACATCCAACACTATTTACATACAACTATAATGTCTTTAGTAGATTAAAAAAATTCGAGCAAGCAATACCATATATTTTTAAAATACTACTATTTAAATATACGGTTTATTAGGTGGATGGCCCACAAGTAACAAAACTAATAGAATATATTAAAATTTTAGTAAGTATTTTATTAATTTTTTAGTTTATACATTAAAATAGAGAATAGTGAAACTGTGTAATACTCAAATAATTGAATTGGATTCAGTTTTAGATTTAAATAGTAAGAATAATTTTTAGACTGAATGAGAACAGTGGAATAAGCGGATAATGTTTTGCAGTACCGTTTAAGTACTGTTTTATAAACTGCAGAATATTAGCGGTTAAACAAAAAAACGATGAATGATAAAATGTGAATGGTAGCAAAAAGAATATGGTTTGGAACCACTAGTAAAAAGGTCAATGTTTGTATTTTATATTATGCATTATATATATAAATTGGATTTCTAAAATATTTTTTTTATTTTTTATAAAATGAAAATTAGATTTACTTTATTTTAGACCTAATTACTTATATTTAATAAATTAGAGAAAATGAAATGAAGAAAAAAGTTTAATATGAAAAATAGTTCTTTTACGTATCTAGAAAACTTGCAAAACCTGATATGTGCGTTTTAAGTTATTAACTAGATTTGCGCGGGTGTTTGTTTTCACTTTTCTATACATAATTTTTTTTAGAACATAAGTGGTATATATTTTTAACGTTAATCATATAATTAAATGTTTATATAACTATTTAAAATACAATAATTTTCTAATTTACATGTTATATTAATCAATTGTTTAAAACCGTATGTATTTGCCACTTCTTATTATATATTTATCTTATTATATTTGCATTTAGTTATTAAGCAAATTAGTATATTCATGAGAAAGTATTTGAAAATTATTTTGTATTTTTATGCTTATTCATTTTATATAATACATTATTGTATATACAAAAGTCTAAGATATGTTAATTTTTAGGCATGTATTATATAGTTCTCTAATTTTAAGCATTTCTATCATCATATTATATTTTTAAAATAAATAGTTTATATTTATGAAAATAAAATTTATAAACTTATCAATTGAATATACTTTTATCATATTTATTTTCATACAATAATTTTATTTTAGGATATAATTTATTTATTTTTCATTTATAAACGATAACTTAAAATATATTAAATTATTGTTAAAATATTTGTACACAGATTTATTAGAAATTTTAAAATATAATATATAAATATATATTATGATTAAAGTAGTTACAAAGATTTTATATTATTAGCTTTAAAGAAATACATGTTAATTTTTATACATGTATTATATAGTTTGCTAATATTAAACCATCTTACCAACATATTATATTTATTTTTGAACATAAATATTTTATACTTACGAAAGTAAAATATATAAAATATAGAAATATAATACAATTTTATTATATCTAGCTCAATATATTATGATTATATAATAGATAAAATATTATAGAATTTTTTTATTTTTCATTTTATAAAAGATTCCTAAATATATTAATGTATAATAATTTTTCACACTAATTTCGAAATTAGTAAAATATTTAAATACAATTTCAAAAATGAAAATCTTGTAAAAATATTTTAAAATAGATTTGTTAGAATTTTAAAATAAATATATTTATATTTAAAATAAAAATATATCATCTTTATTGCTAAAAATTCTTATTTTTATTTTTCATCTTAACATAAACAAAACTTTCAATCCGGTTTATCATCCATGATACATGTCGAATATATAAACTATTATTCTAAAACTGTCCTAAAGAAAAATCATTGGATGCATAAATTGAAACTAATAATTCACACTAACAAATAGTGTTCTCAGACTTGCGTATAAAAGGAGGTGAACCAAATTAATTATAAGAGATCATTATGATGGTTTAGAATAATACTATTAACCGGTTAGAGTCAAGTCATATATATCTACATATATAAAGTTAAGTTTTTCTCCTTTTTATGACAAGTGGCGGAGGAGTTTGATGACATGTGTCCCCATATATTTTTTGTTTTTACATTTTAGATCCTTCTTCTTTTACACTTTTACAATTTGGCTTAATACTTTCTAATTGTGCGATAAAATCTTTCTCACACTAACCATTATTATATGAAATTTTATAATCTATTTTATTGCTCAGTAAAATTGAAGATGAATAAAAAATATATAATATAAATATATTTTAAATATTTTATTTATTCATAAATAAAAAATAACATAATCTTTTTTTTGATATTTTCTATTATTTTATATATATAAAGTTAAGTTTTTCTCTTTTTATGACAAGTGGCGAGGGAGTTTGATGACATGTGTCCCCATATATTTTTTGTTTTTACATTTTATATCCTTCTTCTTTTACACTTTTACAATTTGGCTTAATACTTTCTAATTGTGCGATAAAATCTTTCTCACACTAACCATTATTATATGAAATTTTATAATCTATTTTATTGCTCAGTAAAATTGAAGATGAATAAAAAATATATAATATAAATATATTTTAAATATTTTATTTATTCATAAATAAAAAATAACATAATCTTTTTTTTTTGATATTTTCTATTATTTTATTTACAAATTATAAATTTATTTGACTATTAAAAACTATAAAATAACTAAAAGTAAAAAAACTAGAGTACGATACATAATCTAAACCTAAATTTCCAAAATCACAAAGAAAAAACAAAATACTACAGTAACACTAACTTAGTAAAAGTCTGGAACACAAATGAACGCGATCAAGCATCAACCCAAAAAATAAAAAAAACGGGTCAGAAGGAGAATAATCAATGGAAGATAAAAGTCACCACGAAGCACGAAAACACATGACTAAAGCACAACCACCATCTAAGAGTTAAGAAGCACCACACAAACAAACAACCACATACAAGGCGCTCATTCCCAACGAAGAATCACAAAGCTGCAAGAGACTAACTCCACACACCTATACCAAGAGAAGCAGGAAAAGGAAAAAAATAAAATAAATGAGGGAGAATGGAAGCTAACCACAAAGAAACCAAATCTCAAGTTTGAGACAAGAAATAATCTTCCAAGCCCACATAACATACACGAAGGAAAACACTATCCAAACATGGAGTGGCAAACATGGCGAAATTGAGAGCCACCGGAGACGCAGCCAGTGATGAAAAATGTAACGAGATGAGAGAACAAAGAGAGAAGAGGATAGTACAAAAAATCAATAAACTGTGGAGCCATCCTCGATCTATGAAGAGAACGTAAAAGTCAAATCAGCAAAAACTAGATCTTGAAAACCAAGAAGAGAAGTGACTATCAACGACAAGCCAACTATGAGGAAGACAACATTAAAGATAACTAAACTCTGACCAACCCAAGGAGATGTAGTTCCTAACATTAGCCAAATTTAAGGAAGAAGAGGACAAATACTGACCAGAACAGCGTACAACATCATGAGAAACAACCGCACAACTGGGAACTCATAAACCTGATCTACAACAAATATTAGATAATCTCACAAGAGAAAAAGACGAGGAAAAACAAGAGAAACGAAGGTGAGTCTTTTTCCGGTGATGGTAAGAAACACCGCACACTGGAAATGTAAACGAAATACATAGATGGTGATGGCTCAAGTCAAAATATGCGGAGAAGGAAAAAACATCTTAGGAGAATAATGTTCGACGTTGTTATCAAAAATGTGAAAATATTAAATACAATGTTGACGCTTAAACCGTTAATGTTAGAATCAATAAATGCTTAAATTAAAATTTATTGAAATTCAAGATGCTTTACATCAGAAGCTCATTTCACCACTAACATACTACTATACACACAACAACACGTTATTGAAAAGACAAACACGTTATTGAAAAGACAAACACATAATATATTAACCTATAACCTAATACTACATCACACAATAAAATACTAAATCATGCTCTTCACAAATAAATAATGACCATATAATTACATCATTCGAAAACATCATACCTAACAACAATAAAATAATATTCCGCGCGAAGCGCAGACATCCCCTAGTGTAGTTATATACTCAAATTTTTAGCTCATGTAGACATTTATAGAGGCCTTCGAATTAGTGCCTTTTATTTAGTGTAGATAATCAAGTCTTGCTATTTTTATTTTATTTTTTTGCAATGTACACAAAATTTACATGTTAGGTGATGATATCACATTTAAATATTGGTTGTGATTTCATCGCTGTCTTTTAAAACTCCTCTTAAACGTTTTTGATCATATACACATTTTTGGATACATCTAATAATATTGTGATCATTTATTTTATTTAAAGTACAATCTTGTTAATCACATTTGTATTTATTTAATTATCTTATTATTATTTATTATAAATAGATCCACAAATATAAGACAAAGATTTTAACATTTAGATATTTATTAGTAAAAATATAGTATAAAACTTTGGTTGGATATTATTATATTCACAACACTTAGCGAGAACCCTTACAGTTAGCAACACAGTTACAAAATCCCTTTTCTTCGGAACAACTACCACTAGCATCAGCTCCATGTTGCTTCTTACAATCAGCCAAACATAGTGTTGCAGCACAATATGATAACTTTTTACTAATTGGAATTTTATATGGACACTGTTTTTTCGCATCTGCCATCATTCCTGTAATATATAAAAAATCTGAAATTTTAATTGGGAGAAAATATATATAAATTTTCTGAATTATAAAACTTATTTATCAACAAAAACTGCTTAATGAACTATTATTGTAAGCATTATAAGCAAAAAGAGAAACCGATTTTGCTAGTAAATAAAAAATGAGCATATGATTAGGTAAAAGTATATATTTTTCTATTTTGTGAACAAATATTTTTAAGCATTGCGTGTATATTAATAAAAACATATAATTTTTTATGTTTTAAGAGAAATTAATGTTTATATTGGAAAAGCATAACATATCACCTATAAAATATATAAATCTCAAAATATCTCATAAATTTATATAAGGACAATAATTCATCCCTACTATGAAAATGTTGGTTAACATATTTGTATGTGCCGGATAATATGTACATAAATAGATGATAAAACAATGAAAATATTTAAAATTGTTTAATCATAGTTGTTCTTCATCGTATATTAACCCTATACATTAAAAAAATAAAAATAAACAAATATAAAAACAAAACTCTTAAGTACTTCAGGTATGATCCTTATAATTTTGACGCACAAAATGTTTGCATCAGTTTTTTATATTTTTTGCCTTCTGGAAATTTATGAATTTTACACAAAAGAGAAAATTTAATGCTATATTTTATATGGGTTCACGATATATTAAAAGTAATAAAGATCTGAATCTTATATTCAATTTCCTATAGAATGAATTTATGCAATGTATTAAAATGTAAATACAAACCTAGTGAGAGAATAATGAAGACGATTAAGAACGTAGACAAGAGTTGAACGGATTTCCTCATCTTGGATTATAGAAATGGATTGATAGTGAGTTAAAAATTTAGGAAAGAGATGAATTATTCTATTTGTTACAACATACAAAGTATTCTTACATATATACATAACAAAAATCTAATTTAAGAAAATCATCTTAATATGTTCCGATTTAAACGAATCTAATTTAGAAAATTCTAAGTTTTTCTCATATAATATGTGAAAAAGCTTTAGACTCGTTCATTTTCCAATAAGCAAATAAAAGGGTATGTGCCATATGCGTGTAAATAATTTTGATATTCTTAAAAGTTATTGTTATTTTAGAATTATGAATTTATTTATATAAATGTAAATAAAATTACTTTTTAAAATATTAATATTTAAATATACAGTTTATTAGGTGGATGGTCCACACATAAAAAAATTAATAGAATATATTAAAAAAAATAGTAAGTATTTGATTAATTTTTTAGTTTATACTTTAAAATAGTGAATAGTGAAAATTTTGTAATACTCAAATAATTGAGTTGAATTCAGTTCTAAATTTAGATAGTAAGAGTAATATTTAGATTGAACGGTAACAAAGGAATAAGTGGATAATATTATGTAGTACTGTTAAAGTGATGTTTTATAAGCTGTGGAATATTAATGATTAAACAAAAAAGTGTTGAATGATAAAATATGAATGTTAACACAAAAGAAAAATGTAGGTCCTTTGCATCCTTCACATCTCCATCAGTATTGATGCTTGCTTTGCTTTAAACTGTAGGTCCTTTGCATCCTGGATGAGAAAAAGAAAGTGAAATGAAAAATGTCGTTATAGTTTTTCATTCTTAACCACACAGATGAGACGAAGAATAAGAAACAGAGCAGTTACAAAAATAAAAAATAAAAAATAAAATAAGAAACAGAGAGTGGGTTTCAAGAGAAACATACAATCTTTGGAGTAAAATGAATTTCCTTGACCTCAGGTCTAATGGTTACTTCAGCCCGCTAGAACCAGGCAAAACCCATAAACTCAGGACACAACGACAACTTTGATATTTTCAATACCAAAGGCCATGTAACAGACCTTGGCATTAGCACGCGCCTTTCCTACTTGATCTTTTTTGTACTTGTCATGTGCATAGTCTACAATTTTACACACTGGTGGCTTAGCATCTCTTTGGACCTACAAGAAAAGCAAGAGATAAGAGGGAAAAAAAAAACACAAATTAGAAATATGTACAAAAATACACCTAAAGAGATGTACTTGTAGATTAAAGGAAACAATAATCATCACAAACAAAAATAACTCATGTTTCAAAAGAGGTATTTAATTTGTAGACTAAAGGGATAACCATAATCATTAGAAAGAACATCTAGAATAACTTATACTTTAATTGACATATCACCTCAACTAAGTCATGCTTGAGCTCTTTTGCCCGTCTGAGAGCTTCCTTCAGAGTCACAATACAATGTCCTGCACAACGACAAAACCATATCACACGTTCCTCACTATCAGAATCTCAGAAGGTTCATTTATCTTCTTTTTTAATGTGTTCTAAAGCTGAACGTTCAACTTGTTTATTAAAACGTATAAGCAAAACGGACTTTTAACTGATGACTCCTATCTAAAGACACTCCACCGAATAGGAACTTAGTAACAAAACAATGTGTTCTTAGAGATTTTATCTTTCACTGTCTCTTTATCTGGTACATGAACAAATCAAATTACCTTCCTCGGAAACCAATCTTACAGTCTCGGCGGTAATCTTATCATTGAGGCGTGGGCCATGAGATTGAACATCCTCTTCCTTCTTGATTGTCTGGAACAAGATCATACCAAGTTATAAACGAGTTTGACAACCATGAACAAGATCTAGGACCTAGGAGAGCCAGAACGTTAATCACTAACAAAAACGTTAAACACATACAACCCAAAAACCCTAAAGCAGAACATCCAACACTATTTACATACAACTATAATGTCTTTAGTAGATAAAGAAAACTTGAGCAAGCAATACCATAGATTTTTAAAATATTACTATTTAAATATACAGTTCAGTAGGTGGATGGCCTACACGTATATAAAAAAGCGGAGAATAAAATGTGAATAGTAACAAAAAGAAATATGGTTTGGAACCAATAGTAAAAAGGTAAATGTTTGTATTTTATATTATGCATTATATATATAAATTGGATTTCTAAAATAAAATTTTTATTTTTTATAAAATGAAAACTAGATTTATTTTATTTTAGACCTAATTACTTATATTTAATAAATTAGAGAAAATGAAATGAAGCAAAAATGTTTGATATGAAAAAAGAGTTATTTTACGTATCTAGCAAACTTGCAAAACCTGATATGTGCGTTTTAAGTTATTAATGTACACTACAAGAAAACATATTTTTTACTAGGGCAGTATTCGTTGTAAATTCGTCGTAAACGGGGTGTTACGACGAATTAACGTCGAAAGACGTTTCGTTGTTAAACGTCCGTCGTAACGGAGGTTTCGTCGTAAACGACTCGTTACATTTACGACGAAATATATTCCTCGTAAAGCGCAGGGAAAGGATTCGTCGTAAACGCCACGTAAGACTTCGTCGTAAACGCCACGTAAGACTTCGTCGTAAAGCCCACGTAATTGTTTCGATGTAAAGCACACGTAAATACTTTCGTTGTAGATCACTTGTAAACATTTCGATGTAAAATCCTCGTAAATATTTCGATGTTAATCACTCGTAAACATTCGATGTAAACTCCATGTAATGTTTACGAGGAGTTTACATCGTTTCTTATTATATTATTATTAATTAGTATATAATAGATTTTAATTTATATTTAATATTCAGAATTTAAAATAATTTAAATTTTAAAACAAAATATGAAATTCGAAAACATATTTTTTAAAAGTCATACAATAATATTTAAATTCATAATACAAACAGAAAAAAAAAAAAACTACATATTGTCGAAGTAGTTGGTGGGGTTGCTTGGCTGTTGACGGGTTGGATCGGACTCTTGGGGATCTCGTGGTGGCATTCCAAGAGCGGCTCGTCTCTCACTCAACATTCTCTGCATAACCGGGTTTCCCACGGCCATCACGTCTAGCAAATCCTCAAGAGAGTCTAAACGAACCTGCTGGCTATCCATTTGAGCCTTCTGGCTATCCATTTGAGCCTTCATCTGAGCAGTCTCTTCATCCCGTCTCGAAGTGTATGACGAAGTTGCCCTTGCAACTTCGTTAACAGAGCCTATACCGACTATCCGTCCCTTCTTTTTAGGAGCCACCTATAAAATCAAAACATATATTAATATAGTTAATTATGTTAAAATATTTAAAATAATGTAAACTAAAATTTTAAGTTACCTCTTCGAAGATTCTGTCGACCTCTTGGGTGGACAATGTGACTGGTAATCCATTGGGAGACTCCTGGGTTAGTTGCGTCTCCCGTTCTTCAATCCGACCAGCCAATGTTCGGAAGAGTTTCTCAGATGCAGGATCCACAAAAACTCCGTCGGATGTGGCGTGAGTCATCTTGAATAGGTCAGACAGAGAAGGTAAGACTCCCGTCTTCTCGAACTACAAAAAAAAATTAAATTAAATATTATAAATTATATTAATTGAATATTTTAAAATATATATTTAAAACAAAACTTACAGCTTCTAGACGGACTCCTGCATGAGGTTTTTGTCCGGTTCTGTGAAGCATGGGCAAATGACCATCTTTATCCTTCGTCCTTCGAGAAGCCGAGCACGAATTGGCCTTTCTGATCGAAGAGGGGTGCTCCCAATAGGCGATGAGGCCATCCCACACATCCGTCGTGAGCTCAGTGGGCTTTCCCTCATACCCATAGATCTCCCACTTGTCCTTCCAATCAGAGACTGTGTTGCAGAGGCGTATCTTTGCCTTTGCAACGAATTCCGCCTTCACCCTCTCGGTGATTCCCAAAGACCAATGCCACTTTTGCTGAAACATAAAAGTTTGAAAAAATTACAATTAATAATAAATATTAAAAATATATATATATTTAAAAGTAGAAATTTAATTAAATTTAAAAATCTTACCGCAAAACATTTAAACCACGTGATCTTAACGTGATTTGGTGTCTTGCTCCAGTTCGGGTATGCCCCGTCGTAGTAACCCTTAATCGTCGCCGAAACGCTCCGGCTAACACGGTTGTTAGCCCCAAACCTGAAAAAAAAACAATTTAACCGTTACAAAATAAAAATTAATTAAATTTTAAAGTAATAAAAATTAATAACTTACCAATAAGTTCCTCGGGGTCTATCGGGGTCTAGAACATCCAAACCCTCCCGTCCAGGCTGGGCAAGCAAATCCTCCACCGTATATCTCGCGAAGGGAGCATATGAAGGCACACGCAAATCCGGATGAACTGCACCTTCTGGGACAGGCTCAGGTGCAGCCGCTGGAGGAGGAGGTGGAGGCATCTGCGGTGGAAGAGGAGGACTCGAAAAAACTCTCTGAGAAGTCTGAGAGTCTGGAACTGCATCGGAAGACGATGGACCGGAAGAAGATGTACCGGAGCCATCGCCAAACAACTGGGCATAAGTAGGTGCTGCTGGTTTCCATCTAGGAGTCATCTAAAAAAAAATTAAATAAATTTAATCAATTATGACGACATAATTAAAAAATTATTCTGTTACCTAACTAATCACCTAAACTATAGGATTCCGTCATCTAACTAATCACCTAAACTAATTATCTAAATAATCACCTAAACTAATTACCTAACTAATTAATAACCTAAACTAACTTAAAAAAAAAAAAAAGGAGGGAAGAGAATGTACCTTAGGGAGAGGAGAGGAGTTTAGGAGGAATGGACGAGGCAGCCTCGTCTCGGCGTCCCAATATATAAAAAATGTTTCATCGTAAACGCGACGTAACATTACGACGAAGTAACCAGGCCCGCGTTTTTTCATTTACGACGAAGTTACCAGGCCCGCGTTTTTCGATTTACGACGAAATTACGTCGAAACATCGGTTTACGATGAATTTACAAGGCCCACGTTTACGACGAAGTTACCAGGCCCGCGTTTTTCCATTTACGACGAAATTACGTGGAAACATCGGTTTACGACGATTTTACAACGCTTAACCCTAAACACCGAGAATGAAATCCCTAAACCCCAAAGTCACATATCATCTAACATCATATCTCTTCTTCTCTACTACTTTGTGCTCTTTCTCCAACTTAAACTCTAAAACCCTAAAACTCCAAATAATTTTTTTAAAATTAACACAAATACATATTATATAAAAAACATTTGTTACACATACATTAGGATGGTAAAAAAGCAATATTTCTTTAAACATACGTTACAATAGAGAAATACAACATCAGAGACATATATTACATCACTCTAAATCGTTTTCGTTCTCATCAATATTACATCACTCTAAATCGTTTTCGTTCTCATCAATATTACATCACTCTAAATCGTTTTCGTTCTCATCACTATCATTACAATCATCATCGTCGCTTCTCTCGAACTCGTCTTCACGTGCTTCATCTGTCGCATCTTCGGGAATATCTTCATATTGAAAGTTTTGCGGGTCGATCAAAAGGATTTCATCAGTTGGTTGTTCTGGTACCTCAACTTCATTGATAGCGTCTTCTTCTTGCAAGGGCGGTTCTTCTCCAGCGACAATGCGTCCACGAGGTGTAATTTTGATAGCAGCTAACCAGTTTATCCCGGAAGTTCGAAGCCGAGGATAAGGAAGGAAGCTTACTTGCTCGGCTTGTGAAGCTAAGATGAAAGGCTCAAATTTGTTGTATCTTCTCCCAAAATTGACATCCACAACACCAAATTTGTTATACCGAATCCCTCGGTTCACAACAGGATCGAACCATTCACATTTGAAGAGGACCATTTTAGCTTCAATAACCCCGGAAATTCTACTTCAATAATCTCCTGCAAGATCCCGTAAAAGTCCGTTTCACCTTTCACACATATTCCGTAGTTACTCGTTGCCCGATGTCTCCCATACTCGTATGTGTGAAAGGTAAATCCTCGTGTGAAATACATAGGTGATGTGGTGACCTTTGCAACTGGACCTTGAACCAATTCGTGAAACCATACGGGATAATAAGGATCGTCATAATCAACCTGCCAAAAGCAGTTATTCTTAATTAATATTGAAGTATCAAAACACTTACTTAATTAATCAATGTATGAGATATATTACGTACCTGTGATTTTAACCACTTGACAAAGTGCTTATCTTTACGTGTGTCCACATCAGTTGCAGATATTCCTGGTATTGCTTCTTCAACTTGAGATACAAACATGCTGCAAATTAAACAAATAATCAAGTCATACATAATTAACTGCAATTCATATAATTAACATTCACAAAAATATTTACCTTTCAAAGTAACGGGTCACAGCATCCTCGCAGTTGAGCAGAATATAAGTGTGGGCACTATGTTTATCCTCTTCACATGACCACCATACTTCTTTCGTTTTACCACCAAACCGTGCAATTTCGCAGAAAATGTCAGGAACACCATCAATTGGATATGATGTCGGTACTCCACCATCATCATATCTTCTAGGAACTCTTTTCCTCGTACGAACAGTTGGAGCAAAGTAGTATGATGTGAAGTTAGATGTTTCGGCTGTCAAACTTCCCGCAACTATTGAACCTTCCACCTTTGCAAGATTTCTTGCTTTCCCCTTCAAATGTTTCATCTGTCGCTCATACGGATACATCCATCCGTTGTGAACAGGTCCACGAAGCAATGCTTCATACGGTAGGTGGACAACTAGATGCTCCATGACGTCAAAAAATGAAGGAGGAAATATCTTCTCCAGGTTGCACAATATGATCGGAATGTTATGATGAAGTTGTTCGATGACTTCTTCCTTGAACGTACGTGTGCTGAGATCTCTGAAAAAAGCGCCGATGGCTGTATATTGCAAAAGTAATCAAATTAATAACATTTCATAACATATGTATATATATTAACGTTTTATAATTACCTGCAAGTGCTTCATGGACATTTGCTGGAAGGAGCTCGGCAAAAGCAAATGGAAGTAGTCGTTGCATAAACACATGACAATCATGACTCTTCATTCCGGAGAACTTTTGACCTCGTTCAACACATCTTGACAGATTTGAAACATAACCATCAGGAAACTTAACTTCTGATGCAACCCAGTCAAACAAGGTTGTTTTGGCTTCTGATGACAACCGGAAGATGGGAACATGAACGTTTCCATTGCTCTTGATATGTAACTCACTTCTTGAGCAAATATCAGGTAAGTCCATCCTTGACTTTTTGTTATCTTTTGTCTTCCCAGGGACGTTAAGTAATGTATTCATGATGTTCTCAAAAAAGTTCTTCTCAATATGCATGACATCCAGATTGTGGCGTAAGAGAAGATCCTTCCAATAGGGTAGCTCCCAAAATATACTCTTCTTATGCCAATTGTGAGACACACCATATCCATCAGGCATATTTCCAGGAACATGCCAATTTCCTCCAACTTTAACTGTTTCCTGAGCTCCGTAATAATCAATGTCTGCTTCGATCTGCTGGCCGGTGAGATATGGAGGAGGACCGTCTCTGACAATTTTTTTGTGCCGAAACAATGTCTTATTTCTTCTGTACGGATGGGCAAGTGGAAGAAAGCGACGATGACAGTCAAACCAACAACTCTTCCTACCATTCTTCAGTTGAAAAGCATCTGTCGATCCAAGACAATATGGACAAGATAATCTTCCATGTGTTGTCCAGCCAGACAACATCCCATAAGCAGGGAAATCACTTATCGTCCACAGCAGAACTGCTCGCATCGTAAAATTGTTTTTCAAGGAACAATCGTACGTCCTCACCCCTTCTGACCACAATTGCTTTAGCTCTTCTATCAACGGTTGAAGAAAAACATCAAGAGACCGTTTTGGATGCTTCGGCCCAGGGATTAATATGGTCAAAAATAGAAATTCTTGTTCCATGCACATATCCGGCGGTAAATTGTACGGCGTAAGAATGACTGGCCACAAAGAATATTGTCTACCAGACATTCCAAATGGACTAAATCCATCGGTGCATAACCCAAGATAGACATTCCGAATATTTGTAGCAAAATCTGCGTGTACCTTGTTGAAATGTTTCCACGCTCTTGCGTCTGATGGATGTGCAACCTCACCATCTCTCTGGACATGTTCCGCATGCCACCTCATCGATGCAACAGTCCTCTCAGATTGATATAATCTTTTCAATCTGTCTGTAATTGGTAGGTACCACATCCTTTGGTACGGTACCCTATTCCTCCCACGGCCTTGCGGTTTGAATCGTGGTTTTTTGCAGAATCGACACTCTTCTAACTTGTCATCTTCTTTCCAGTAGATCATGCAGTTGTCGATGCAAACATCAATCATCTCCGAAGGCAACCCAAGACTATAAACCAATTTCTGAATCTCATAATAAGATTCAGCAGACACGTTGTCTTCTGGCAAATACTCTTTAAACAACTCCGCCCATGCATCCATGCAATTCTCAGGTAAATTATGATCTGTTTTAATATTCATCATCCTAGCTGCTAGAGATAATTTAGAGAGACCTTCTCTACAACCAGTGTAGATTGGTTGATTTGCAGCATCTTGCATTTTATAAAACCTTTTTGCATCCAAATTAGGTTCTTCTACGTTTCCAGTTCCATCAGCTATTGTTGTAGTTGTTTCTAAAAATGCATCACTAATCATATCTTGAACCCTATCATGATCTACCATCTGCTCATGATCTTGATGATAATTATATTCATTATGCAAATGATTCGGTTCTTCACTATGATGACCATCCTCAAAATTATTATTACTACTACTAGCTTCATTTCCCCCATAACCCTCTCCATGTTGATACCAAATGTAGTACTGTGGTGTAAATCCTCTGTTTACTAAATGCTTCCATACAGTTTCACTACGTGCAAATTTTGAATTCTTGCATTTCCGACAGGGGCAAAACATCTTACCGCTTTCCTGTGTGATCGGTGTACAGCCCGCCTGGTGCATGAATGTCTCTAGCCCGCTCAGAAATGCGTTCGTCACCCTCCCGTCGGAATCTTTGTGCAAATACATCCAACTCCGTAACTCGTAAATACTACCGCCACCGGCCATTTTTTTCTTAGATTTTTTTTTGAAATTTTTTTTTTCTGATTTTTTTTTCGGATTTTTTTTCTCCCGTTTGTGTGTTGTGAGGAAGAGAGTTGTGGGAAATGACATATATATAGAGAAATTTTCGAGTTGGGTAGTTGAAATATAACAACGATTTTACAAGGAATATTTTACATGGATTTTACATGGTTTTAACATATTATTTACAACGACTTTACGACGAAATTAGGTAAGTTAAAGCACATTGAATACACGTTTTCACCTAAATATAACGGTAACATGCTTCGTTGTAATGTCGACGTAATGATTACGACGTATTTCTCATTCCACGTACATTCGTCGTAAACTTACATGGAGTTTACGACGAAATCAGTTCGTCGTAAATTTACATGGCGTTTACGACGAAAGTTAGATTCCTCGTAATTTCGTTGTAAAGACCATGTAAATTTACGACGAAATATTTTCGTCGTAAATGTTCATTGTTATGGGCACGTTTTCTTGTAGTGGTTTTTGATGTATAAATAACGAAACTAAACTATGTCAAAATTGGACAAAACGTTTTTTGTTAGTTTGAGGATATATATATGTATCCCACTAAAACAAATGTACTATATAAGATAACTCTATTCTTATGTGGTATTTTACAACTTTTGTCACTGGATTTATAACTAATCTTAAGATCTTATGTAATTATGTTTTTGTAAATTAACAAGGCATCAAACATTACATTAATATGCATATACATTGTTTTCGGTTTAAGTGGGCCACCAGTATTATTGCATTCAGAAAAATCGAATTAAAACGTAATGAACCTGTCATTAATAAACATATATATATGTAACAGATATAATCCAAACTATTATTTCGTTTGGATACCTAAATCATATTGTGCTGATTATGTTAACTCTAATAGAGCCGATTCAAAAGTTTTTCATGTTTTGTTTACCAAAGCAGATTTTGTACATCTTAAGATAAACCAAGAACAATTTACAACATTAGACTATTCTTATTTTTCATCTTAACATAAACAAAACTTTCAGTCCGGTTTATCATACATGATACATGTCGAATATATAAACTATTATTCTAAAACTGTCCTAAAGAAAAATCATTGGATGCATAAATTGAAACTAATAATTCACATTAACAAATAGTGTTCTCAGACTTGCGTATAAAAGGAGGTGAACCAAATTAATTATAAGAGATCATTATGATGGTTTGGAATAATACTATTAACCGGTTAAAGTCGAGCCCTATGTAGTTGTATATTCAATTTTTTAGCTCATGTAGACATTTATAGAGGCCTTTAAATTAGTGCCTTTTATTTAGTGTAGATAATCAAGTCTTGCTATTTTTATTTTATTTTTTTGCAATGTACACAAAATTTACATGTTAGGTGATGATATTACATTTAAATATTGGTTGTGATTTCATCGCTGTCTTTTAAAACTCCTCTTAAACGTTTTTGATCATATACACATTTTTGGATACATCTAATAATATTGTGATCATTTATTTTATTTAAAGTGCAATCTTGTTAATCACATTTGTATTTATTTAATTATCTTATTATTATTTATTATAAATAGATCCACAAATATGAGACAAACATTTGAACATTTAGATATTTATTAGTAAAAATATAGTATAAAACTTTGGTTGGATATTATTATATTCACAACACTTAGCGAGAACCCTTACAGTTAGCAACGCAGTTACAAAATCCCTTTTCTTCGGAACAACTACCACTAGCATCAGCTCCATGTTGCTTCTTACAATCAGCCAAACATAGTGTTGCAGCACAATACGATAACTTTTTACTAATTGGAATTTTATATGGACACTATTTTTTCGCATCTGCCATCATTCCTGTAACATATAAAAAATCTGAAATTTTAATTGGGAGATAATATATATAAATTTTCTGAATTATAAAACTTATTTATCAACAAAAACTGCTTAATGAACTATTATTTTAAGCATTATAAGAAAAAAGAGAAACAGATTTTGCTAGTAAATAAAAAACAAGCATATGATTAGGTCAAAGTATATATTTTTCTATTTTGTGGACAAATATTTTTAAGAATTGCGTGTATATTAATAAAAACATATAATTTTGTATGTTTTAAGAGAAATTAATTTTTATATTGGAAAAGTATAACATATCACCTATAAAATACATAAATCTCAAAATATCTCATAAATTTATATAAGGACAATAGTTCATCCCTACTATGAAAATGTTGGTTAACATATTTGTATGTGTCGGACAATATGTACATAAATAGATGATAAAACAATGAAAATATTTAAAATTGTTTAATCATAGTTGTTCTTCATCGTATATTAACCCTATACATTAAAAAAATAAAAATAAACAAATATGAAAACAAAACTCTTAAGTACTTCAGGTATGATCCTTTTAATTTTGACGCACAAAATGTTTGAATCAGTTTTTCTATATTTTGTTGCCTTCTGGAAATTTATGAATTTTACACAAAAGAGATAATTTAATGCTATATTTTATATAGTAAACAAAAAAATTTATATGGGTTCACGATATATTAAAAGTAATAAAGATCTGAATATTATATTCAATTTCCTATAGAATGAATTTATGCAATGTATTAAAATGTAAATGCAAACGTAGTGAGAGAATAATGAAGACGATTAAGAACGTAGACAAGAGTTGAACGGATTTCCTCATCTTGGATTATAAAAATGGATTGACAGTGAGTTAAAAATTTAGGAAAGAGATGAATTATTCTATTTGTTACAACATACAAAGTATTCTTACATATATACATAACAAAAATCTAATTTAAGAAACCCATCTTAATATGTTCCGATTTAAACGAATCTAATTTAAAAAAATCCAAGTTTTTCTCATATAATATGTGAAAAAGCTTTAGACTCGTTCATTTTCCAATAAGCAAATAAAAGGGTATGTTTCCTATGCGTGTAAATAATTTTGATATTCTTAAAAGTTATTGTTATTTTAGAATTATGAATTTATTTATATAAATGTAAATAAAATTACTTTTTAAAATATTACTATTTAAATATACAATTTATTAGGTGGATGGCCCACACATAACAAAATTAATAGAATATATTAAAAAAAGAGTAATTAATTGATTTATTTTTTAGTTTATACTTTAAAATTGTGAATAGTGAAAACTGTGTAATACTCAAATAATTGAGTTGAATTCAGTTCTAGATTTAGATAGTAAGAGTAATATTTAGATTGAACGGTAACAAAGGAATAAGTGAATAATATTATGTAGTACTTTTAAAGTGATGTTTTATAAGTTGTGGAATATTAATGGTTAAACAAAAAAGGGTTGAATGATAAAATATGAATGTTAACAAAAAAGAAATATGTAGGTCCTTTGCATCCTTCACATCTCCATCAGTGTTGATGCTTGCTTTGCTTTAAACTGTAGGTCCTTTGCATCCTGGATGAGAAAAAGAAAGTGAAATGAAAAATGTCGTTATAGTTTTTCATTCTTAACCACACAGATGAGACGAAGAATAAGAAACAGAGCAGTTACAAAAATAAAAAATAAAATAAGAAACAGAGAGTGGGTTTCAAGAGAAACATACAATCATTGGAGTAAAATGAATTTCCTTGACCTCAGGTCTAATGGTTACTTCAGCCCGCTAGAACCAGGCAAAACCCATAAACTCAGGACACAACGACAATTTTGATATTTTCAATACCAAAGGCCATGTAACAGACCTTGGCCTTAGCACGCTCCTTTCCTACTTGATCTTTTTTGTACTTGTCATGTGCATAGGCTACAATTTTACACACTGGTGGCTTAGCATCTCTTTGGACCTACAAGACAAGCAAGAGATAAGAGGGAAAAAAAAAAACAAATTAGAAATATGTACAAAAATACACCTAAAGAGATGTACTTGTAGATTAAAGGAAACAATAATCATCACATACAAAAATAACTCATGTTTCAAAAGAGGTATTTGTAGACTAAAGGGATAACCATAATCATTAGAAAGAACATCTAGAATAACTTATACTTTAATTGACATATCACCTCAACTAAGTCATGCTTGAGCTCTTTTGCCCGTCTGAAAGCTTCCTTCAGAGTCACAATACAATGTCCTGCACAACGACAAAACCATATCACACGTTCCTCACTATCAGAATCTCAGAAGGTTCATTTATCTTTTTTAATGTGTTCTAAAGCTGAACGTTCAACTTGTTTATTAAAACGTATAAGCAAAACGGACTTTTAACTGATGACTCCTATCTAAAGACACTCCACCGAATAGGAACTTAGTAACAAAACAATGTGTTCTTAGAGATTTCATCTTTCACTGTCTCTTTATCTGGTACATGAACAAATCAAATTACCTTCCTCGGAAACCAATCTTACAGTCTCGGCGGTAATCTTATCATTGAGGCGTGGGCCATCAGATTCAACATCCTCTTCCTTCTTGATTGTCTGGAACAAGATCATACCAAGTTATAAACGATTTTGACAACCATGAACAAGATCTAGGACCTAGGAGAGCCAGAACGTTAATCACTAACTAAAACCTTAAACACATACAACCCAAAAACCCTAAAGCAGAACATCCAACACTATATACATACAACTATAATGTCTTTAGTAGATAAAGAAAACTTGAGCAAGCAATACCATAGATTTTTAAAATATTACTATTTAAATATACAGTTCAGTAGGTGGATGGCCCACACGTAACAAATTAATAGAATATATTAAAATTTTAGTAAGAATTTGATTAATTTTTTAGTTTATACATTAAAATAGAGAATAGTGAAAACTGTGTAATACTCAAATAATTGAATTGAATTCAGTTTTAGATTTAGATAGTAAGAGTAATTTTTAGACTGAATGAGAACAGCAAAATAAGCGAATAATGTTACGCAGTACCTTTTAAGTATTGTTTTATAAACTGCGAAATATTAGGGGTTAAATAAAAAAGCGGAGAATAAAATGTGAATAGTAACAAAAAGAAATATGGTTTGGAACCAATAGTAAAAAGGTAAATGTTTGTATTTTATATTATGCATTATATATATATAAATTGGATTTCTAAAATAAAATTTTTATTTTTTATAAAATGAAAATTAGACATTTTATTTTAGACCTAATTACTTATATTTAAAAATTAGAGAAAAGAAATGAAGCAAAAAGTTTGATATGAAAAAAGAGTTATTTTACGTATCTAGCAAACTTGCAAAACCTGATATGTGCGTTTTAAGTTATTAATGTATTTGATGTATAAATAATGAAACTAAACTATGTCAAAATTGGACAAAACGTTTTTTGTTAGTTTGAGGATATATATATGTATCCCACTAAAACAAATGTACTATATAAGATAACTCTATTCTTATATATGTGGTATTTTACAACTTTTGTCACTGGATTTATAACTAATATTAAGATCTTCAGTAATTATGTTTTTGTAAATTAACAAGGCATCAAACATTACATTAATATGCATATACATTGTTTTCGGTTTAAGTGGGCCACCAGTATTATTGCATTCAGAAAAATCGAATTAAAACGTAATGAACCTGTCATTAATAAACATAAACATATATATATAACAGATATAATCGAAACTATTATTTCGTTTGGATACCTAAATCATATTGTGCTGATTATGTTATGTCTAATAGAGCCGATTCAAAAGTTTTTCATGTTTTGTTTACCAAAGCAGATTTTGTACATCTTAAGATAAACCAAGAACAATTTACAACATTAGACTATTCTTAGTTTTCATCTTAACATAAACAAAACTTTCTGTCCGGTTTATCATACATGATACATGTCGAATATATAAACTATTATTCTAAAACTGTCCTGAAGAAAAATCATTGGATGCATAAATTGAAACTAATAATTCGCATTAACAAATAGTGTTCTCAGAATTGCGTATAAAAGGAGGTGAACCTAATTAATTATAAGAGATCATTACGATGGTTTGGAATAATACTATTAACCGGTTAGAGTCGAGCCCTATGTAGTTGTATATTCAAATTTTTAGCTCATGTAGACATTTATAGAGGCCTTCGAATTAGTGCCTTTTATTTAGTGTAGATAATCAAGTCTTGCTATTTTAATTTTAATTTTTTGCAATGTACACAAAATTTACATGTTAGGTGATGATATCACATTTAAATATTGGTTGTGATTTCATCGCTGTCTTTTAAAACTCCTCTTAAATGTTTTTGATCATATACACATTTTTGGATACATCTAATAATATTGTGATCATTTATTTTATTTAAAGTACAATCTTGTTAATCACATTTGTATTTATTTAATTATCTTATTATTATTTATTATAAATAGATCCACAAATATGAGACAAACATTTTAACATTTAGATATTTATTAGTAAAAATATAGTATAAAACTTTGGTTGGATATTATTATATTCACAACACTTAGCGAGAACCCTTACAGTTAGCAACGCAGTTACAAAATCCCTTTTCTTCGGAACAACTACCACTAGCATCAGCTCCATGTTGCTTCTTACAATCAGCCAAACATAGTGTTGCAGCACAATATGATAACTTTTTACTAATTGGAATTTTATATGGACACTGTTTTTTCGCATCTGCCATCATTCCTGTAATATATAAAAAATCTTAAATTTTAATTGGGAGATAATATATATAAATTTTCTGAATGATAAAACTTATTTATCAACAAAAACTGCCTAATGAACTATTATTTTAAGCATTATAAGCAAAAAGAGAAACAGATTTTGCTAGTAAATAAAAAACAAGCATATGATTAGGTCAAAATATATATTTTTCTATTTTGTGGACAAATATTTTTAAGAATTGCGTGTATATTAATAAAAACATATAATTTTTTTATGTTTTAAGAGAAACTAATGTTTATATTGGAAAAGCATAACATATCACCTATAAAATATATAAATCTCAAAATATCTCATAAATTTATATAAGGATTACAGTTCATCCCTACTATGAAAATGTTGGTTAACATATTTGTATGTGCAGGACAAAATGTACATAAATAGATGATGAAACAATGAAAATATTTTAAATTGATTAATCATAGTTGTTCTTCATCGTATATTAACCCTATACATTAAAAAAATAAAAATAAACAAATATAAAAACAAAACTCTTAAGTACTTCAGGTATGATCCTTTTAATTTTGACACACAAAATGTTTGAATCAGTTTTCTATATTTTGTTGCCTTCTGAAAATTTATGAATTTTACACAAAAGAGATAATTTAATTCTATATTTTATATAGCAAACAAAAACTTTTATATGGGTTCAAGATATATTAAAGTAATAAAGATCTAAGTATTATATTCAATTTCCTATAGAATGAATTTATGCAGTATATTAAGATGTAAATACAAACCTAGTGAGAGAATAATGAAGACGATTAAGAACGTAGACAAGAGTTGAACGGATTTCCTCATCTTGGATTATAGAAATGGATTGATAGTGAGTTAAAAAATTAGGAAAGAGATGAATTATTCTATTTGTTACAACATACAAAGTATTCTTACATATATACATAACAAAAATCTAATTTAAGAAACTCATCTTAATATGTTCCGATTTAAACGAATCTAATTTAGAAAAATCCAAGTTTTCCTCATATAATATGTGAAAAAGCTTTAGACTCGTTCATTTTCCAATAAGAAAATAAAAGGGTATGTTTCCTAAGCGTGTAAATAATTTTGATATTCTTAAAAGTTAGTGTTATTTTAGAATTATGAATTTATTTATATAAATGTAAATAAAATTACTTTTTAAAATATTACTATTTAAATATACAATTTATTAGGTGGATGGCCCACACATAACAAAATTAATAGAATATATTAAAAAATTAGTAAGTATTTGATTAATTTTTTATTTTATACTTTAAAATTGTGAATAGTGAAAACTGTGTGATACTCAAATAATTGAGTTGAATTCAGTTCTATTTTTAGATAGTAAGAGTAATATTTAGATTGAACGGTAACAAAGGAATAAGTAAATAATATTATGTAGTACTTTTAAAGTGATGTTTTATAAGTTGTGGAATATTAATGGTTAAACAAAAAAGGGTTGAATGATAAAATATGAATGTTAACAAAAAAGAAATATGTAGGTCCTTTGCATCCTTCACATCTCCATCAGTATTGATGCTTGCTTTGCTTTAAACTGTAGGTCCTTTGCATCCTGGATGAGAAAAAGAAAGTGAAATGAAAAATGTCGTTATAGTTATTCGTTCTTAACCACACAGATGAGACGAAGAATAAGAAACAGAGCAGTTACAAAAATAAAAAATAAAATAAGAAACAGAGAGTGGGTTTCAAGAGAAACATACAATCTTTGGAGTAAAATGAATTTCCTTGACCTCAGGTCTAATGGTTACTTCAGCCCGCTAGAACCAGGCAAAACCCATAAACTCAGGACACAACGACAATTTTGATATTTTCAATACCAAAGGCCATGTAACAGACCTTGGCCTTAGCACGTTCCTTTCCTACTTGATCTTTTTTGTACTTGTCATGTGCATAGTCTACAATTTTACACACTGGTGGCTTAGCATCTCTTTGGACCTACAAGACAAGCAAGAGATAAGAGGGAAAAAAAAAAACAAATTAGAAATATGTACAAAAATACACCTAAAGAGATGTACTTGTAGATTAAAGGCAACAATAATCATCACAAACAAAAATAACTCATGTTTCAAAAGAGGTATTTGTAGACTAAAGGGATAACCATAATCATTAGAAAGAACATCTAGAATAACTTATACTTTAATTGACATATCACCTCAACTAAGTCATGCTTGAGCTCTTTTGCCCGTCTGAGAGCTTCCTTCAGAGTCACAATACAATGTCCTGCACAACGACAAAACCATATCACACGTTCCTCACTATCAGAATCTCAGAAGGTTCATTTATCTTCTTTTAATGTGTTCTAAAGCTGAACATTCAACTTGTTTATTAAAACGTATAAGCAAAACGGACTTTTAACTGATGACTCCTATCTAAAGACACTCCACCGAATAGGAACTTAGTAACAAAACAATGTGTTCTTAGAGATTTCATCTTTCACTGTCTCTTTATCTGGTACATGAACAAATCAAATTACCTTCCTCGGAAACCAATCTTACAGTCTCGGCGGTAATCTTATCATTGAGGCGTGGGCCATCAGATTCAACATCCTCTTCCTTCTTGATTGTCTGGAACAAGATCATACCAAGTTATAAACGAGTTTGACAACCATGAACAAGATCTAGGACCTAGGAGAGCCAGAACGTTAATCACTAACTAAAACCTTAAACACATACAACCCAAAAACCCTAAAGCAGAACATCCAACACTATATACATACAACTATAATGTCTTTAGTAGATAAAGAAAACTTGAGCAAGCAATACCATAGATTTTTAAAATATTACTATTTAAATATACAGTTCAGTAGGTGGATGACCCACACGTAACAAATTAATAGAATATATTAAAAATTTAGTAAGAATTTGATTAATTTTTTAGTTTATACATTAAAATAGAAAATAGTGAAAACTGTGTAATACTCAAATAATTGAATTGAATTCAGTTTTAGATTTAGATAGTAAGAGTAATTTTTAGACTGAATGGGAACAGCAAAATAAGCGAATAATGTTACGCAGTACCTTTTAAGTATTGTTTTATAAACTGCGAAATATTAGAGGTTAAATAAAAAAACGGAGAATAAAATGTGAATAGTAACAAAAAGAAATATGGTTTGGAGCCAATAGTAAAAAGGTAAATGTTTGTATTTTATATTATGCATTATATATATAAATTGGATTTCTAAAATAAAATTTTTATTTTTTATAAAATGAAAATTAGACATTTTATTTTAGACCTAATTACTTATATTTAATAAATTAGAGAAAAGAAATGAAGCAAAAAGTTTGATATGAAAAAAGAGTTATTTTACGTATCTAGCAAACTTGCAAAACCTGATATGTGCGTTTTAAGTTATTAATGTATTTGATGTATAAATAATGAAACTAAACTATGTCAAAATTGGACAAAACGTTTTTTGTTAGTTTGAGGATATATATATGTATCCCACTAAAACAAATGTACTATATAAGATAACTCTATTCTTATGTGGTATTTTACAACTTTTGTCACTGGATTTATAACTAATCTTAAGATCTTCAGTAATTATGTTTTTGTAAATTAACAAGGCATCAAACATTACATTAATATGCATATACATTGTTTTCGTTTAAGTGGGCCACCAGTATTATTGCATTCAGAAAAATCGAATTAAAACGTAATGAACCTGTCATTAATAAACATATATATATAACAGATATAATCCAAACTATTATTTCGTTTGGATACCTAAATCATATTGTGCTGATTATGTTATGTCTAATAGAGCCGATTCAAAAGTTTTTCATGTTTTGTTTACCAAAGCAGATTTTGTACATCTTAAGATAAACCAAGAACAATTTACAACAGTAGACTATTCTTATTTTTCATCTTAACATAAACAAAACTTTCTGTCCGGTTTATCATACATGATACATGTCGAATATATAAACTATTATTCTAAAACAGTCCTAAAGAAAAATCATTGGATGCATAAATTGAAACTAATAATTCGCATTAACAAATAGTGTTCTCAGAATTGCGTATAAAAGGAGGTGAACCTAATTAAATATAAGAGATCATTACGATGGTTTGGAATAATACTATTAACCGGTTAGAGTCGAGCCCTATATAGTTGTATATTCAAATTTTTAGCTCATGTAGACATTTATAGAGGCCTTCGAATTAGTGCCTTTTATTTAGTGTAGATAATCAAGTCTTGCTATTTTTATTTTATTTTTTTGCAATGTACACAAAATTTACATGTTAGGTCATGATATCACATTTAAATATTGGTTGTGATTTCATCGCTGTCTTTTAAAACTCCTCTTAAACGTTTTTGATCATATACACATTTTTGGATACATCTAATAATATTGTGATCATTTATTTTATTTAAAGTACAATCTTGTTAATCACATTTGTATTTATTTAATTATCTTATTATTATTTATTATAAATAGATCCACAAATATGAGACAAACATTTTAACATTTAGATATTTATTAGTAAAAATATAGTATAAAACTTTGGTTGGATATTATTATATTCACAACACTTAGCGAGAACCCTTACAGTTAGCAACGCAGTTACAAAATCCCTTTTCTTCGGAACAACTACCACTAGCATCAGCTCCATGTTGCTTCTTACAATCAGCCAAACATAGTGTTGCAGCACAATATGATAACTTTTTACTAATTGGAATTTTATATGGACACTGTTTTTTCGCATCTGCCATCATTCCTGTAATATATAAAAAATCTGAAATTTTAATTGGGAGATAATATATATAAATTTTCTGAATTATAAAACTTATTTATCAACAAAAACTGCCTAATGAACTATTATTTTAAGCATTATAAGCAAAAAGAGAAACAGATTTTGCTAGTAAATAAAAAACAAGCATATGATTAGGTCAAAGTATATATTTTTCTATTTTGTGGACAAATATTTTTAAGAATTGTGTGTATATTAATAAAAACATATAATTTTTTATGTTTTAAGAGAAACTAATGTTTATATTGGAAAAGCATAACATATCACCTATAAAATATATAAATCTCAAAATATCTCTTAAATTTATATAAAGACTACAGTTCATCCCTACTATGAAAATGTTGGTTAACATATTTGTATGTGCAGGACAAAATGTACATAAATAGATGATGAAACAATGAAAATATTTTAAATTGTTTAATCATAGTTGTTCTTCATCGTATATTAACCATATACATTAAAAATAAAAATAAACAAATATAAAAACAAAACTCTTAAGTACTTCAGGTATGAGCCTTTTAATT
The DNA here is from genome assembly GCF_020379485.1 of Brassica napus. Lineage (NCBI taxonomy): Eukaryota > Viridiplantae > Streptophyta > Magnoliopsida > Brassicales > Brassicaceae > Brassica > Brassica napus. The sequence continues at coordinate 36,017,943 of NC_063446.1, forward strand.
TTGACGCACAAAATGTTTGAATCAGTTTTCTATATTTTGTTGCCTTCTGAAAATTTATGAATTTTACACAAAAGAGATAATTTAATGCTATATTTTATATAGCAAACAAAAACTTTTATATGGGTTCAAGATATATTAAAGTAATAAAGATCTAAGTATTATATTCAAGTTCCTATAGAATGAATTTATGCAATATATTAAGATGTAAATACAAACCTAGTGAGAGAATAATGAAGACGATTAAGAACGTAGACAAGAGGTGAACGGATTTCCTCATCTTGGATTATAAAAATGGATTGATAGTGAGTTAAAAATTTAGGAAAGAGATGAATTATTCTATTTGTTACAACATACAAAGTATTCTTACATATATACATAACAAAAATCTAATTTAAGAAACTCATCTTAATATGTTCCGATTTAAACGAATCTAATTTAAAAAAATCCAAGTTTTTCTCATATAATATGTGAAAAAGCTTTAGACTCGTTCATTTTCCAATAAGCAAATAAAAGGGTATGTTTCCTATGCGTGTAAATAATTTTGATATTCGTAAAAGTTATTGTTATTTTAGAATTATGAATTTATTTATATAAATGTAAATAAAATTACTTTTTAAAATATTACTATTTAAATATACAATTTATTAGGTGGATGGCCCACACATAACAAAATTAATAGAATATATTAAAAAAAGAGTAATTAATTGATTTATTTTTTAGTTTATACTTTAAAATTGTGAATAGTGAAAACTGTGTAATACTCAAATAATTGAGTTGAATTCAGTTCTAGATTTAGATAGTAAGAGTAATATTTAGATTGAACGGTAACAAAGGAATAAGTGAATAATATTATGTAGTACTTTTAAAGTGATGTTTTATAAGTTGTGGAATATTAATGGTTAAAAAAAAAGGGTTGAATGATAAAATATGAATGTTAACAAAAAAGAAATATGTAGGTCCTTTGCATCCTTCACATCTCCATCAGTGTTGATGCTTGCTTTGCTTTAAACTGTAGGTCCTTTGCATCCTGGATGAGAAAAAGAAAGTGAAATGAAAAATGTCGTTATAGTTTTTCATTCTTAACCACACAGATGAGACGAAGAATAAGAAACAGAGCAGTTACAAAAATAAAAAATAAAATAAGAAACAGAGAGTGGGTTTCAAGAGAAACATACAATCATTGGAGTAAAATGAATTTCCTTGACCTCAGGTCTAATGGTTACTTCAGCCCGCTAGAACCAGGCAAAACCCATAAACTCAGGACACAACGACAATTTTGATATTTTCAATACCAAAGGCCATGTAACAGACCTTGGCCTTAGCACGCTCCTTTCCTACTTGATCTTTTTTGTACTTGTCATGTGCATAGGCTACAATTTTACACACTGGTGGCTTAGCATCTCTTTGGACCTACAAGACAAGCAAGAGATAAGAGGGGAAAAAAAAACAAATTAGAAATATGTACAAAAATACACCTAAAGAGATGTACTTGTAGATTAAAGGAAACAATAATCATCACATACAAAAATAACTCATGTTTCAAAAGAGGTATTTGTAGACTAAAGGGATAACCATAATCATTAGAAAGAACATCTAGAATAACTTATACTTTAATTGACATATCACCTCAACTAAGTCATGCTTGAGCTCTTTTGCCCGTCTGAAAGCTTCCTTCAGAGTCACAATACAATGTCCTGCACAACGACAAAACCATATCACACGTTCCTCACTATCAGAATCTCAGAAGGTTCATTTATCTTTTTTTAATGTGTTCTAAAGCTGAACGTTCAACTTGTTTATTAAAACGTATAAGCAAAACGGACTTTTAACTGATGACTCCTATCTAAAGACACTCCACCGAATAGGAACTTAGTAACAAAACAATGTGTTCTTAGAGATTTCATCTTTCACTGTCTCTTTATCTGGTACATGAACAAATCAAATTACCTTCCTCGGAAACCAATCTTACAGTCTCGGCGGTAATCTTATCATTGAGGCGTGGGCCATCAGATTCAACATCCTCTTCCTTCTTGATTGTCTGGAACAAGATCATACCAAGTTATAAACGATTTTGACAACCATGAACAAGATCTAGGACCTAGGAGAGCCAGAACGTTAATCACTAACTAAAACCTTAAACACATACAACCCAAAAACCCTAAAGCAGAACATCCAACACTATATACATACAACTATAATGTCTTTAGTAGATAAAGAAAACTTGAGCAAGCAATACCATAGATTTTTAAAATATTACTATTTAAATATACAGTTCAGTAGATGGATGGCCCACACGTAACAAATTAATAGAATATATTAAAAATTTAGTAAGAATTTGATTAATTTTTTAGTTTATACATTAAAATAGAGAATAGTGAAAACTGTGTAATACTCAAATAATTGAATTGAATTCAGTTTTAGATTTAGATAGTAAGAGTAATTTTTAGACTGAATGAGAACAGCAAAATAAGCGAATAATGTTACGCAGTACCTTTTAAGTATTGTTTTATAAACTGCGAAATATTAGGGGTTAAATAAAAAAGCGGAGAATAAAATGTGAATAGTAACAAAAAGAAATATGGTTTGGAACCAATAGTAAAAAGGTAAATGTTTGTATTTTATATTATGCATTATATATATATAAATTGGATTTCTAAAATAAAATTTTTATTTTTTATAAAATGAAAATTAGACATTTTATTTTAGACCTAATTACTTATATTTAATAAATTAGAGAAAAGAAATGAAGCAAAAAGTTTGATATGAAAAAAGAGTTATTTTACGTATCTAGCAAACTTGCAAAACCTGATATGTGCGTTTTAAGTTATTAATGTATTTGATGTATAAATAATGAAACTAAACTATGTCAAAATTGGACAAAACGTTTTTTGTTAGTTTGAGGATATATATATGTATCCCACTAAAACAAATGTACTATATAAGATAACTCTATTCTTATGTGGTATTTTACAACTTTTGTCACTGGATTTATAACTAATATTAAGATCTTCAGTAATTATGTTTTTGTAAATTAACAAGGCATCAAACATTACATTAATATGCATATACATTGTTTTCGGTTTAAGTGGGCCACCAGTATTATTGCATTCAGAAAAATCGAATTAAAACGTAATGAACCTGTCATAAATAAACATAAACATATATATATATATATATATAACAGATATAATCCAAACTATTATTTTGTTTGGATACCTAAATCATATTGTGCTGATTATGTTATGTCTAATAGAGCCGATTCAAAAGTTTTTCATGTTTTGTTTACCAAAGCAGATTTTGTACATCTTAAGATAAACCAAGAACAATTTACAACATTAGACTATTCTTAGTTTTCATCTTAACATAAACAAAACTTTCTGTCCGGTTTATCATACATGATACAAGTCGAATATATAAACTATTATTCTAAAACTGTCCTGAAGAAAAATCATTGGATGCATAAATTGAAACTAATAATTCGCATTAACAAATAGTGTTCTCAGAATTGCGTATAAAAGGAGGTGAACCTAATTAATTATAAGAGATCATTACGATGGTTTGGAATAATACTATTAACCGGTTAGAGTCGAGCCCTATGTTTTGCAATGTACACAAAATTTACATGTTAGGTGATGATATCACATTTAAATATTGGTTGTGATTTCATCGCTGTCTTTTAAAACTCCTCTTAAACGTTTTTGATCATATACACATTTTTGGATACATCTAATAATATTGTGATCATTTATTTTATTTAAAGTACAATCTTGTTAATCACATTTGTATTTATTTAATTATCTTATTATTATTTATTATAAATAGATCCACAAATATGAGACAAACATTTTAACATTTAGATATTTATTAGTAAAAATATAGTATAAAACTTTGGTTGGATATTATTATATTCACAACACTTAGCGAGAACCCTTACAGTTAGCAACGCAGTTACAAAATCCCTTTTCTTCGGAACAACTACCACTAGCATCAGCTCCATGTTGCTTCTTACAATCAGCCAAACATAGTGTTGCAGCACAATATGATAACTTTTTACTAATTGGAATTTTATATGGACACTGTTTTTTCGCATCTGCCATCGTTCCTGTAATATATAAAAAATATGAAATTTTAATTGGGAGATAATATATATAAATTTTCTGAATTATAAAACTTATTTATCAACAAAAACTGCCTAATGAATTATTATTTCAAGCATTATAAGCAAAATGAGAAACAGATTTTGCTAGTAAATAAAAAACAAGCATATGATTACACTACAAGAAAACAGCAAGGATTCTGAGGGAAAAAATCGTCGGAATTTCGTCGGAATATCGTTATTCCGACGACATACCGACGAAACAAGTCGTCGGAAATAATTCCTCGGAATTTCTTCTTTCCTCGAAAATTCCTCGGAATTTTCCGACGGAATTCTGAGGAAATAAACTTCCGAGGAAATTCCGAGGATCACTAGTTTGTCGGAAAGGTCCTCGGAATATACCGAGGGAGAACTTCGTCGGGATACTTCCTCGGACGTTCATCGATCGATGCGTTTTTAGGCATATATACATCGATCGATAGGAATATACCGAGGGACATATTCCTCGGAATATACCGAGGGAAACCTTTCCTCGGTATATACCGAGGAACCGTTCCCTCGGTATATTCCGAGGAAAGGTTTCCCTCGGTATATTCCGAGGAAAGGTTTCCCTCGGTATATTCCGAACGTTTTTTTATAAACAGATCGATCGATGGATTTATGTCCAAAAACGCATCGATCGATCGAGTAAAAAATATAATTAATTTCCTCGGAATGTAAAAAATATTAATTTTTTTTAAAAAATAAAATTTCTGAAATTTAAATTCGAAAATATGAAATTAAAATTAAAAATGAAATCATATTAATTAATATTCAAAGTTTCACAAATAAAAATAAAACATTCCGAGTTTTTGGAAAAAAAAAAAACTACGGGTCTGGCACGTCCGGGAAGACCTCGTTCGGGTACATCCTCTGCATCATCTCCATCATTTGCTGGTTCAGCCTCCTCTGTGCCTCATAGCCCGCCTGTTGAGCCGCCATCTGGGTCTCCAACAAAGATATACGATCATCTTTGTCCTTCAACTGAGCCGTAAGCACTTCTGGATCAACAAAGGGCGGTGGTGCAGAAGAAGGAGGAACCGACCGGGTGCGACGACCCAAACCGACCAAACGTCCCTTCTTCTTTGGAACCGACTGAATAGAAAATAGCCAAATTTACAAATTTAAACCAAGAAATAAATGAATTGAACTTTAAAAAAAAAAGAACTTACGGATTCAACGATTTCGTTGATTCGAAACCGGGACAAGTTGGTCGAAGCCGTCGAAGCGTCATCCTCGGTTTGAAGCTGAGACACTTCGTCTACCACCTGAGTTTGGACCAGGTCGACCACGTCCCTCACAAGACCGTCATCAATCTGGCCGGTCTTCTTGTTGGTATACGCCCTCCTCATTAGGGCGAGATCATCAACCGGCTCGCCATCATTTTCTTCCGCCTTGAAAAAAAACATAAATTAAAGAAACATTAGAAATTAGAAGAAATGCACAATAAATTAAAATTCTGAAACTCAAATAATTGAAGAAAAAACGGTTGAACTTACCATGCGATCTCCCAGAGTGGCAATAGATTGAGCACCCAAGTTATGCTTGTAGATGCCCTTCCCTTTACGGTCGCTCCTGCGGTTGGTGGAGTTGGTGGAAGAAGTTTCTTTCGTCTCTTCTTTATCCCAATGCGCACACAATTCCTTCCAGACCGTGTCGTTCATCGACTTTGGGACCTTTTAATAAAAAAAAAAAGAAAATAGTTTAATAAATTAAAAAATAGTTTATATTAAAAAATTGTTTAATAAATTAAATCGAACCTTATTGATTTCCCACTTCTTCTTCCACTCGTGGATCTGCTTCCCATAGTTGTCCATTACTTTATGGACGAAGTGGTGATAGATAAAGGGCGTCTCATCGGAATTCCAGTTGAACTCTTGCTGAAAAAAAAACACAATTAGTAGAAAAATTATATTAAAGATTAAAAATATAAGTAAGAAATTAGAATATTTACCCCAAACTGACGAAACCACAGAACCTGCTTCTCGGTAGGGAAGTGAGTGAAAGTCGGATGTCCACTGTCGAGGGCCGAGTACATCATACGGTTGATCCATGCGCTGATCCCGTTCCCGGATCGGTTGAACCTAATAAAAAGAATAAACGGTTAATAATGAATCCAAATTTAAAGAAAAAAATGTTTAATTACCATGTTTGACCCCGTCCATGTGGATACGGAGTGAGATACGGAAGATGGTCACGACCGGGCTGTTGAACCAACTCCGCAACACGCATCACTCCCGGAGGACCCGGAGGAACAGGAGCGGATGCAGCAGCGGGAGCGAGAGGAGCAGGAGCGGGTGCAGCAGAGGGAGATGTATGGTTGGAGCTGTGGGGCGCAGGGGAATCCTGAAAATGGCTGGAATCCCGAGACTGGCTCCCCGTACCACCACGACACGACGCTGTCGAGGCCGGGTCTGATCATCATGAGACCTGTAAATTAAAAAAATATATTTAATAAATAGAGAAATATATAAATTAATTTTGTTTTTAAAAAAAATCCCAAATAATATAGTGACAAAAAAGATTTATATATATTAAAAATATTTAATAAATATATAAAATAGTTCTAATAAACAAAAAATAGTTTTAATAAATAAAAATAGTTTAATAATTAAAAAAAATAGTTTTAATAATATATATATATTAAAAATATTTTTAAATCCCAAATAATAGTTTTTAATCACAAAAAAAGTTTTATAGATATTTAAAATGTTTTGTAAAATCCAAAAAAATCGAATTTGTATACCAAAATTTTTTTGTAAAATCCAAAAAATCGAATTTATATAGAAAAATCGATTTGTAAAATACAAAAATCGATTTTATATACAAAAATCGATTTTATAAATACAAAAAAATAAAAAAATTATAAAAAAATTCTACATCAATTCAACAAAACAAATTATTCAACCAAATCATAATTCTAAACCTATTATACAACCAAATCACAATCCTAACCAATCACCCTAACAAAAATCTATCAAAACTACAAAAAAACCTAACAAATAAAACCTAAGAGAGTGGGATAGGGTCCTTACATGATTTGTGTAAGAGAAGGGGGAGATCGCCGGAGATATCGTCGGATTTCAGGGGGAAATCGCCGGAAAGGAGAGAGGAGTCGCGCAGAGGATGAAGAGAGAAATGGGGAAGAAGAAGCGGCTCGTGGTTATAAAACCTAGGGTCCGACGAATAATATCCGTCGGAATTCTAATTTCAATTTTCGCGAAATATTTTCCCGGTAAAATGAAAATATTCCGAGGAAATTCCGACGGATAGTAAAATATCCGTCGGAATTTCCTCGGAATATTCCGAGGAAATACCGAGGAACTAGTGTTTGGGGTTTCAAAACATCAATTTTTTTGCCGTATTTCATTTCTTATACAATTGTAATGCATACCATTGAGGATTCTTTGTATAGATGAGCATAAACCATGAAATAACAAATTTCAAAACTAATTGAAAGTATTCCCTTTACCGTTCATTAAAAGGTATAAGTGTTTCTCTTATGTTGTGGGATTTCGTTCATACAATCGGAAAAGTGTTAATTATACGGTAAGGAACAAATTTTTGACTTCATAAGGAACGTAAGACACTTAATAAGGGTTATATAGGTGTTATTCAAACCGCAAAACGTTGTTTTCGGTTTAAAAACCATATTTCCTCGGAATTTCCTCGGATTATTCCGAGGGAACTCCGAGGAAACCCTCTTCTTCCTCGGAATATTCCGAGGAAATTCCGAGGAACTAGTGTTTGGGGTTTCAATACGTCAATTTTTTTTATAAACGGATCGATCGATGTATATATATCCAAAAACGCATCGATCGATCACTAAGATGGACCGGACCGTAAGAATGTGATCGATCGATGAGATTATCCCATCGATCGATCGAGAATCTCAAGTGTTCCTCGGAATGTCCTCGGAAAATCTTGTAAGTTTTTTTATAAACGGATCGATCGATGGATATATGTCCAAAAACGCATCGATCGATCACTAAGATGCACCGGACCGTAAGAATGTGATCGATCGATGAGATTATCCCATCGATCGATCGAGAATCTCAAGTGTTCCTCGGAATGTCCTCGGAAAATCTTGTAAGTTTTTTTATAAACGGATCGATCGATGGATATATGTCCAAAAACGGATCGATCGATCACTAAGATGGACCAAAGCGTAAGAATGTGATCGATCGATCCGTATTTCTTCAAAAACGCATCGATCGATGCGTGTGCGGGAAACAGAATTATAAGGCAAAACCCGACCTTTTTTGGATCTAAACCTCAGAACTCTCATCCCCTCCGATTTCCCCTATAATTCGCCCCCCCTTTCTCTCTCTATAATCATCCGATTTGAACAATTTTGGGCTCTATTCCCCTTGATTTTTCGAGCTCTACCTGATTCCTACACTCGTTTTCACCCTAAGACAGGTATACTCCGCGAATCTCCACATTCTGAAATCGTGTTCTTGAGCAATATTTGGGTTTTGTGAATTTCTTATTTCCTTGTTGATTCCTTGATCAAATATGCATGAAACAGATGTTTAAACATGGAATAGAACACAATTGTCTGTGATCAACGAGTTTGGAACACAATTGAGATGATTTAGGGATTGAGAATTTTTTTCAATTTCGTTTTTTTTATCACAACTCGATTTCGCCTTTCATTTTCATGTTGCTTTGAGTTCTTAATTGATTATAACCATGTTGAGAGCAATGATTCTATTTTGTAGAGAATGAAGCGCACGAAAACATCAGCAAAGAAGAACACACAAGAAGAGGGTTCGTCTCAGCGAGAGACGCAAAGGCCAAAGAAGTGGGATAAGTCTGATACGACCCACTATAACAACATGAAGAAGGTAGCCGTTCCGGCTACACAACTAGCATGTCCTGAGACGATGACAATATTGGGAATCAAAGCAGACATTGAAGGGCTATTCCAGAACATGGGTCTAGGCCAACTATGCAACCTCAAGGAACCCACTTATCCGGAGTTGGTACGCCAGTTCATAGCATCCGCATACGTCAGCCGTCCCGATGATAGCCATCAGGAAGGTTTTCTGGCATTCGTAGTGCAGAAAGTATACTATGAGGTATCTTTCACAGACCTCTGCGGACTATTTGGATTGAGTGCGGGGGAGAGGACATCTGGTCTTTATTGGACTTCAGAGCTGTTGAACTTCTGGGAAACGATTGGCACAGGGGTTTATAGATCTTCTCAGGCAAAGGAGTCACTTATCCGGAGCCCAGTACTGAGATATGCGACACGCCTCATTGGCTCATTGCTATACGGGACAACCACAGCCGCATCAGTCACGCAATGGGAGTTGTGCCTCCTGTACCAAGGTGTGAGGCATTTGCTACCGGCATTTGGAAACTCTACATTCCCACCTGCTACTGCCTTCAACATGGGAGCGGTGCTGGCCGCAAACTTAGCAGGATACAAGGGGAAAGTAACCAAATCCAAGAGCAATGCATGTGGATTTGGTGCAGTGATTACTCGGATCCTTAGACATGTGGGTGTAGACTGCCAGAACCAGCAGGTAGCACTGGACAGATCAAACAACATTGCTTGGAACTACCTGGATGTCATTTCTCTAGTAAGTAAGGAGTTCATAGCTGGTCCCCACTCGAGGATCGATCGGGATGGTCCTTACGTCTACGTATTCCAGGACCGAGCGAAGAAAACACTCTACTGCCACCTGCCTCAGATCGGCCTGACTACTTTCAGAGGCTGCAGTTGAGTTCCTACCCCCTGCTACCGCACTAGTAGACAAGCCATCCTTCTTCACGCCAAAATATCAGACCAAAGGCAAGGCCGTGGTTGATGAAGAAGGAGAAGATGAGGCTGCACAAGCCATTCCAGATGATTCACAACCCCATCAGCTACTCCCATCAGACTCCAGCCAGTACAAGCTGCAAGAGCTTCCACCGAACGCCACTTCGCGCCAGCAACAACATTGGAGAGATCAGAGCATAAAGACAAACAACGACATGCTACACAAGATCTGGGCTGCCATTTCATGTATCAGGCCGTGTCTTTGCCAAAAGGATGATGTAGTTCATCGGGACAACTCTCCATCCAGCTCTGGTTCGGGTTCGAGTGGTACACACAGGGTAAGAAAGAGGTCCAAGAGACCCAACGATGCAGGAACATCTGGAGCAGGAGACGAGGAGTAGGAGCTATCACCGGCCAGTATTGCCATTTGATTTCCGACCGCGCTATTTTATTTTCTTTTTATTCTAACGTTTTATGGTCTTATTTTCTGTTAATTTTGAACTTAGTTTTTTTTTCTTAATTATGAGTTCGTATTTCTTTTACATGGTTTCTTCGTTTTATTTGGTTGTGTTTTGAGTAGTTTTTAATTCGTATTCAGCTTTGCCTTGCTAGATAAACCAAATAACTAATATCCGAGGAAAGAGGTTATATCAAGTGTTCCTCAGAATTTCCTCGGTATTTCTTAAAAAAAAAAAAAAAATCAATGGTAGTCTGTTTCCGAGTCATCATCACCAGATGAATCTGAATTTGGATCTTGGTGAAACTCTCCAATCACTGGTTCATCCTCTACGTGAACGACGGCTTCCTCTCCAAAGTCGGTTAAATCGACTACAAGGCCAACTCCAGCTAAATCTTCTGCTGCACTTAAGTTGCCGGATGTGCTTGGTTGTAGTGGGTCTTCCAGCTCAGAACTTCCCTGAACTCGGCCTCTCGGGTTGAGTCTTGTAACAGTAACCCATGGATCATCTCTGTTCCTCACCCGGGGGTACTTGATATAACAAACCTGTAACATTTAAAAAATTATAAATTAATACACATGATGATGAATCATTCTGAATAATTAACATTTAAATACCTGATCGGCCTGAGAAGCAAGAATGAAAGGATCATAATATTGCAGCTTTCGCCTCGAATTTACTGATGTAACACCAAATGCATCTGTTCTCACACCTCGATCTGGAGTGTTGTCGTGCCAATCACAATAGAAAACAGTACAGCGCAATCCAACCATGCCCAAATACTTGATTTCCAAAATCTCATGTATGTGTCCGTAGTATACATCATCTCCTGATGCAGAACAAACGCCAGCATCATAAGTCGTACTCGAACGTCTCCTCTTCTGAGTTGTGAATGCATATCCTCGAGTACAAAATCTCGGATATGACTTCACAACAAAGTTTGGTCCAACGACCATCTCACGTATCCAATCGTCAAATGTTTCACCTCTGGCCAAACCAGCAGACACCTATTAATAGCACATATATATATGTTATATCAATAAATGTGAATTAGTATAAATATGTGATAAAATATATTTTAATTTGTTTAAAGCACTCACATAAGTAAACATCCATCCAGTAAATTCTCTCTGCTTCATTTCTTCTAGTTCGTCCTCTGTGGCGTATCTATACTCGAACCGCTTTTCTGCCATGAAAATCCTGTATATGATGACAATAATGTAATTAATTAAGATTTAAATTTCAACTTGTTAAAATAAAAATTTGTAAGCTCATTTATTTACCTCTCATATTGAAGAACGTCTTCGCAGTTGGTGAGCAAATATGTTTGCAAATGACTGCGCTCCTGCTCAGTAAGTCGACGGTCCTTTGGTTTTCCGCTAAGTCGTCCAACGTCTGTGAAAATGTCTGGAACCGTAACATGATATGTTGCCCGTTCGCCTCTATCATCATGCCGAGCAGGTCTTCTGTTTTTGGTCTGAACTTCTGCTGGAAAGTAGTACTCGGCAAAGTTTGAAGTTTCTTCATTGATCATCTGTGCGACTATAGAACCTTCCACCCTACTTAAATTTTTCACCATCTTTTTCAAATGGAACATATACCGCTCATACAGATACATCCATCTATACTGCACAGGACCACCAAGTTCCAATTCTCTTGCCAGGTGAATAACAAGATGCTCCATAACATCAAAAAATGAGGGAGGAAATATCTTCTCAAGGTTGCACTGAATCACGGCTATGTTAGTCTTCAAATTTTCAATACCTTCAAGAGTCACTGATCTAGTGCATAAATCGCGGAAGAAACCACTTATCCCTGCAATTGCTTCATGAACATTTCGTGGTAATAGTTCCTTGAAGGTGAACGGAAGGAGGCGCTGCATCATTACATGGCAATCGTGGCTTTTCAAGCCAGTAAACCTTCCTTCCTTTCTGTCGATACAGTTACGCAAATTTGATGCGTAACCGTCTGGAAATTCCACATCGTTTGAAATCCAATCAAAGAACACATCTTTTCCCTCTGCATCAAGTCAGTATATGGGAAAAGAAGCCCTACCATTCTCATCAACATGAAGTTCTGAACGAGCACATATATCGACTAAATCCAGTCTTGACTTCAAATTATCCTTTGTTTTACCTTGAACATTAAGGATCGTGTTCATGAGATTGTCAAAAAAGTTCTTCTCAATATGCATGACATCTAAATTATGCCTTAGCAGATGATCCTCCCAGTATGGTAGATCCCAGAAAATACTTTTTTTGTGCCAGTTATGTAGTTCTCCAACAGCATCTACCGGAAAACGCTCATGTCCACCGACGTCTGGCGTCCTTTCTGCACCAAAATCTCTTAGTTGTATCTTCAAATCTTTCCCACAAATTTCCGGAGGTGGACTGTCAAACACCCTCTTGTTCTTCGTAAACAAATTCCTACTCCTACGATATGGATGATCAGGTGGTAGGAATCTCCTGTGACAGTCAAACCAACACGTTTTCCTTCCGTGTTTTAGTTGGAAAGCATCAGTGTTATCTTGACAATATGGACATGATAGCCTTCCATGCGTTGTCCATCCAGACAACATACCATATGCTGGAAAATCACTTATTGTCCACATTAGTACTGCCCGCATTTGAAAGTTTTCTTTACACGAAACATCGTATGTTTCAGCACCTTGAGCCCATAGTTGTTGCAACTCATATATTAGTGGCTGAAGAAACACATCAAGTGATCTCTTAGGATGCTCTGGTCCGGGAACGAGAATCGAGAGAAACAAAAACTCTCGTCGCAAGCACAAGTTTGGGGGTAGGTTGTATGGTGTAAGAATGACGGGCCATAGAGAATACTGTCTTCCACTCTTGCCAAACGGACTGAAACCATCAGTACATAATCCAAGGTAGACATTTCTTCTCTCATACGCAAAGTCGGGATACTTTGATTGGAAATGCTTCCACGCTTTTGCATCTGAAGGATGTCTGATCTCACCATCTGTTGAGTGCTCCGCATGCCATCTCATTGGTTGCGCTGTGCGTTCAGACAGATACAACCTCTGCAACCTTTCCGTCAAAGGTAAATACCACATCCTTTTATATGGCACTGGAACTCTTCCACTCGTATCTTTATAACGAGGCTTTCCACAAAATTTGCATGTAACCCGCTGTTCATCCGCCCTCCAATAAATCATGCAGTTGTCGCTGCATACATCTATTACCTGATACGATAAACCAAGACCAGCTACGAGTTTCTGAACCTCGTAGTATGAACCAGGAGCTACATTATCCTCGGGTAGAATACCTTTTACAAAATCAGCAATCGCATCCACACAGTCTTCAGCCAAATTATAATCTGTTTTAATGCCCATCAATCTTGTAGCAGATGATAAAGCTGAATGACCATCTCTGCAACCTTCGTACAATGGTTGCTTTCCAGCATCCAACATATCATAAAATCTCCTAGCTTCTGCATTGGGTAAATCTTCCCCTCTAAAATGATCATTTACCATCTGCTCAGTACCTACACCATAATCTACATCTGTTCTAATTGGTTCTTCTAATCTAACCGCTGGCTGAGGTTCGCTAGTACTACCATGTTCATAATCAGTTTCCCCATGATGATACCAAATTTTGTAACTTCGTGTAAACCCACTCAAATATAGATGAGTCCAAACATCCCACTCTTTAATAACCTTTCTATTTTTACAATTAGAGCAAGGACATCTTAACATACCTGTTTTTTCTTCCGGTTGTCGGTGAACTAACCCCATGAATTCGGTTATACCTCGTTGGTATTCTTCCGTAAGCAATCTCGTGTTCGGATCCAAATGAGGTCGATCGATCCAAGAACGAAAATAATTTGAAGAAGACATATTTTTTATGAATCAAATTCGTGTGTAAATAGAGTAAGAGGGAGGATGAAGATATGGAGTGAATGAAGAGGAAGAGGAGTGCTTGTATTTATAGTTTAAATCCTGCCGACAGACCGAGGAAATTCCGACGGAATTCCGACGGAAAAGGCTAGTTCGTCGGAATTTCCTCGGAATTTTGTAAAATTCCCCAACGGCTCTCCAACGGCTATAATATTTCCTCGGAATTCATCGGTTTTTTCCGAGGAACCCATTTTCCCTCGGAATTTCCTCGGAATATTCCGACGGATAGATATTTCCTCGGAATTCCGTCTGTATATTCCGAGAAAATTCCGAGGAAACCCAATTTTGTGCTTCCTCGGAATTTCCTCGGGATATTCCGAGGATTTCATTTTCCGTCGGAATGTCCGTCAGAATACCGCTGTTTTCTTGTAGTGTTAGGTCAAAGTATATATTTTTCTATTTTGTGGACAAATATTTTTAAGAATTGCGTGTATATTAATAAAAACATATAATTTTTTATGTTTTAAGAGAAACTAATGTTTATATTGGAAAAGCATAACATATCACCTATAAAATATATAAATCTCAAAATATCTCATAAATTTATATAAGGACTACAGTTCATCCCTACTATGAAAATTTTGGTTAACATATTTGTATGTGCAGGACAAAATATACATAAATAGATGATGAAACAATGAAAATATTTTAAATTGTTTAATCATAGTTGTTCTTCATCGTATATTAACCATATACATTAAAAATAAAAATAAACAAATATAAAAACAAAACTCTTAAGTACTTCAGGTATGATCCTTTTAATTTTGACGCACAAAATGTTTGAATCAGTTTTCTATATTTTGTTGCCTTCTGAAAATTTATGAATTTTACACAAAAGAGATAATTTAATGCTATATTTTATATAACAAACAAAAACTTTTATATGGGTTCAAGATATATTAAAGTAATAAAGATCTAAGTATTATATTCAATTTCCTATAGAATGAATTTATGCAATATATTAAGATGTAAATACAAACTTAGTGAGAGAATAATGAAGACGATTAAGAACGTAGACAAGAGTTGAACGGATTTCCTCATCTTGGATTATAGAAATGGATTGATAGTGAGTTAAAAAATTAGGAAAGAGATGAATTATTCTATTTGTTACAACATACAAAGTATTCTTACATATATACATAACAAAAATCTAATTTAAGAAACTCATCTTAATATGTTCCGATTTAAACGAATCTAATTTAGAAAAATCCAAGTTTTCCTCATATAATATGTGAAAAAGCTTTAGACTCGTTCATTTTCCAATAAGAAAATAAAAGGGTATGTTTCCTAAGCGTGTATATAATTTTGATATTCTTAAAAGTTATTGTTATTTTAGAATTATGAATTTATTTATATACATGTAAATAAAATTACTTTTTAAAATATTACTATTTAAATATACAATTTATTAGGTGGATGGCCCACACATAACAAAATTAATAGAATATATTAAAAAAATAGTAAGTATTTGATTAATTTTTTATTTTATACTTTAAAATAGTGAATAGTGAAAACTGTGTCATACTCAAATAATTGAGTTGAATTCAGTTCAAGATTTAGATAGCAAGAGTAATATATAGATTGAACGGTAAGAAAGGAATAAGTGAATAATATTATGTAGTACGGTTAAAGTGATGTTTTATAAGTTGTGGAATATTAATGGTTAAACCAAAAAGCGTTGAATGATAAAATATGAATGTTAACAAAAAAGAAATATGTTGGTCCTTTGCATCCTTCACATCTCCATCAGTATTGATGCTTGTTTTTCTTTAAACTGTAGGTCCTTTGCATCCTGGATGAGAAAAAGAAAGTGAAATGAAAAATGTCGTTATAGTTTTTCATTCTTAACCACACAGATGAGACGAAGAATAAGAAACAGAGCTGTTACAAAAATAAAAAATAAAATAAGAAACAGAGAGTGGGTTTCAAGAGAAACATACAATCTTTGGAGTAAAATGAATTTCCTTGACCTCAGGTCTAATGGTTACTTCAGCCCGCTAGAACCAGGCAAAACCCATAAACTCAGGACACAACGACAACTTTGATATTTTCAATACCAAAGGCCATGTAACAGACCTTGGCCTTAGCACGCTCCTTTCCTACTTGATCTTTTTTGTACTTGTCATGTGCATAGTCTACAATTTTACACACTGGTGGCTTAGCATCTCTTTGGACCTACAAGACAAGCAAGAGATAAGAGGGAAAAAAAAAACAAATTAGAAATATGTACAAAAATACACCTAAAGAGATGTACTTGTAGATTAAAGGAAACAATAATCATCACAAACAAAAATAACTCATGTTTCAAAAGAGGTATTTGTAGACTAAAGGGATAACCATAATAATTAGAAAGAACATCTAGAATAACTTATACTTTAATTGACATATCACCTCAACTAAGTCATGCTTGAGCTCTTTTGCCCGTCTGAGAGCTTCCTTCAGAGTCACAATACAATGTTCTGCACAACGACAAAACCATATCACACGTTCCTCACTATCAGAATCTCAGAAGGTTCATTTATCTTTTTTTTTATGTGTTCTAAAGCTGAACGTTCGACTTGTTTATTAAAACGTATAAGCAAAACGGACTTTTAACTGATGACTCCCATCTAAAGACACTCCACCGAATAGGAACTTAGTAACAAAACAATGTGTTCTTAGAGATTTCATCTTTCACTGTCTCTTTATCTGGTACATGAACAAATCAAATTACCTTCCTCGGAAACCAATCTTACAGTCTTGGCGGTAATCTTATCATTGAGGTGTGGGCCATCAGATTCAACATCCTCTTCCTTCTTGCTTGTCTGGAACAAGATCATATCAAGTTGTAAACGAGTTTGACAACCATGAACAAGATCTAGGACCTAGGAGAGCCAGAACGTTAATCACTAACTAAAACCTTAAACACATACAACCCAAAAACCCTAAAGCAGAACATCCAACACTATATACAACTATAATGTCTTTAGTAGATAAAGAAAACTCGAGCAAGCAATACCATAAATTTTTAAAATATTACTATTTAAATATACAGTTTAGTAGGTGGATGGCCCACACGTAACAAATTAATATAATATATTAAAAATTTAGTAAGAATTTGATTAATTTTTAGTTTATACATTAAAATAGAGAATAGTGAAAACTGTGTAATACTCAAATTACTGAATTGAATTAAGTTTTAGATTTAGATAGTAAGAATAATTTTTAGACTGAATGGGAACATCAGAATAAGCGAATAATGTTACGCAGTACCTTTTAAGTATTGTTTTATAAACTGCGAAATATTAGGGGTTAAACAAAAAAACGGAGAATAAAATATGAATAGTAACAAAAAAGAAATATGGTTTGGAACCAATAGTAAAAAGGTAAATGTTTGTATTTTATATTATGCATTATATATATAAATTGGATTTCTAAAATAAAATTTTTATTTTTTATAAAATGAAAAATAGATTTACATTATTTTAGACTTAATTACTTATATTTAATAAATTAGAGAAAATGAAATGAAGCAAAAAAGTTTGATATGAAAAAAGAGTTATTTTACGTATCTAGCAAACTTGCAAAACCTGATATGTGCATTTTAAGTTATTAATATATTTGATGTATAAATAACAAAACTAAACTATGTCAAAAATGGACAAAACGTTTTTTGTTAGTTTGAGGATATATATATATATATATATATATATATATATATATATATATATATATATATGTATCCCACTAAAACAAATGTCTTATATAAGATAACCCTATTCTTTTGTGGTATTTTACAACTTTTGTCACTGGATTTATAACTAATCTTAAGATCTTCAGTAATTATGTTTTTGTAAATTAACAAGGCATCAAACATTACATTAATATGCATATACATTGTTTTCGGTTTAAGTGGGCCACCAGTATTATTGCATTCAGAAAAATCGAATTAAAACGTAATGAACCTGTCATTAATAAACATATATATATAACATATATAATCCAAACTATTATTTCGTTTGGATACCTAAATCATATTGTGCTGATTATGTTAAGTCTAATAGAGCCGATTCAAAAGTTTTTCATGTTTTGTTTACCAGAGCAGATTCTGTACATCTTAAGATAAACCAAGAACGATTTACAACATTAGACTATTCTTATTTTTCATCTTAACATAAACAAAACTTTCAGTCCGGTTTATCATATATGATACATGTCGAATATATAAACTATTATTCTAAAACTGTCCTAAAGAAAAATCATTGGATGCATAAATTGAAACTAATAATTCGCATTAACAAATAGTGTTCTCAGACTTGCGTATAAAAGGAGGTGAACCAAATTAATTATAAGAGATCATTATGATGGTTTGGAATAATACTATTAACCGGTTAGAGTCGAGCCCTATGTAGTTGTATATTCAAAATTTTAGCTCATGTAGACATTAGAGGCCTTCAAATTAGTGCCTTTTATTTAGTGTAGATAATCAAGACATGCTAATTTTTTTTTTTTTTTTACAATGTACACAAAATTTACATTTTAGGTGATGATATCACATTTAAATATTGGTTGTGATTTCATCGCTGTTTTTTAAAACTCGTCTTAAACGTTTTTGATCATATACACATTTTTGGATACATCTAATAATATTGTGATCATTTATTTTATTTAAATTACAATCTTGATATTCACATTTGTATTTATTTAATTCTCTTATTATTATTTATTATAAATGGATCCACAAATCTGAGACAAATATTGTAACATTTAGATATTTATTGGTAAAAAGATAGTATAAAACTTTGGTTGGATATTATTATATTCACAACAGTTAGCAAGAACCTTTACAATTAGCAACGTAGTTACAAAATTCCTTTTCTTCGGAACAACTGCCACTAGCATCAGCTCCATGTTGCTTCTTACAATCTGCCAAACATTGTGTTGGGGCACAATACGACATTTTTTAACTAATTGGAATTTTATATGGAAACTGTTTTTTCAAATCTGCCATCATTCCTGTAATATATAAAAAATCTGAAATTTTAAATGGGGGATAATATATAGAGGTGTCAAAATGGGTTAAAATTAATTGATTGATCTAAACAAAACCAACCCATGGTTTTAATGAGTAAATAATTTGGATGTTAATGAATTAATAGTTTTTACTAAATCTCGATCAGCGCAACCGCGTGAGTTTTTGTTTTTATTTATTTTTATATAAATATTTTTTTTCAATTCTAAATTGGTATATATTATAATATATATGTGTATATATTATAATATATATGTGTCTATCAATTTTTAAAATATAATATGTTAATGGTATATTTTTTTATTGAATAGATTGTTTCAAACTTTCACATGTATTTGTATGTTCTTCTATATATATTTTTTCGGATTATTATTTCATTATTAAAATCGTAACTATATATAGAAAAAGATTAGTAAAATATTTTTTTATTTTCATATTCAAAGATATTGCAACATTTCACAAATTTATAAAGTTATTAAAAAATTAAATTTTTTGCTTCATATATTTATATTATCGCGGGTTTTTGTTTTTATTTATTTTTATATAAATATTTTGTTTTCAATTCTAAATTTGTATATATTATAATATATATATGTCTATCAATTTTTAAAACATAATAAGTTTACGGTATATTTTTTTTATTGAATTGATTGTTTCAAACTTTCATATGTATTTGTATCTTCTTCTATATATACATTTTAGGATTATTATTTCATTATTAAAATCGTAACTATATATATAAAAATATTAGTAAAATATTGTTTTATTGTCATATTCAAAGATATTGTAACATTTCACAAATTTAGAAAGTTTATAAAAAATTAAATTTTTTGCTTCATAGATTTATATTATCGAGTAAATATTTAAATATTTAACATATGGAGGTATAGTATTACAACATTAAATTATATTTATTTAATTTATACTATCAATAAATTCAATAGATCATCTATTGTTTAAATCCAATTATTGATAGCCCAATAAAAATTTCTTGTAGGCCCAAAATTTAAATGATAAGATTATAAATTAAATGTAACATGGTTTTTTAGGAATAAGTCGATTAGTTCCATTTAAAAAAAAAAAGTTATCTTTTAATATATAAGATGGGTTAAAGAGTTTAGTGAGTCGGATTGATATTGGTTTGGATCAAAATGGGTTTATGGATCCAACCCGTTTTTTCTCAAGTAATCTATAATTCGTCTCTTTTTTTCTTCCTTTTTCTAGCTAGCGAACTCTTTGATCTCTCTTCAACACAGACACCATTGACATCGATCACCACATCAATCACACCTTTTGGGTCATTGATTTTGGGTCATTGATCACAACACAACAACGTCACCTTCGCTGTGAGTCAAAGTATATTTTTCTTCAATTTGGCCTTTTGGGTCATTGATTTTGTTGATTTATGATCGATTGAAGTGTATTTTATGGGTTTGATTTGATCTATCAACGAACTCGTTAGTTTAGAAGAGACTCCATTGACTCTAAGCTATTTCAGATCAATCGAAGCTTGATATCTTACTCTGATTGCTTCATTTCTTTAAATCGTTACAGTGTCTCTTCAAAGTTCTTGTAGCTGCTCTTGCAAAGCGAATCTGAGATTTGTAGCTTTTGGACTTTAGTTTGGTTGGAGTCTTGGAGAAATACTCACGAGACTTGCTTAGATTTTATTTAAGTTCTTATGGGTTGCACTAAAACAGACTAGTTTAGGTCTAACGACAGCTATATCACTTTTTGTTCACCAGAGTTTGATCCCTGAATTCTTGACTTGTCTTACTTTTGGTTGTTGCCATTGTTATCCGCTTTTTTGAATGATCTGTAACATCAAAATCTGTGTACCATTCTTACAGGTTCAGGAGAAGGAGCTAAGGTGTTGTTCACCGTTCTTGGAACGCTCATCAATACCAGGGGAAGATGCTGCTACTGATTTGAGATTTAATGAATGGAAGGTTGTTCCTGATATATGAAGATAATCTGCGGATAAGTACGGTGGCAGAGTTGCTGTGCTTGATCCCTTTCGTATGGTTTCGTTTTCATCTGTTTGTTAAGTGTTGGAATGTTTCTACCATGGCAAGTTAAAAGAAAAGAACGCCTTTCACAAAGACTTTAAAGCAATAGTCAAATGAAGATACTCTGTTTTATTTTTATGTTTTATAATTTTTTGTTAGTTTTTTTTTAACTTTTAAATTTGCATAATCAAATTTTAGACAGTGTTAGTAATATTTTTATTTAAAATTTACGTAATTATTTGCTTATTTTAATTGATTTATAATATTGATCGATAGCATGTAATAGTGGATCAACTCATTAAAACCATTAACCCATTAATTTAAATGAGTCGTTGGTTGATCCAAACCATTAACTAAATGGATTGGGTTTATCCATATCCATAAGAGAATGAGTTTATACGGATATGGATTGGTTTGAGTTGGATTATTCATTTTGACAACTCTAAATTAATATATATAAATTTTCTGAATTATAAAACTTATTTATCAACAAAAACTGCTTAATGAACTATTATTGTAAGCAGTATAAACAAAAAGAGAAACAGATTTTGCTAGTAAAAAAACCGAGCATATGACTAGGTCAAAGTATATATTTTTCTATTTTGTGAACAAATATTTTTAAGAATTGTGTGTATATTAATAAAAACATATAATTTTATTTTATGTTTTGAGAGAAATTAATGTTTATATTAGAAAAGCATAACACATCACCTATAAAATATATAAATCTCAAAATATCTCATAAATTTATATAAGGACTATATAGTTCATCCCTACTATGAAAATGTTGGTTAACATATTTGTATGTGCAAGACAAAATGTACATAAATAAATAATAAAACAATGAAAATATTTAAAATTGTTTAATCACAGTTGTTCTTCATCGTATATTAACCCTATACATTAAAAAGAATAAAAATAAAAATAAACAAATATAAAAACAAAACTCTTAAGTACTTCAAGTATGGTCCTTTTAATTTTAACACACAAAGTGTTTGAATCAGTTTTCTATATTTTGTTGCCTTCTGAAAATTTATGAATTTTACACAAAAGAGATAATTTAATGCTATATTTTATATAGTAAACAAAAAATTTTAAATGGGTTCACGATATATTAAAAGTAATAAAAATCTAAGTATTATATTCAATTTCCTATAGAATGAATTTATGCAATATATTAAGATGAACCTAGTGAGAGAATAATGAAGACGATTAAGAACGTAGACAAGAGTGATAAACTTGCTCCTCCGTTAAGTCATAAACTTGCTCCTCAAGTTTATTCCTCTTTTCTTATCTCCAAAATGCTCTATTGCTTTACAAGTCAACACGACTCCAATTCATCATTTTGACTCCACATGGTCTTCACCATTCAACACTGGTCTTCACCACTCAACACAACGTTTCAACACAACGTCTGTTTTAGCAACTACGTCAGCGACTACTTCAAGTCGGACATCTTACATCTTCAGAGAGAGCATGATGTAATCCACGGCACGAATGATCTGAAAGAGGATCAGACAGAAAAACACAAGGCAGTTCACCAAATTCTTCAATGCTTGAAACGACCGAGCCAAGTAAACGACGTTGGCTTGAGTCAACTCGTCCATGAATCGGTGGAAAAAAAAACTCGCTTGGAGTGGAATCCGTAAAAGGTGAGACAGAAACTTGATGAAGAAAGGAAGCAATCGAAGTTGTTCTTCTTAGTGTTTCTCAAATGCTATGTTAATTTAACGAGAGAGACAATATACTAGAGATTGATTCGCGCACCCGCGTGGATATTGTTTCTTAGATTTTTATACATTGATATTTGTTTTTTGTAATTAATGTTATATATTTTATGGGTCGTAATATAACTAATTGTATTCAAAAGACCTGAACCGAATAAGATAATATGATTTTTTTTGGTATAAATATCCGAACCCGTTTTAGATACATTTATTATTTAAATATTTTTAAGTTTCTATATATCAGAACCGAACTCATCAAGACCCAGAAAGACTCTACTCAAAACCCACACATAAATTTATAATATTCAAACGAGGCATAATTTGAAAATAAAAATATAATGATACCCGAAAAGAACAATCCGTACTTAAATGGATAACCAATGTTCATGCCTAACTGATTTTGTAAATTAATAAAAATGACTATTTCTATATGTTTGGCTAAATTAAGTGAAATAGAAAGGGTTTTTTTATTTAGTAAAATAATTATATGGAGTGAAAAATTAAGTGACAATAAATGTAATGCATTTTTATTATTTTGATTTAAGTTATTATTTTATTCACAAAACATGTTTTTGAATTATGTTTTTGGCTACGTAATTTTCCACTGATTGAAACTAAAATATAAAAAAAATTATTAAAACAAAATTAATCGAACGTTTAACCATATGCAAAACCCAGTTATTTTATATTTTTTATTTTATAATTAGCACAAAGTTAATTTTAATTAACTAATAAATAAAAATCTGCACTATTATTACTATGGTAATATAATTAATGATGTGATGTATTGTTAAAGTAATATAATTAATGAAATTGTTAAACTGAATGAAATATGGAAAGATAATTAATGTAATAATATTAATGAAATTACTAAAATTATACTATATTTATTTTTTATACAGACTAGATCCTTTGTCCGCGTTACACGCAGATTATGTAGTTTAATTTATTCTCTATATATTTAAATTGCTTAGCAAAGATTGAAAGACAGAAGTTGAGTTTTAGATTTTATATAGAAGTAGAGATTAAAAAAACAATGATAAAATTGTTTAAAATGTAAATAAATCTAGGTATCAAGTTGTGTGGAAAAAAGAATAATAATCCGAATGATGCATGAATTAAAGTCACTCTTTGCTGCATGCTTTTGCATGATCTCTTATTCGCCATTTGAAATGCTTTATGTAATCAATTGATTTGTTGAAGTAGAAATTTGTTGCTGGTGATGAACTGAGTAGTAGTTTGCCTGAAAAATATTGGATATTATTGTTCTACTGATAAAAACAAATCTAGATCTGTATTATTTTTTGATGTGTTAAAAAAATTATTTACCTTGGAAAAGTTTAGGAATTATGCTTGTGATGATGACAACTTTAAATTTCCTATTCTTCTTGCTTTGTAGGATGCTAAAATCTGCTGCTTGCTTCGCACAGTATGAGTTTAACCATTGTCGACCTGAGATAAAGGTGTATGTATGAAGAGAATTATGATTTTGTTTTACCTATTGTGTTAGACTTACCTGTTTAGCCGTATACCAATCGTGGCATCAATATTGAGTACTGGGTGGTACGAATTTCTTTTTTGTATTATGAGTATCTGCCCGACGACATCTGCACATTGATTTTGAGTTAGAAGAAACATCCATGTTGGTTTAATTGATAGTGGGCTGACTTACTTACCTGGTAAGTAGGTGGATGCAGTGTCTAAGCGCAATAGATTTTTGTAATTCTGAGGATAGAAATTGTGAACTGGAAATATTGGACCGATGTTTGTAACTTTCAATGTTATTGTCTCTTGGTCGATCTAAATGTAATACGACAGTTGGGTGAGTTTTCGATGTCGTGAATTATGTATGACAGAAAATCCTGAAAATTCATATATATCTCCCTCGGTTAAATTTTTTGGGTCATTTGGCTGAATGTTTCCGGTGAGCCGACCTTCTAATAGTTGTCCCTGAATGTGAACAAATTTTGTTGTTCCGAACCAATTAAGTAAATAGTGAGTAGTTTAAATCAAATATGGTGGAGTGGAAAATACATATATATATGTATATGTTAAAGTTAATAAATGGCTTACGTGGTGGTCAAAGCACATGAAGCCGATGCAAATTTGAGTATTATCTGTTTGGTGTTTTCTGATGTCCCAAACACTTCTTATACATACTGTGATAGGGCGCACTGAAATCCCTTCATGAAGTTGGTGGATTCTTTGAGGAATGTGTTGCATGTGAGATGTCACTATAAAACATGCGATTTTAATTAAGGGCATTCATTCTTTAGAACTTTACAAAAGAAACTATAAATTGTAATAAGATAAATGTATTTCCAACTATAATTATTACACACAGGGTTATGTTTTCAAAATTAACTTGTTTGGTCCTACGGAATATATAATAGCCAGACAGTTAAAATATATATTTCTTCACAGATTAATGCTACCAAAACAAAACTTATAATTAGTATTACTGAAATGTTCTTTTATTTTTCATATATATGTAGTTGTCTATAATATTTTATAATTACAGAAAAATATATAAATAATATTTTACAAATATGATCTCGAGATTAGAAAGAAATTAATTTTTCTTTTTAATAAAAAATTAAATTTAGTATATTGAATCCTTTTGTTTCAAAAAAAAAATTAGTTAACCCTATATATAAGACAAATGATAATATAAGAAAAATATAATTATATCAAGTAAAAGCATTGATATATCACACGTGTCCTTTAAAAACACTTTTGCTTAAAACCCTAATATTCTAAATTTAACCTTTTTAATGTGAGTTTAAGTTCGTTTACTATATAGATAGATATTCTAAATTTTCTTACAACTATCTTATTAAAAAGAGTATTTTCTAATGTTTATCAAAACATAAACATGTGTTTAACGATGAAGAAAAGTCACATATGAAGAAAATTATCTAAGAGATTGTAAAAAGCAACAAACTGGTGTTGTGAAAGAGCTAACCTATAGTAATGGAAAGTGTTATGTTTATTCTATAAAAATGTATTAATAATCCTTAAAGTTTTTTTTTAAAACACGGAAATTCGTATTGTTAAATCTTAATCAAGTAAAAATATTTATAGACGGTTATTAAATATTTTATTCATAGTGTGTGATTTTATAAAGTTTAATAGAGTATAGATAGTGAAGAAAATTATTCAAAAATATATATGTAACTAAAAATTAATAGGTCGATGATCGGTGCTCCAATTATGACCAATATATAGGTCCACGTTATTGTGTTTAATCAAATAATAAACATCAACTTAAGTTGTGTAAGTAAAGAATGAAAAAGACAAACGAAGAAGGGATGAAGAAAGGACAATGATCATCCGTTTGTAATATAATTTCTATCATCATGCAAGTCATAACAAAGAATGATGATCATATATAATCAATTTGAATACAGGGCTCTCTTTTGGAACATATTTAAGAGGTTAGCATATTTGGAACGATTGTGCATTAGAGAGTGATAATTTTGTGAGAAGTCAATCTTGAATGATTGTGAAGATTACTAAAGAGATTCACCAACAAAACTGAGTAATAAGGAATACTTTGATAGTGAGAAAAGATTGTTTACCTCCAGTTTCCACAGGGGTGGTAGGAGGTTGGTTTTCCATTCTCCAATGGTATGTGTAGTAGCGGTTCGATCGTGTGAAAGAGGACTTGTCTCTATGAGGAAGATGGAATATGGATGTGATTAACTCTTACGCTTGGAAGTATTTTTAATCATATCAATTCGGTGCAAAAACGTTCGGCAATCACGTTCGTTTATGGAAACATAATATTATGTTTTCTATTTTACTTAATGCGATCATAAAGAATGTTTGGTTGGTGATTGAATATTTCGTGATTGAATATTCTGTTCGATTTCTTATGTTTGATTAGCCGGTTAGTAGATTGTATAATCAATCTTAGAGTTAATGGTGTGTATCCTTATTATTCCATAACTACTATTAGTCAACCAAAATCATATAATTTTGTATGATGTTACATGTTTGCCTAAAATCAAAACCGTAGATACTCTCGAACACACTTTTTCTTAAAACAACCAAATTCGTGAAAGCCTCAAATCCAACAAAACTAAAATGTTCAAACATCAAACTTGAAGTAAAAACACTAAGTAGAGACAAAATATATGTAAGAAGGATAGTTTAATGGTGCAAAAAAAAAGTCTGAGACTAAAAAAAAACCAAAGCGTAGAGTTTTAGTAACCATAAAAACCAACATGTAACACATCCTAGCCACTTCTTGCTCGCTTGGGATCCTCTGCGTCAGCCTGACCAGCAGTCTTCTTCACACTCCCAAAGAATGTGGAAGGACCATCACCAGCAACTTCCTTGTCCAAAGTTTCCTGTGCGTCTGGTACAGCCACATTTCCTTCGAAATTGGCTTCAACTTCTGGAACTTCTGGAGTGAGCACCTTTGTCACAGTCAAAGCTTGGGTCTGGCCAGTTAAATTGTGATTTGACACCTTCACAACGAATTTTCGGGTCTGTCCTATGGTATCGATAAGAGCTTGAGGTACCGGAACCAAGTGATCATCCCCTACATCCTCATTGGCCTACACAAAGTAATCAATTGTCACTATATACCCCTAATTATCTTGGAAAATACAGTTCTAAATAACAAAAGCACACGGGTTTGTAATTACCTCGAAATAATCCTCAACCAATTCAGAAGCTTTCTTACCAGATAACTCATATCCAGCACCACCAAGGAGCACAAAAGACGCTTGATCATCATTATCATACATGGAGATCTTCGCCAAGTACCTGTGTCATAAGCAGAGTAAGAATAGTGCACTGAAGTATGAGTTTAAGTAGATATGAGTCACTTACTGTGCAACACCAACAATTTCGGTTTTCCCACATTTCTTACACATAAGGCTAGTAGGCCCTTTGGTTGCCTTAGTGTGGCACCCACCACAGCCTATGTAATACCATGATGAGCCGTGCGCAACATCTCCAATGGTTGCTATGCACTCAAACCAAGCAACCTGCAAAATGATAAACGATTAAATAAGCAATCAAGATAATCATATTAGATGTGTCACCAATTGGTACTGAACAACCTTCGCATCTTCCTGCTTCATATAGGAAAATAGCTCGCCTATGGTCACTGTCTCAGTCTTAGTGACAATGTCTGCGTCAACTCTGTTAGCAACATCTAGATTCGTGTTCATCCTGAAGCTAACGTACAAACATCTAAAACAATGATGGAATAACGACTAACAATTTTAAATAAAAGAAAGATTACCAAGTGAGATAATCTCGGGTTGCTTGGACATCAGTGTCCAAAAACACACGTGATGGCGTCATGGAGGAGAGAGCTAGAGCACCTGTAACAAATCCATTGTTATAAGACAGATGAAAGTTATAACGTAAAATGTGATGTAAAATTTTCCATAACAGTACGCTCATAGCCAATACGCTCAACTTCTACCAAATACAGTTCTATTCCTCAAAGCCAACCTAACCAGATAATATTCCCTGACCATCCTATGGAATTCTAAAAAATAAGAAAAATTGCTAATACAGACCTCCAAGTCGCTTTGGGTTCAAGGTAGTGACT
The DNA here is from genome assembly GCF_020379485.1 of Brassica napus. Classification (NCBI taxonomy): domain Eukaryota; kingdom Viridiplantae; phylum Streptophyta; class Magnoliopsida; order Brassicales; family Brassicaceae; genus Brassica; species Brassica napus. The sequence continues at coordinate 36,046,547 of NC_063446.1, forward strand.
AAAATAACACGTGCAGTTCCTCCAGATGCTTTGAATCTCTCACTGAAATTGAAGGCAGCCTTGTCCCATAGATACAACTTCATCACTGGATCGCTATAACATACAAAAACATGTGTGAATAGAGAGACAACTCAGGAATATGAAAATAATACAGATTAGCTTACTCATGTGTTAGAACATGAAGCAGAACTCGGCGCGAAGAAGCTATTTCGGCATCATCTAGCACGAGAGTGTCACTGAGAACCTGCCCATTCACAAGCTTGATATGGCCAACATAATCTGCAAAATAAAAAACAAACTCAATGCTTTATATATCATAAACACACAATGTAACCAAAAACGTAAGTATGGATCTTAACACTATCCTAGACAAAGAAGGCTGAATATATCTGATCGAATTAGATTAACATTATCCTATATACCAGTGAGACCTTACCATAAAGATCCCCTCGCAAGTCGCAGGCAACATCGAACTCCTCATATCCATGGAACCAGAAACGATCCTCAGGGAAACATGCCGAACTGTCCTCTAGATCAGAGAGGACAGAAGTCGATGAGAATGTGATGGTGAAACTTGGATCTGCAACACGATACAAAGTCTTGTTGTTAGACCCGAAAAAACTGTTGAGTCTGTAAATGCCACCAGCTCTCATGTGTGGCAAATAAGTGTCTATCCTCCCAGCTGGGATGAAACCCTGAATGACAGTCTCCTGTTATCATCATAATAAAAGAAATTAATCAGAAATGCTAGAGATGAGATCTTAGAAATGCATCAACAACAAAATTATAGTTTATTGTAATATCAACAAAAGCAAACACTTACTATGAATGTACTAAACTACAAAATAATAGAACAATAAGTCTGATTCTAAAATGTTTATCAGCATTATTTCTAAACTAAATTGTAATATAGAACTCGGTTTATACCTCTTGGTCGATGAGAAGCATCTCGAGACCTAGAAGCACTTTTGTCACAACATTTCGAGCTTCCCAGAAAAAGATCAACCGAAACCTCAGCTCGCCGTCATGAGCTCCGTATTTCACACCTTTGAAAGCCACAACCTCGGCCGAGACAATGGCTTTTCCCTTGGTGCCAGAGGAGACAACGGCTTTGCCTCTAACACCTGAAGAGACACCAGTCTTCATACATGCATAGGAATACGAACGTTGCCATCAACAAAAAGGAAACTAAACTCCGTACCACAATTTCACATGCTTTTATATTTTCTGTAGTATAAAAACAATATGCCATAAAAAATCGTCTTATTCATCTCGTTGTTTTATACCTCAAAGCTTTAGACTCTCTATTTTTTTAAGGTAATCAAACAGAGTCTATAGTTTTAAACCTCAAAGCTTTAGACTCTCTAATTTTTTAAGGTAATCAGACGGACTCTATAATTTCATAAGGAAATGATAAGGGTTCTCACCATTGGGGTTTCTCGATTTAGGTACGCCGATCAAGATACCAGAAGAGACAGAGGTCTTTCCGCTGATTTTGGTCAAACCAGAGGTGACCGACGCTTCGCCTTTGGCTTGCTTCGAGTGGGGGTCGCTGATCGAGTGGCCGAGAGAGACATAGGGTGTTCCGATGAGCTTGATCGGTCCGGGAGAGGAGCCAGTCTCAATGGCTTTTGGTTTCTCTGAGGTGGATTTTCCGTTGGAATTCATTGCAGCGAAGCTTAATCGAAATAAAACTTGGATTAAGAGTTGTGTAAACAAAATCTGAAGGAGAAAATGCAGACAAAGAGTTTTATAAAGAAAATCTGAAGGGGAAAAGCAAAACGAATCCATAAATGAGAGTAGAGAGAGAACGAAGTGGAGGATGTATTGATTGGTTAAGGATCAGATCGTGAAACGGATCAAAGGAGAGTCAGAGGAAAGGGATGAAGAATCGTCAAAGGGGATGAAGAATCGATTTGGGTTATTAGGGTTTGAGAAATACGAATGAGAGAGGTCGGAATGGTTTGATCGCCGTATGTGTCTTGATATGGTCTGATGGGTTTTAGGCCCATTCGTATCAAACACAGTCATTTAAAAAAAAAACACAGTTGAGGCCCAAGAAAAGCAACACACATCTGACATGGCAAAAACACCCTCTCTGATTGGTTGATTAATATTGCCCACGTGGACAGCCTGGTTGAGGAGGATATCCTCCTTTTATTACTTACTAGGTCGTTTTCCGCGCTACGCGCGGATAATAACTATTTAAATTATATTAATGATTTTGTTGTGTTAATATCAAATATTGTACAATGTTTTTGTGTTCATAAACTATCTAGTGTGTAGAATTTAGTATTTTAGGAGAGACATGCTCTGATTTTTGTTGTTTAAATGTTGCATATAACTTTTTTTTTCTCATTTTTGTAATTTTTTTTTAATTTGTTTGCCAAAATACTAAAATTGAGTTTAGAATACATAGAAAGCTCCGAATATGTCGCATTAAAGTTGTTCTTAGTTATGTTTTCTTGATGACAATCTTCTTAGCTAAATAATAATTTAAAAATAAAATAAAATTTATTAATCAGTATGTATTATAAGCCTTTAAATTTATATTTGTTATTACCTTAAATATGTTGGAGATAATTTTTTGTCACCACAACAAATTTATATTTTCAATTACTTATGTTTTGCAACTCCTTGTATAGAGATGTTTGGCTGATCTATAGTGTAAGCTTCATCATCATTGATTAATAATATAGTTTAAAATGAGTTAGAATGTATGTTTTGCAATGTAAATTTTGTAATTCGCATGTACCTATTTAAAAGCAGTCCAACTATGAGTTTGTTTCTATTTTTGGATTGTAATGGTTAGTTTCTAACATCATGAGAATGTGTCCAACTACATTTGCTGTAGTTGCCATGATTAGTTGGTGTGAGAACCGAAACTCACACCGTCGAGTTTTGTTAATCGGAGGAAAGCCAAGTTAACCTAGCCTTCCCTGAAGGTCCCGGTTATCTGTTGGGCCACGCACAACACAATCAATATGAAAGATTCTAAAGTAATAAATTGTAAAAGAGCGAAAAGAGAACAAAGAGGTCTTATTTCCGAATTCGCGTTTGAGCGTGAACAACATGTAAGATCCTAGGCCACGAGAGCTGTCGGTATGACCCACTTGCTCCTCTCATTATCTCCGTTTTGATTGTAAGAAACATTAGCAAACAATTCACCTTACTATTATTCAACACAAAAACTTGCTTCTTGTGAAATTTTTTTCTTCTTAATATTAGATAAATTGGAAAAGAAAATAGTGCAACCTGGTTACCCTTTGTTGTTCTTCTCCCTCTATTAAAAGTAATGTTAGTGTTTGAAATTTTATATGATGGTTTTGAGCCTCGAGGTTTGGTGATGAATTTCTTATAACTTAGGATCTCCTAGAAAGCACTCTTTCCAATGGATTGCCTATTGGTTGTTTTATTATCTCTCTACGTCTTCTTCTTCACTTCGTAATGAACTTATAAAAGATTAAGAAAAGTTAACCAAATCACATTACAGACAATAAGACTATATTTGTTATTATCATCACTGGAACTAAAACATTGTTGATTACCTGAATTTTTTTCATACTTTACTGAAAATTAGAAGATCTGAATTTTCTGCACGTTGGCGGGCGCTTGATATTAAAACTATATATCAAAATAGTGAAAAATAAAATAAATATAATTACAAATATATTTTTACATCAACTTATATATCATATTTGGTATAAATATATATATATATATATATATACACACATATACGATCAAAATTAACTGTAAGTGTTCATTGATAATGCAAAACTAAAGCAATACGAATCAAATAAAAAATTGTTCATAGTTAATTGATTCAATTTTTATTTAAGTTTATCGGTTTATTAGGTTAATTAACATACTGTACCAGTTTAACATATTTTAACTAAAGAAAACAAAAATGTAAATTTATTAAAATTTATATATTTAAATAAAAACATATTTAAAATTAAGGAATAAGATATATTTAAAATAAATAATCATTAAATACAGTATAATATCATTTTTTGTAAAAAAAATAATGTTAACTCTCTTAATTTTTTTTTAAAAAAATAAAGTGAAATAGTTAAACTATCAAAATAAAAAAATAGTAAAAAGTATATTGATGGTTTTTTTTTCAAACAGATGTAGTTAAAATATGAAAATAATAATACAAAAATGTAAAATATTTTTTTTCGTTTAAAATAAACTAATATTATATTTTTTAAAATCTTTCTTCGCACAGCAGAAAATTCCTATTTGTTTTTTGTATACAAAGAAATAATTTATTTTCCATAAAATTGGATATGTTAAAAGAGCCCACAAAGAAAGAATTTGTTTTTTTTTTGTTTTTAGTTATTTTTTTTTTTTTTTAATTTTAATTTATAATGATTTACATGTAGTTGTCTATTAACATAGCAATACATAATCTAAGTTATAATCGGTGCAAGCGCGGGGTCGTAGACTTTGTTGTTGCTCTATCTAAATCTATAAAGGTTATGCTGTGTTTGTGAAGTTGGTGTTTTGTTATTGTCACTGATTCTCCAAGATTTGTATTGTAATATGGTGGAGTTGGAGTAATGAACGGTGCTATTTTTTTGTAGTAAGTGTTGTGTACGCAGGCAGGGTAATATACATGGTTGGGTGTTGTATTTATTTTCAAATTATGTTTATATTCCCAAATTTAGTAGATATTTGTGTTACTTATTTATAATTTATAATTGGCCATAATTTTCAAATAATGTTTTTATTCCCAAATTTAGTAGATATTTGCGTTCTTTCTTATATTCATCTCGGCCGCATTACACCTAGAATACAGTTTTATATTCAACTCGGCCGCATTATACCTACTGTATTCTAATGTCTCTCTTTCGAATACATTTACTCTATTTTGTATGTATAATTTGATGAGGGACAATTTAAAATGATGGTCAGACCCAATTCCTGTCTATAGTGACCAAACCAATATGGATATAATTCAACTGTATATTGCCCACTAAAGATGATTCTCAGGTATCTCTTGATCATAAACTCATAACTCTCGTACTTTTCTAAATGCAAAGAAAACATATGTATAAAACAGGAAAGCGAACCCGACGACGTTGAGAATCTCTTCATATTCTTGTTAGCAACACAGTTCAACATCAACTCTTCTTACTCTGAATCTTCAATCTCTTATTTCTTCAAAAACTCTTTGCACCACATTGCCGATATTCTTGGATTACGTTTTAAACCGTTGTTGTAGTCTAGGTAGAATAGACCGTACATAACACCATAACCAGCTTTTTATTCGCACTTGTCAAGTAATGATCATGCATAGTATCCATCTACCTGAACACCATCCTCCATCCTCCCTAAAATGAGAATTATACACAATTGGTAATAAGAAGTTAAGAACTTTGAAAAAACTCAATTAAGCTTTCTGCACATGTTTCTCGTTTGTCAAGTAACTAAAAGAGAATAGAGACTCACTTGATGGCTTGGTGGATGCTTTGGAGATGTTTTTCGTGGTACTCTTTCCTCTGAACATCCATCAAATTCGAGAGTTTAGCTTTCTTTTCATACTATATATCACAATGTCCTACATAATTGTTCGAACTTTTAGCACAAATAATGAAAAAGGGAGTTCGGAGGAGGCTACATATGGATATAAATTTTTTTTACCAATTATCATAAATTTGGGTTTCTGTATTTGCTTTTTGCATAATTTAGAAATTTTCTTAACCCTTGCGGTGTAAAAAGTCTCATTCTAAACCACCTCTCGGACCCAAAACTTCTCCAGCTTTGTTTTGTTCTGTTTGATAATAAAGTAATGAAAAACTTGTGAGCCAAGACACAGAAAATTAAAACAAGATATGAAATATCGAATCATGTGACTGAATAAAAAGAGAATCATGTAACTGGAAAAATAAACTTACTTTTCCATTCGATGCGTGCGTCGGATCTCCAGTTTGGAGTGTTATGATCCACGACAATGACACTTGTAACGTAAAAGGCACTGTAATAATTTACTCCCACGGAGCCAAAAGATCCTTTTAATTTCTGAGAGTGAGCTGCAGTAAACGACAATAGTCTTTTTCCAATTGATCTTTTCATGACTTCTGGATAATATATATTGAAAGTTGTTGATAAGAAGAGATTGACCTTTGCATTCTAGATAGATGTTTATTCACTTTGCCTTCACAGCCTCTACAGTGACAGTGAAGAGACACTCTAAGAACACCCACCTGCTTTTCCAAAACACAATCAACCCTCAAATCTCTCTTTGTTTTACATTTAAGCTCTACTTTACTTTACTTCACTTGCCTGGTGGTCTGAACCAGAAAAAAATCTTCCTTTTCTCTTCCACGGCAGAGCTAGAGCCTCTTCTTGCCTCGTAAAATTCGCCTTCCTTCGCTACAACCATATCCTTACCCGAAGACTCAGATAAAGAAACCGAGTCGGTTCCAATTTCTTGTGAAGGATTCCGGCAGAGGCCCTTAAACACATTTAGACAGACAGTCGTGTCCCTGCATAGTTGGAAGTGATTAATTTAGAAATCGGTAGTGGTTGTGTTAAAGAGGCAGCAACCTGAGAAACTCAGTTGGGATAGGGACATCAAATACAGAAAAATCAAATTCTCACCTCTCTGCTCTGCGTCTGTTAAGTTTGGGTACTGAAGCTGATGATGACTCGAAACATGTATATTGCTACATTTTGCCAAAATTTATACAAAGATATCGATGATCAATCTCTATATTATGATACTGAAACACATAAATATAAAAATAAAGATACAAAAGGTCTCAGTATCTAAATCAAAGTCAAATGTTTAGCATCTCTCGTTCCAGAAAGTGGATCGAAGTGAGATTCGAGGAGGAGGAGGTTTATATAACAGTAGAAACAAAGGGAGGTGAAATGATATGGGTTCTCTCATGAAGATAGGATTGAATGATATAATTGAATGAGGAGGAATGAATGGAGGTGAAACATAAACGGTAATCTGCAGAGTTAGGGATGAAAGAGATTGAAGCAACGAGGGAGATAGGAAAGTGGTAGGTCATTGTGGATTTTAACTTAAATGATTGGGTGGAAATTTTGTAAGGCCCAACGATTAGATCCGATTTTTAATTTTTAATGTTTATAGAGAACGTGTCAAAATCGTGTTATCTTATTGGTTTGAATTTATTTACATACGTGGACAAGCTGAGAATGAAGCATATCTCCTTTTTAATAGAGTTAGATATATATGATATATTTATGTTTACAAACAATTCTCATTTGTACTGATATTCATGTTTTCGAACATTATAATTCAGTTTTAATAATGTAAATAGACTCATTAGATATCAATATAATTAAAAGGCCAGATTTTATTAAATACTATAGTTGTGGTTCTTTTCTAATTTACAGATTTATCTTTAATGAGATTTTAATTATTATGCAAAATCATAATGGCACAAAAAGTAATATGCCAAAGGTAAAATAAGGGTAAATCTAAAAAAGTATCAATGTTTTAATAGTACTGATTTGTCATTTTGTATTTAAAAAGTAGAAAAGAAATACTAGCAAAAGTCATAAAAAGCCCATAACAGAAACTTTTAAAGAATTTTAAACCCAACTCAGGGGAGGGGGTCTTTCTCTGCATCCTCCTCCACAGTCTTTTCAAAACTTTGCTGTGCCATTATTGTTGTACAAAGAATCATATATTCTTCTCCTCCCACGAGTGACACAATTTACCTTTTCCCCCACGACAATCATGGCGGCGACGGCGGTCTGGCAGCCCCGAGAGGATGGCCTCTCTGAGATCTGTGTTCTTCTCGAGCAACAGATTTCTCCTTCCTCCGCCGCCGTTGACAAGTCTCAGATTTGGAAGCAACTTCAGCACTTCTCCCAGATTCCCGATTTCAACAACTATCTCGTCTTCATCCTCGTCCGCGCTCAGGTTTTGTCTCCGTTTCTTCACATTTGTGTCTCTTCTTTCTTACCGTATTGACTCAATCTTCTTGTCCGAGACGACTTGACTTTCTTTAGAGACATGTCTAGCCTGAGACTTTTTTTTTGCCTGTCGGATTGTCTTGGTCGTTGAGAACTTTTCGGTGTTCTGTAATGGAACAAAAGGCTAGCCTTAGTTTGGTTGTTTTGTAGTTAATGACAAGCCTAGCCTGAGGTTCTTTTATCTCTGTTGCTTGTTGGTTATGTTTCTTAGCTGATGTGTAATGTTATGATGCACCAGGGTAAGTCAGTAGAGATTCGCCAAGCTGCTGGTTTGCTGTTGAAAAACAATTTGAAAGGTGGATATTCATCCATGGCTCAAGAGAACCAAAAGTACATCAAGTCGGAGCTGCTCCCTTGTCTCGGAGCAGTGGACAGACATATCCGGACAACGGTTGGAACAATCATCAGCGAAATTGTCAATATAGACGGTGTTTCTGGATGGCTTGAGCTTTTGCCAGCTCTTGTAACTTGTTTAGACAGCAATGATCTGAATCATATGGACGGTGCGATGGATGCATTGTCAAAGGTATGTTCCAGCAACGACGAGTTTTTTTTTTTTTTTTTTTTTGGTTTTGAGAGTTTTTGTAGTATCATGTCTTGTCGATCAGATTTGTGAGGATATCCCACATGTATTGGATTCGGAAGTGCCTGGTTTAGCAGAAAGCCCTATCAACATTTTCTTGCCTAGGCTATTTCAGGTGAACATCTCATATTGGTACTTGCTAAATTCTTGTTTGATTGATTTTCTTATTGTTCGATTGGTTTCTGTAAGATTGATTACCATTTGTTTGAGCAGTTTTTCCAATCGCCCCATGCTTCACTGAAGAAGCTTTCCCTAGGGTGTGTGAACCAATATGTCATAATAATGCCTGCTGTAAGTATTGAGAAGACCATTTACAATAATTCTTTTTTTTTTTCGTTTTATGTTGGTATTAAGTACGGTGGATTATAACAATCTATGTTTTGCAGGCTTTGTACAATTCCATGGATAAGTACCTCCAGGGGCTGTTTGTCCTTGCCAATGATCCTGTAGCAGAAGTCAGAAAATTAGTACGTGACTTATTTAGTCTTATGTTGATTATACATGACTCAATCAGAATTTTTATATCTCATTTCGAAGTTCTTTTGCTAATAATGTATAATAACTCTTCTTCTGTTTAAAAGGTATGCGCAGCATTTGTGCAGCTCACGGAAGTTCTCCCCTCGTCTATAGAGGTATATTTCATTTTGGTTTTAACATACACATTATTTCAAATCTACTCTTTAGCGTCACTTCTTATGCTTAGTTCGTGCCTTTCTTCTACCCTGCATCTTAGGTTTCGTTTTTGTCTATTTCAGCCACATCTCAGGAATGTAATGGAATACATGCTACAAGTCAACAAAGACCCTGACGAAGAAGTCGCTCTTGAAGCATGTGAATTTTGGTAGTGTTATTGTAAAATGTTATTGTCTTTATTTTCCATCATTGTCCTCAGTTTTAAAAAGCTATATTGTTATTTCGCAGGTCTGCATACTGTGACGCTCAGCTTCCGCCGGACAACTTAAAAGAGTTACTGCCACGCCTAATTCCAGTATCACTATACCTCTCCTTTTGTTTTCTGTATATTTTTGGACTTAAAATATTTACTCAGCAGGTGTAGTTTGAAATTTATGTAAAATTTTTATCGGTTTCAGGTGTTGCTCTCAAATATGGCTTATGCAGATGACGACGAGTCCCTTTTTGATGCGGAGGTTGTTTTCTGTTGATATCATATGTTTTGTCACCTTTCTCTATATGCATATGAATTATAAATCTTATGAAAGCTTTTAACTTTTGCAGGAAGATGAGTCTCAACCAGACAGAGATCAGGTGCAGTTTCTTTGTTCCCGACACATTAATTTTTTTTTTTATTAATAAAAGTTCTTTCATTATTATTTCATTTTGGTTCCCCTACAGGATTTAAAACCTCGCTTTCATACATCAAGGCTTCATGGATCAGAGGATTTTGATGACGATGTACATGAGCTACTTCTTTTAGTGTCATTTAATATCTGTATATATGTTGCGTATGTGTGTTCAATTAATGACTATCTCTGGGGTATAGGATGATGACTCGTTTAACGTCTGGAATTTAAGAAAGTGCAGTGCAGCAGCTATTGACGTTCTCTCTAATGTATTTGGAGATGAAATCCTTCCAGCCCTCATGCCCCTTATTCAGGTGTATGCTTTTGTCTCTCGCTCTATGAAAATGAATACAATTAGCTAAACCATGTTCGTCCAAGCTGCAGGCGAAAATATCAACTTCTGGTGATGAGACCTGGAAGGAAAGGGAAGCTGCTGTTTTAACCCTTGGGGCTATTGCTGAAGGCTGCTTTAACGGTCTTTACCCTCACTTGTCGGAGGCAAGTTCGTTTTTTATCTGCACAATCTCATTTATATAATTTTTATCCGCTCAGTTCAAGTAACTTTATGTGCTAGTGCCTCATTTCTGCAGATCGTAGCGTTTCTTCTTCCTCTTTTAGATGACAAGTTCCCTCTCATTCGAAGCATATCTTGCTGGACGCTTTCTCGATTTGGCAAGTATCTTATCCAGGTATCATTTGAGAAGAAGATTGCATGCTTCAACTCCTTCAAAACGGTCTTTAGATGAGTTACTTCTTTTGTTTTCTAGGAAACTGGCAATCCGAAGGGTTACGAACAGTTTGAGAAAGTTCTTATGGGTCTTCTCCGTAGACTCTTGGATTCGAACAAGCGGGTCCAGGAGGCTGCCTGTTCAGCTTTTGCAACTGTTGAAGAGGATGCCGCTGAAGAGTTAGTGCCACACCTGGGAGTAATACTGCAGCATCTAATGTGCGCTTTTGGAAAGTATCAGGTAGTTAAATCCTTCTTCGCCAGAATAAATCTCTGTGACGGCTATTAGTTACTTCAAACAAATGTTTCTATACACTATTTTCATGTACAGAGGCGGAACTTAAGAATTGTTTATGATGCTATTGGAACACTGGCAGATTCGGTTAGAGAAGAGTTGAATAAGGTACGACGATTGGGTTTGTCTAAGTTTAGTTTGATCTAATAAATTTTTAGCTCCTTAAATATTGTCTTTTATTCCATATACTGCAGCCTGCTTATCTTGAAATTCTGATGCCTCCACTGGTAGCAAAGTGGCAACAACTATCAAATTCAGATAAAGATCTATTTCCATTGCTGGAATGCTTCACGTCTATTTCGCAGGTATGTGCTATTTGTCAAGGCCTTCCTATTATCGGTAAAGTCTTGTGGGTTGTTGGTCGGCTAAAAAAGGCCAAAACTTCTTTCATTGCATAAGATTAGTTGAGCCTGAAATTACTACGAATAGTAGGAGATAGCATTTAACGTCAGACAAATGTAAATTTATCTTGAGGGGATCTTAGACAGTATGCAGCATGAACTGTCTTGTCTATGTCTTAGTCTAACAAATTATGTTTTCAATCTTTCAGGCTTTGGGTGTTGGGTTCGCTCCATTTGCTCAGCCTGTTTTCCAGAGATGCATGGATATCATCCAGCTACAACAACTGGCTAAGGTTTCATTCGGAACTTTGGATATTTCATCTCATTGGAGAATTAGAACGTTCTTTTCCCGTTTTACTGGGGCGTGTACATAATTATTGCACGCATATGTTTCTTTGTCTGATGAAACCTTACATGTGTTATTTGTAGGTTGATCCTGCTTCTGCTGGGGCTCAGTACGACCGAGAATTCATTGTTTGCTCTCTTGATTTACTTTCTGGACTTGCTGAAGGGCTTGGCAGTGGGATAGAGTCTCTGGTATTCCATTTTCTCTATATATTAATTGCACAATTTTCTCTTCATAGTTCTCAATCAGTGAATAGTACTTTTAGCTACTCCGATCGATGATGTTGGTATAATATGATTGAGTCAACTGATATATTCTCACTTCATCGCTCTTTTGCAGATTTCACAGAGTAATCTAAGAGATGTGCTTCTCAAGTGTTGCATGGATGAAGCTCCTGATGTCAGACAAAGTGCTTTTGCACTCATGGGCGATCTTGCAAGAGTAAGCTTTGCATATTCCATAGTATCATGTGCTATAATTTCGATGGCATTTTGCTATTTATATGAGTCATGAGTGTAATAATGCCGTTTGGCTACCACTGATAGGTATTCCCGGCCTACCTACAACCCCGCCTGCTTGAGTTCCTTGAAATTGCAAGCCAGCAACTGGTTGGTTTCCAACTCTTCTTACTCCGACTATCTCATTCTTGTTTTTGTTTATATCTCTATGCTTTGTACAGAGTGCAAACCTCATTAGAGAAAACCTTTCTGTCGCAAATAATGCTTGTTGGGCCATTGGAGAATTAGCAGTCAAGGTAATACCAAAACACTAAGTTTGGTATCAAAGCTTGAAGTTTTTGGTTAAGGGCAAACTAGTGAGTGATATGAACTCGAATGTTTCAGGTTGGTCAAGAAGTCTCATCAATTGTGACCAACGTTGTCTCTTCCCTAGGCCTGATTCTTCAGCATGAAGAGGTACTTCAAGAGCCTCTTGGCCGTTTCCGACTCTATCAACTGTGGTATATGACGACCCTTTCTTGTAAAAATAGGCTGTTAATAAGTCACTAGTTGAGAACAGTGCAATTACTTTGGGGAGACTAGCATGGATTCGTCCAGACCTCGTTGCACCTCACATGGAGCACTTCATGAAGCCATGGTGCTTGGCATTGTCAATGTTAGTGAACCTTTCTGTGGGATCTGGAGTCTTTACACTCCCAACGTCTACTCCGTAGAACATTTTCTTATTATATTTTCTTTTCAGGGTACGTGATGACACTGAGAAAGAAGAGGCATTTAGAGGATTATGTGCAGTGGTATTTCTCTCTCTCTCTCTACCCTTTACTATCTATTTGGAACGTGTAAATCAAGTTTGATATTTACCGAGTGTTCTCCTTACATTTCAGGTTAAAGTGAATCCATCAGGAGGTGTCAGCTCACTTGTTTTCATATGCAAAGCCATTGCAAGCTGGCATGTAAGTAAACAGAAAACTAACTTAAAAGTCAATCTCGTTGGAACAATTGGTTGACAACTTTTTTATCACAGGAAATAAGAAGCGAAGACGTCAAAAACGAAGTCTCCCAAGTTCTGAACGGCTATAAACACGTAATCTGTGCTCAGTATAAACTCGTAAACTATGCTCCTAATCTGATGTCAAATGATTAATAATGTCTTTTGGTTTCAGATGCTTGGAAATTCATGGGGAGAATGTTGGTCTGCTTTGGAACCTCCTGTAAAAGAAAGGCTTTCGAGATATCAAGTGTAATAATGATTGTACACCGGTTACTCTCAAATATGAGAGAGATCTGATCTATCTTATTCATTGCAAACAACAAATAGATTCACTGAGCTTGATGAGCAGAAGCTCTAGACACGATTAAGATGAAGGGCAAAAATGTTGCAAGAGAAAAAAAGAAACAATATAGAGGTTCTTCAGATAACATAACTGGACCTGAAAGAACTATTTTTGGACATGTGGATTACCAATAAGAGATAATGTGTATTTTCTTCTGTCATCATTCTCCTTTGAGTTTGGTTACGTTATTGATACACTTCTATTATGTCAAATATTCATTACAAGTCTCAAGTCATAATTTAAATCTATTACGTCAAATATTCATTACACTATAAACTTCTCCCAATATAGTGGTAAAAAATCTGAATTCCAGTCGAAGTTGGTTAATGAGAAAAAAATAATAATCGCATGATGCAGGAATCAAAACGTACACTTACACAATCTTTTCGCATGATGCTTTCTTCTTAACTGTTTTGATCTCTGCTCCGCCGAAGACGGCACCAAAACGTACACTTCGCCAGCTCTAATGCTCCGTAAAAGTTGTTGTTCGCAAGCCTCTTGCTCCCCAAGTCCTTCACTATACTCCAGCATTACTCTTTTCGATATTAATGCTCCTTTTTTACTCCGTATCTATTTTATCTTACAAAATTGAGATCCAGCGAAAACAACAAACACACAAACTAATTCCAAAAATACATATTTCTTTATTAGAAATCTTTCGAACAATCTCTTAAAAAGTTGTTTGATCCAAATTACACAAATATTTTACACACGACACAAATCGATTCCTATTTTATCCATCTTGGTTGACTCAACACTTGTTGATCAAGTCCTTCAGTTCACTAAGATATGAAACTCCAAAACTATTTGTTTGTACCTTTGACAATTGCAACTTAAAAAGCTCTAATCACAGAACCTAGTAAAAGAAAAATCTATTGATCCAATAATATTTTCTTATTATCTAATGGGAAAATTCCATAAAATACTCCAACTAAATTTTGTTAAGCTTTTTAATACGCAAATTTTTTTTTGCTACCCATTTTAATACCTTGACTAATTATTTTGTCCATTTTAATACACAAATTTTTAAAACGGTGCTCATTTTAATACGTAAAATGTGTTTATTTAATCAAAAATATTAATAAATTTTAAATCAAATTTAAAAAATCTCTAAAATTTACAAACAATTATAAAGCTTCTAACTTTATTTTAAGTTGTAGAATAAAAGTACATAAATTGTGGATAATCTTAAATTGTGTAATAAAAATTTTAAGTTTTAAATATCAAATTTGGTTTATTTTTGGAAATAGAAAACAACACTATTTAATTTTACATCAAAATTAAGTTTTTATTAATGTAAAATGTTTTGCACAATTTAGTTATTTTCTTTCCTATAACTAAAAACTTCTTAGATTTTGGAAATGTTTTGAATTTTGTTTGAAATTTATTAATATTTGGATTAAAATAAAAAAAAGTTTGGGTATTAAAATGAGCATATTTTTAAAAGTCTGTATATAAAAATGGGCAAAATAATTAGTTGAGATATTAAAATGTGTAAGAAAAAAAGTTGAGTGTTAAAAGGCTTAACAAAATTTAGTTGGAATTTTTTATGGAATTTTCTCTTATCTAATATATTATTTTTTATATTTTAACATCACTAAATCTTATAATTTGTGATATGATAATATTTTTAGTATTTTATTCGTCAACGAAACATCTATACTATTATTTATGAAGTGATTTTGCTGATTTGTCACATTCTCAACGAGTTTAGCTAATTTTGCTTATTTGTCATATTCTTATTAGTTTTTAGATTAAATAATCAGTTTCTTAATTTAGATAATATAAGTATTTCATACTTTATAATTAATTCATTAATTTGAATAATATAAATATTTTAAAATTTCTAATTGGAATATGATTATAATTATTTTAACTTTCACGAGATTATTATTAGTTTTTAGCATAAATTATTAATTTATTAATTTAAATAATATAAAACTATTTCAAATTTTCAAACTGGAATTAAAATTATAATTATTTTACACAAGTTAAGACCAATTCTTATTTTCATATGATGTAAGATGTTTTAAAATTTTATAGTTTCATTTTTCTCATTTACTCTAAATTGTCTCGATTATAGTTTTTGACATATATATTTATGTACTTTTGATATTTGTTTTGTAGTTGGAATTCTATATATTTTTTCTTTCTTTGAGTTTGAAAGACTAGGAGCAAGTCGGTTTTGTTACATGGAGTTTGAAATTATGAATTAACTATTCTGAATTACTTCTGTAGTTATTTCTCGTGTATGTTTAATTATTGTTTAATCTATAAAAAAATATGCTTTGATATTAAGTTTAGAGAGTTGCATATGTAATCATGCTATGAAACGGCTAAAATAGATATATTTTTAATTAATAATTAGATTTATCATTATATAATTAACCATAATTTAGCTTTAAAAATAAAACTATCATTAGTGATCAAGTAAACCAATGAAATATTGTCATTTTCTCAATTCGTTTTTTTTAAGTTTTCTTCTAAATTATCATCGAACTTTAATTTTTATTTACTTTTTATTTATTTTGTTCTTGCTTGGATTTTGTGTGTTTTAGTGTTTTTTGGTAATTTAATACATGTTTATGATTCAAAAATACAAAGTAGATTAAGAGAGACCAAAAATTCACATTCTTAATTTACTTTATTGTGTATAATATTTGATATGTAATTATGCTCTTAGGGAGACGTAGACCGAAATAAACATCGAAGAAAACTAAAATGATTAAGAATAAATTATCCTGATGTTTAAATCATGATACATATATTAATAACTATTATTAAAATGAATATGTCCGCATGTGCGGGCAAAACACCTAGTATAAAAATATTCAACAACATCGTCTTGATGTTTCATTTTTATTCTTTCAAATCACATCATCCTCCATATATAACACAAGTACACAAACCATCAACTTCTAATTTCCTGGGGTCAGACATGGTCAGTTACACCGGATCTAGAGTGTTATAATATTATGAAGGCTACACTTTTACTTGATAAAATGTTTTATTCCATGTTTCATCTGGAATATGAAACAATTTTATAAGATTTTCAGATCATAAATTTATAAAATCGTTTGCCTTTAGGACCTATCTTCGGATCTATGGAATTTTGGGATCGTTTGGTTTTAGACCGTAAAGGATCTTTGATTTGTAAGTGGATTATGATAATGATCCTATGACGGGAAATCTAGCCGACAGATAAGGAATCAAGACATTTCTTACTGTTCCAATGCGTCTCTCCATTCTTCCCCCCGTTTATTTCTTAATGATTTTCTATTATGTTCGACCTTAGTTTAACTTTAATAATATCATATGTTAGAATAGCCGTTAGTAAAAAATAAATAAATAATATCATATGTAAAAATATATCATTCTCTAAACTGAAATGAATTTATAACTTTTAATATTCATTCTTTTTTTTTTACGGCAAACGGCTATTCTATTACTCAAACTTGAGGTGGTTTGGGAACCAAACCGGAATAGAACAACCAGTAAAACATAAGGATCTATGAAAAGAACGTGCATTCTTAGCTAGCGAATCCGCAATCTCATTCTGCATCCTTGGGAAGTAGCTGATCTTGAAGTCTGAAAAACACAACCGAAGAGTTTGAATGATCTCCAGCTCTGTTGAGAAGTTGGACCAATCTTGTGGCTGTTCTAACATCGCAATCAGGTCCTTGCAGTCCGTCCCAAACCTCTGACAGTACGAGTGTTGTATCATGCTCTCCATTGCCCACTGTAGCGCTTCCAGTTCCGAGTGTAGTGTTGTCTCCCTCCTCTGCAAGTTCCTTGATCCCATGAGTTGTATCTTCCCCATTGTATCCTTCCAAACTCATCCCATTCCACTAAATTGAGCTGTAGAGGTCCATGAACCATCCACCATACAAATATCACCCAAGCTTAAGGCTTGTGCTTCTTCATTAGTCTGTACCTGTGGCGAAATCGGTTCAGTGTCTCTTGCGTTGTACCAAGCTTGGCACTCACTCTCTGCATACCTGACTAGTTCCAGTGGATCTCTATTTATGCCTCTAAACAAATTATCATTTCTAGCTTTCCATATGTACCAAATTATCCAAGGATAAGAATCTCTATCGTCTTCTGGCTCCGGAATACCATTCTTTCTCCAAAAAAGATAGTCCAAATTAGCGTAAATACTTGGTACCGGGAAGATTTCAGGGCTCGATGGTGTTGATGATAACTCCCATGCTTGTAAGGCCGGTGGACACTCAAAGATAGCATGAGTAACTGTCTCTTCTGGTGCTCCACATCTTGGACAATAATTGTCGTATCGCATGTTACGGCGTACCAGATTCCTTGTTACCTCTACATGTCCTGATATTAATTGCCATATAAGATGGCAGATCTTTTGTGGCGCTTTTACCTTCCAAGCAAAGGCTTGGAGTTTTGTAATGCTGGGTTGTAGAACTTCTAAATCCTCCTCATCCCTCATCAAGTTTGTAGCAACCCAATACCCTGATTTAACAGTATACTGTCCATTCTTTGAGTAGCTCCAGCAAAATGTATCACGTCGATGGGTAGGGCTTATGGCCAAACTCATGATCAGCGGAATATCTTCTTGAGCTATATATTGTTCCAGTAAACGAACATCCCATTCCTTTGTAGCTGGATTGATAAGACTGCTTACGATCATCTTTGGGTTCACTGCTGGAGCCCGGACCGAGCCGGTCTAGCTGACGTCGAAGGGATCCAAAGGTCCTCCCACACATTAATTTCATACCCTGAGTGCACCTTACTTCTGATGCCCAAAAGTAATAGCTTCCTCGCTGCAGTCATACTTGTCCATACATACGATGGGGTATTTGCTGTGCCCATTCGCAATGGCGAACTGAGACGATAATATCTCCCCCGAAGAACTCTCGCTACTAATGAGTCCGAAAATTGCACAAGTCGCCAAAGCTTTTTAGCTAAAAGAGCTAGATTAAATTCATGGATCATGCGGAACCCAATTCCCCCCTCCTCTCTAGGCGCACACATCTTTTCCCATTTTGCCCAATGGATTCCTCTTTTTGGAGGGTTCGAGCTCTACCAGAATTGTGCAATGGCACTCGCTAGATTCTCACAAATCTCCAAAAGAAGAAGAAAGGTGGACATGACATAGGTCGGAAGAGCTAACAATATCGATTTAATCAACACCTCCTTTCCTCCCTTGGATAACCATCTACCAGTCCAGCCATTCACCCTATGTAGGAGCTTCTCCTTTAAGAAAGCAAATAATTTGCACTTTGATCCACTAATATCCTCTGGGATTCCTAGATATGAGCCCATCCCGCCTTCGTTTTGTATACCAAGAGTATTCTTGATTTGCTGCCTATCATTCGCTGGAACCCTTTTACCAAAGAGTAATGAGGATTTGTCAAAATTAATGCGTTGGCTTGATGCTTTCTCATATTTCCTTACTACTTTCATAACTTCTTCACATTCACGGGGCTCCGCTTTATAGAAGAAAAGGCTATCATCAGAAAAGAGAAGGTGAGATACCGAGGGGCAAGCGCGAGTGACTCGCATTCCCTTGATTCTCTGCTTGATTAAGAAGGCTAACGAGTGCTTCCGTGCATAGAATAAATATGAAAAGAGACAAAGGATCTCCTTGGCGTAAACCTCTCTCTGGAACAATGTTTCCCCTTGGTTCTCCATTCATGAGGACTTTATACTTGACCGAAGTGATGCATCTCATAATCCAGTCAATCCACATTTCTGCAAAACCCATATTTCTCATAACTGCCTCAATGAATGACCACTCCATCCTATCATATGCTTATATCTGTTTTTATGGCCATCTGTTTAACCCGTCCTTCTGGTTTAGTTCTCAAGGCGTGGAACATCTCATGAGCTATCATGATATTATCCGTAATCTGTCTCCCAGCTACGAAGGCTGACTGGGTCTCTGATATTCTCTGTGGAAGAACATTCTTTAATCTTTGGCATAAGACCTTAGAAATTATCTTGTAGCTGACATTACATAAACTGATAGGTCTAAATTTAGTCATCTCATTCGGTTTTGTCGTCTTAGGGATTAAGCAAATATTTGTATCATTAAGGCCCTGTGCCATTGTCCCTTCGAAAATGAATTGATTAACCATACGAGTTAAATCAACTTTGAAAATATCCCAAAACTTCTGGTAAAAGAGTGTTGTCATTCCATCTGGTCCTGGAGCTTTTTTCCGGATGCATAGCAAACAACGCCAATTTAACCTCCCATTCAGTTACTGGGGCTGTAAGCTCCGCATTTATCGTCCCATAAATAGTCGTCAAAACCTCTGATAGCGCCTTAGCTATATCCTCTGGGTTAGACGATTCAAATATTTGCCAAATAGCTAGTAGCAATGGCTACTAATCCCTCCTCATCCTCCACCAAATTTCCATTTTCATCAAGAAGTTGCGTTATCCTATTCTTTGCTCGCCTTTGCTTCACCAGTGCATGGAAATATTTTGAGTTCCTATCACCTTCCCTTAACCAGAGGACCCTACTTTTCTGTCTCCAAAACATCTCTTCTGCCTTAAGAGCAGTAGATAGCTCCTTCAGAGCCTCCGATATTTCCTCTGAAGTAGCATCATCATTCGAATACAGCCCCTCCACCTTCTCTTTGAGTTCCTCGACTAGCTTTTCCGAATTCACATTGTTTTCTCTCCTCCATTGACTCAAAGCTTTCTTACAGCTAGCTATATGCTCCATTATATTCGCTTCAGGAGGCAGGTCCTCTGATTTCCAGCCTTCCAGAATGACTTTCCTTAGCTCCTCATTACACAGCCAACGCTTATCAAATTTAATTTTTTTCTTTTTCCTGACTGGCTTTGTGAGAATATCCGCAAGGATCGGATGATGATCCGATCCCCACAGCCTAAGGTACTTTGTCGCTGTATGAGGAAACTTTTCATGCCAATCTTCATTACCCACTGCTCTATCCAATCTGCATTTAACAGTTGTTCCTCCTGATCTTTTCCCAACCCATGAAAGCTTATTCCCAGTAAATGGAAATTCCAGCATTCCACAGTGGCTTAACATCTGCTTAAAAGGCAAGAAGGAACCATCGGAACGCTTTCTTCCTCCCTCTTTCTCACTGTGATCAATTATTTCATTAAAATCACCTATCATGAACCAAGGTACATTTCTTGTGGTTGATAAACGCGTAAGACGTTCCCATACTTGTTCCCTACGCTCTAATACAAGGTCTCCATAAACAAACGTCATAAAGACTTTTATTCCATCAATGACTGCTTCGATGTCAATCATTCTGTTATTTGAAAACAAAACATTAACTTGAAATTCATCCATAAACAAAAGAGCTAAACCTCCGCTAAGACCAAGTGACTCAACGGTAAACAAATGATCAAATCCTAATCGGCCTGAATGTTTTGCAACAGTAGCCTCCTGTTCTTCGTCTCAGAAAGAAACACAAGTCTTGGGTGATGCTTCCGACACATCTCCGTAAGGCGTCGAACTGTGAGGTCGTTTCCAATCCCTCGACAGTTCCAACTGAGTGTCCTCATTGATAACGGTGGGATGAGTTTTTGGACCTCATCGAACCATCACCTTTGGACCCGTTTGACTCCTTTTTGGAACCTGACCGGTATCGTCCCGACTTGTCAACTCTCTCTGATGCAAGTGAACCAGAACGAGCCGTTCTTTTACTTGGAGAACCCCGACGGAGGATCTCAAACATCCGGCTTGAGCTGCCCAACGGGGCACTTCTCCTGACGCCGAGTCTCTTGTGCTTCACCTTCTTTTTCTCATCCACATTAGCACGATCAGTGTTCGATAGCTCATCTCCTTCCATCTCCATGAGCTCATCTTCCAAAAGATCATCCTCATTAACATCAATATCCACTAATCCGCTGTCCATATCACTTAAAGCTTCAATAATCTGCTTATCCATGGGGCCTTTTGCTTGTGGAGAAAACGTGAGAAGCCTTCCATCTGCAATGTTGTCAACCCTGCTCCGAACCGTCACGTTTTCTGTAGATCTCAATCGTGACTGAGTGACAATTGCACTAGCCAGCTTCCTAGTACCAGGTGTGTCCTCTTTTTTTTCCTCACTACTCGAGAGGTCATTACCGAAGTTCAAAGGCTCCTGAGGTCCCGCACCTAAGAATTGTTCATATGGAACAATCTCATTCTTCTTGTCAGCCGCACCACTACCATTCAGCTCAGAGTCTGTTGTGTTAATGAGTTTTGGTTTAACTCGCCACAATCGTCCTTCATTACGATCATAAGGCCCCGTACGAGCACGTCCACCACCATACATGTCGCTCCTCCTGGACTCATCTTTGCGCCTGATAATCCTATCAGCATGACTTCTATCACTTCGATCCTTCCCCCATGATCGGGAGTAGTTGTTGTTACTCTCACGTAGCCTATTACGCAGGTCCGGCCTTATCTCATACTCGTGAGAGTTACGAGAATACATCTCATTTTTCATCAGCGAAGACTGATGATGGTTACGGTCACTACCTTGAGTATCACGAGCACTTTGACAAGCCGGTAACTGCATGCGTGTGAATACATCTGATCGTTCCAGTGAGGGTTGTGTGACTTTGATGGAGGGACAATACCCTTTCTCATGTGAGAGCATGCCACAAGTGGTGCAATGCTTGAAGAGCTTATCATATTTAATCTCTATCGTGACCTCATCTCCTTCATATTCAACCTTTCGGGAGAACTTCAAAGGCCGTCGTGAGTCGACATCAATAAGCATACGTCCTTCCGTGAGCTCAATAGTATCAACATGACCAATTCGGCGACCTATATTCTTTACGTTCGTGTCTGTCCACAGATGGATAGGGAACCCGATCAACTGTACCCAAAACGGAATGATCCACGGGTAGTCGTCATGAACGATTTGCTCCCAACAAACCAACACGAACATACAAAAGTTATAATGGAATGGACCCTTTGCCATGATGTAGTTAAGATCCTCCACGTTTGAGAAATTTAACAAAAACTTCCCATTCCCTAGATCATTAGCCGTGATTCTCTCTGCCAGGCCCCATTGTGCAGGCATCGTCTGAAGTAACTTCTCGACGTTTTGCTTCTTCGGGTTTAAAACCTTCCCGATCAAGGTCAAGCCAAGCTCCTTAATGGCAAATGAATCATCTCGATCCACCAACTTGATTGGCACGTCATCATCTTCATATAAGACCCCCTTGCCTTTGATATCCGCATGATGCGCCGACTTCATACGAAACGGTGACCCCATGTTCTGGGGAATGACCTACCGTCTCTACGGTCTTGGTCGGAGACTCAGCAAAGACTGAGTGTTGAAATATCACCGCTTGAGATCTCAGCAAAGACTGAGATTTGACAGGAGCACCGCTGAAAGATTACTGACCGTATGGTAGAGATCGATCGAACGCACCAAAGAGTGTATTGACATATACGATCAGGGATCAAGGTGTGTTTCTTGGGGAATACGTCAGTAACCTTTCTCCTCCTTTGCTACGAATCCAAAGAGACCACAAGGAGTGTGGATAGTCTCCCTTGTGCCGGAGAGGAAGCTGTCAGGAACGCATTGGGACTGGAATTATATCATCTACTAGGGATTCGTTCGTGTTACGCGCATGACCGTTGTTATTGTTTTTCTTATTGATTTGGCTTTCAAGTATTTTTTATGTTAGTTTGCTATGATAGTTTAGTGTATTTCATTTTATAGTATCGTCTTAATGTGTTTGTTTGATTGTTATGCGTAACAAATTTTTTCCATGACTAAAGATGATCAATTTTAGTTTTGTTTAGTGGTAGTAAAATGTTTAATATTTTGCATTAGACTTTCATGTTGACCATAATGTCTTTTTGTTTATTCTCATTTATTTATATTTACATATTGGTAGAAAATTTGTTAATAGAATTAGACAAATATTTGCCCAAATTTTAGTAAAACGAAAGAAAAAACATTTGTCCCAAAGAAAACTTATAATAAAGATAGTTTATTTTTGATAAATAGATAGATTTTTTGATAAAAAGATAGAGTTTAATCGAAGACTATACAAATAATTTCCTCATTTGTTTGTAATGCTAACATAAGTTGCATCTTCTCATGTTTTTGTTGGGATGACATGTAATTGTCGATTTCACTGTTTTCAGTGTTGCCACATAAGTGAGATTATTTCAGTGTGAATATCTCGTGGGCACTTTTCTATTCTTGATATGGTATGAATTCGTCTAGTATTTTGTAATTTTTTCAAGTGATGTGATAGTTGTTTCGGATGGATGGGTTTATGCTAATTGCAGTGTTTTGAAACTTGACCGACGGGTTGGACCGTGACTTGCTCTTTTAGCCGATTCCGGATTGTGTTAAAAATCAGATTTGAATTAAACCAGTAAACCCGGTCAAACACTGGTCAAACTCGCTAAATCCGATTATCCAATTTGATATTAAAACCTAGTTTTTTAGAATTCAAGTTTAAAAAAAAAGTTTCAAATTTTAGAAAAATTTCGTAAAATATTTGTATTTTTTAAAATATCTATCTAAATAATTAGTTTTCATTATAGTTTAATATTATTTTTGAAGTTATCATTTTATTTTCATATGATTTTTTATATTTTAACAATGATATAAAGTTTTAGAAGAATCATTTTATAGTTATACACACACACACACATATATATATATATATATATATATATAGTTAATTTATTTATAATTAAATTAATATTTAAAACCTGGTTGAACCGGTCTGACTATTGACCGAGATACAATGCCGAGTCAATGTCTTGTCCGATATTTAAAACATTGGTTAACTGTTTAGTTTCCATTTGTAGTGAACATTATTGTTTTGTTGTTATGGTGAGAGTATTTTTTGATGTATTTACTATTGCAATTCATAGCAAGGGTTTGTAACATTTATAAAATATTAAGTATGTGTTTTATTTGTTTTGGATCAAGGGATTAATGTTGTCCATAAATTTTTCCCGGGTCCTCTATGATTTTATGTGTTTTTGGACGGTTTTGGTGTTAGTTGTTACAAATATACATTTTAAAAGTATTTATTTTATGTTGTTAATATAGTGATTTGCAGGATTAGTTTGTAACAATATCTTAAAACGTTGAGGAGTATTATCTTTTAAAGTTTGTTAGGATTACTGTATAAATCACATGTCAAACTTGTAATTCTATGACTTTCAATCTATTAGATTCAGATATGTTATTTGTTTAATAATTGTAATGAGTTTTTGGATTATTCAATATTCATCGAGAATCTTTATATATAAAGAAAGCATTGTATCTCTCCTGGGCATGCCAGCTCGGATTCCACGCTGGAAATTGAAGCTCCCACGCGCTGCCACGTCGGATACGCACCGTTCATTACGGGCTTCGCATTTGGGCTTCATGCTATGTTCGTACGCGGCCCGACTACCCCAGTCTCCTGGTGGAACCCTAATCATCCTCTACGCTCGCCTTTGTGATCTCCGCTCTCCTTCGATTGGCGCAGCTGCGATCCATCTCCTGTAACGGTTCTTCGATAATCAATGGACTTAAATCGTCTTTAATCACCACTGCGAAGCTCCCTCCTGCGCCGCTCCTCTGCTAGATAAAGATCTCACCGGTACGTATCGCGTTACCTACACTTTAATACTCTCGCGACTCATTCATACTCGAATCTGACCCCTCATCTTTCTCAATGGCTATGGCGAAGGTTTTCTTTTCCGATCTCAAGACTGGGCGGTGCTCATCCGTTGTGGAGGCGAGACTGCTTCGATTTTGGGAGGCTAGGAACGTTAAGCGAGGTGGAGAGCTAATGTGGATGGATCTGCTCATGGTTGATGTCAACATAAGTTCCCCATCCTGATTAGATCTGAACGCCTTTGAATAATATTTTTTTAGAACTGCTGATTTTTTCATATGTCCTTTGTTATAGAAAACTTCGAAACTTGCTGATCTGATCTGGAAATTATATATCCGTAACGTGATTATGCGGTTGACTATTATTTTTTAGAAATGTTGATTTCCCCATAAGTTCTTTGTTAAAGAAATACACGAGTGTTGCTGATCTGATCTAATATTATATTATAGAAATACAAAGCCTTTTATATATATAGAGATTATTGTTTTGGTTTGTCATTGATCATGCTGTTTATTATCTAGGTTTTGGTTCCTGTAATTTATAGTACTGATGATCCGTTTGAGTTTATACTGATGTAGCACTGATATAATCTTTAATGTGTTTCAGTCGACTGTGATGCAATTCACGATCAGTGCTGGCCGTCTCCCACAGTTCCGGGAAAAGCTACATGCCGGGACAATGTTTTCCGTGTCCGGTTTTGATGTCTCCAGATGCACACATAATTTCTGACTCACTGATTCGTCTTTGATGATTCGGTTCAACGAGTCTACCTCATTCCAAGAGTTGACCGAACCTGACTCCCCCTTTCCAGAGGAAGCATTCCGGTTCCGTAACCACTCGGAGCTGATTGGTCTTGCCAATACGAACACTCAGCTACCAGGTATGTTGATCACAGCTGAAACGTCCTTATATGTTGTTGATGCTCTGAGTACATAGAGTTATGATCAGTCTGACTTTGTAAGAGAATGATACCGGTTTTGAATTTGATGTAGACATCATAGGTGAGATATTGAGTGTAAAGAGCACGGTTTGCGATCCTCCGGAGAAGAAGAATCGTGTTATGGTGACTCTGAAGCTGGATAGGTAATTGTCATTGTGTCTTTTCTATATATGTTGTCCATATATTAATTCTGAACGTATTATATGGATGTTTTTGATGACAATTGATTTTCTGATATGTGCAGTGATGAGACTGTCACTTTAAGCTTATTTGACTCTCAGGCTGTTGCTTTCCATATACAGCTTGAGGCTATGAGGGTTGATCCAAAGGTCATGGTCGTCACTAGCATAAATCCCAAGATTATCGGATGTATTGAATTGTGTATTATCATTTAATGTCATAGCACTTTAGTCCTGACAAGTTTATTAATCTACGTAGGTCGTCTGTTTCTTAACGCTATGTCGGGAACACACGTGTATTTTGATAAGAAGACTGAAGCAGGAGCTGCTCTATTCTACAGGTATGATTGTCGTAAATTTACCGTGTGTTCGTGTGTTCGGTTGTTTCATGCGTAATCATTATGCTCTGTGTAGGCTGGTCGCCAGAGACACCGGTCTGCCGTCGGCCGCTCCACTGCTAAAGTCATATGCGAAGGTGGAAACTATGACCATCGCTGACCTCAGCAGTTTCATCGTTTCTGCTGCATCTCAGGTATAATATCTGTTTGTTTTGTTTTGTAATATTTTATTTGTATTGTCAGTGTTCGCTTTCCATGTGAGTCTTGATTATATGTTGCAGGAGATTGATTTTCTGTGCACTGGGAGGGTTGTCCGGATTGACACAGGTAAGGGGTGGTGTTATGTTGCTTGCTCGAAATGCAGTAAAAAATTGCAGCGGACTGAGACTGCATTCACGTGTGGAGTGTGCAACAATCCACAAGCTGTTGGAGCCCTACGGTAAGTATCGCGTCTTCTAAATGAGGATTTACATGCCTGCTGGTGATCTAAACTCACCTTTACCATCTTCATATAGCTATCGTGTGGAGATGGCAATATCTGATGATACTGCGGAAGGAATATTCGTATGGTTCGATGGTGTATTAACGAAGCTGCATAGTATCCGAGCAAGCGAAGCTGCACAAATGCTGGTATGACTCATAAATGTTTACATTCGTGATGTCAAACGCTGAACGACATCTTATTTCTCATTTTTTTCTTTTTTTTTTTCAAGGCTGAAGACGGTGTGAACACTGAGGACACTAGGTTACCCCCGTTCATTGCAGACATGGAAGGAAAAACGTACACTTTCCAAGTGAGGGTCACTGCGTTTAACTTTACCGAGCATCACAAGACATTCACCATAACACGTATTGCTGAGGATCATTGACGTCTGCCAACAGATGACGTCGTGAATAATGTATGTTACGTGTGTATCGTGATGTTCAAGTAGCTCCTTGCTAATTGCATATGCGTATTTGCATATTGTACAGGGAGATGATGACGACGACGATGATGATGATGCCAGTCCGACCATCGAGCCATCAACTGCTGCAGGTGATCAAGGTGGAACCAGTAAGGCGCGTAAGAAGACTGGCGCAGGGGCGTCAAAGGTGGTGAAGAAGGCACGTGCTGGTTGATATATATCAACAATTAATAATGTTCAGACTATCGTTTACGTAATGTTTATGCATGTTTATTTGATTTTGCAAATTTGGATGTTTCTGTTTTGGATATTTCCCATTATATGGGCCCTTTAATTTTAACTGCATGCATTCCTGTTCGGTTTTTATTGTGAGGTGTTAACCTTCCGGTTAGTCTATTATTATTTATGTTAATTTTACGGTTAGTCTATAATTATTTATATTAAATTTTTATGTTACATTGTATGTGTTTAAAAAAATATATATAGGATTTTCTATTGTTAGTTACGTATCTATATAGTAAGCTTTTGTGTTTCCCATGAGCGGACATATGTCTTTATAATGTCGAGTCAATCAAAACTAATATTTAAATTTGATTTCACAAATTTGGATGTTTCTGTTTTAGTTAGTCCGGTATAAAACTAATATTGTCGTGTTCATCATTCCGGTTTATATTTTGGGTTCTTGTCCATTGTTATTCAGTTGTGGTATTCCTAATCGTTATATTTAAAATCCACAAACAGATTGATTTTCTTTACGTGGTTTTATATAAGTTTTGCAGAAGAATTGTATTATGGTTTCAAACATGTTAGAGTGTGCAATGATCGCCGATTATGTATGTTTAGATTAATTTGCTTAATTAATTTCACCATGACACTTATGCAGGATGCATAAACATCAAGTAATTTTTCTCCAAGTCTAATATAAAAAATAAAAAGATTATTTAATTGTATATATCCATTTTTCTTTTATTTTTTTATTTACAACTTTTGGATATTTCAGCTACTTCCTTATAAAACCTATACATTAAATAGTCATTCATTGATATTAATTGTAATTACTCCAATTTATTTAAGCTATTGTAACGTAAACACCGTTATGCAGCATCCAGTATTATGTATACGATTGGGCGAGGACATCTATATTATTTTACACACTAATCATACACATACGCATATTAAGCAACCCAGGGCCTTGACGATTCACCTCATACGGAGTACGTTAGTAATAATGCTTTATTACAATTTATTGGATCTCTTCAAATACGTAGTAAATTTATAAGGCGTTGAGATTATAACTTCTATATAAGCAGAACAAATCATTGCAAGTCTTCACTAAGGAAAACAAGACCAAAGACTCATATTCAGTATAACTTTCTAAAAATATCAATGGAGCCATCCAAACGTTCCCTCTCACGTCTCGAGTCCATGCCTGACGACATGCTGCGGCTCATAGTCTCCAAGGTTGGTGCTTCCTCCTCCGCTGACTACTGTAACACAATGATGGCATGCAAGAGTCTCAATTTCGGCCTAGCCGATCCATTAATTGCCAAAACACTCAACATCACCCCCATGGTGGAGAGACCCAATATCTCTTACGGGTATGGGAAAATGATGGAAAGTCTTTTGGCATCCAACAATCTTGATGCTCATTATGTTAAAGGTATGTGTGAGTACTTCGATCTTGGTAATCCTGATTTGGGACTCTACCACCTTCGTATTGCTTCTAAGGGGGCCCACAAAGAGGCCAAGTACCTTTACGGTGTTCTTCTCATGGCCACGGGTATGATCAGTAAGGGGAAGAAGATACTTTCCAAGTTGACTGAAGATATTGGTCTTGACTCCGTTGAGACAAGCTGGGAGAACGTCCAGGCATCTCTGAGTCATCTTACCGTGGAAATGAAGGAAGTGTACGTGGACTCACTCATAAGCATGGAACCAGAACTCAACTGCCATCCTCCGGGTGTCAACACGGTCTGCTACAAATGTTACCACGCATATCTCATGACAGAGTTTTTTGAGATGGCCTTAGGGCTCAACCCAGCTCCTGCAGCTGCTTGAGGAGATTATCGGTACGCGATGAAGGTGGTTGAACCGGATTCGTGTTTTCGTGTTCTTTTCAAAATTTCTATCTAATCTATTATATCTCTTATATATTAAAAGAGAAGCATTGTAGTTAATGCTTTCACACCAAGTTAGACACGTGTCCATTGGAGAGACACTCTCCAAAAAAAAATTTCCTTATTCATCGGTTCTGTAAACAGATTTCGTAGAGAGTTTCCTTACTCTCCCAAAATAAAACCAACTACATGTATCTATAGCTTTTTCAGGAAATTTTGCTATGAGTTCTCACGTAAAGCTAATGCTTCGGAGTTCTCTCTTGTTCCTTCTTACCCAACTTTTACTTCAAACTCACTGTTATAAAAGAAACCTTCGGAGTTCTACATGGTGACCGACTCAGGAAACGACGACCCAGTGACCCCTAAGCCCGGAAAGTTAATACACGATGTGGTTCGAGACGAGCCGCTCTGGATCATCTTCCAACGAGACATGACCATTCATCTCAAATCAGAACTCATCATGAACTCTTTCAAGACCATCGACGGTCGTGGCGCGTCCGTGCACATCGCTGGGGGCCTTGCATGACGATCCAGTACGTGACCAACATTATAATCCACGGGATTCATAAACGTGACTGCAAGCCAGGTGGGAACGCTAAGGTGCGAAGCTCCCCACGACATTAAGGGTGGAGAAGACGGTGATGGTGTGTCGATCTTCAGAGAGAATCATGTTTGGGTTGATCACTGTTCGTTGTCTAACTGTGAAGACTGGCTTAGTGATGCTATAATGGGCTCGACGGTGATTACTCTGTCTAACAATTACATGACGCATCATGGTAAGGTCATGGTGCTTGGTCATAATGAGACTTAGACTCGTGGCAAGAATATGCAAACTATGAGCATGATTGAACTATAAAGAGTATCATTACTCTGTCTAATGTTGTTCTTGAACGTGACTTCTTCTTCTCACATAACTTTGTTCTTCAATGTGTCAAACTATGAGCATGCTTGAACTATAAAAAATATAGAAGAGTATAGAGAGTCCCGAGAAGAGATAAAACCAAAGGGATTTGTGACACTACAATGTATTCAACGTACCGTTAGTTTGTTACTTGAGAACACCGAAGCATTATGACAACGTTACGTGAGAATTCCGTAATTCTGAAGACAAACAGAACCGAACCGGTCGGTTCCCAGTTTGTAAGTGTATTGAAATCTGCGAATATAACCAATTCGTTGGTTGCTGGCCAAGGCAAAAAATATATGATTTTCAACGAAGATAACCGTGTTTGGCAATATAATTAAATCATTTTGTGCAGGCCAAGGCAAAAATATTTGATAATAAATTCGATTTTAATGGAGGAAACTAAGTTACAAGCCTTAGGATTTTACTCTTATATAACACACACGTACCAAAACCATTATTACTCATCTCAATCACACAAAACCTAAATACTCTTCCCTCATTCTTCTATAATGGCTGCGATAACTGCGAAGTACCGTCGTTTATCGCGTGGGGACGAAAAGAGACAATGTCTGCGAAGTACCGTCGTTTATCGCGTGGGGACGAAACCCTCGACGGTTTCAATCGGCATTATTTTTTTGTTTTTTTAACACCAGTCGTATTTTTTTCTCTTCGCTAAATCACTTCCAAGTTAAGGGCCATAATTTAGAAAACATTTTTAAGAATCTGAGCCAAAAAAAAAACTAAAATATGATTTAAAATGTTAGGCTTTATTTGTTTTGAAGCAGACGCTATTATAAAATATATGTTGAACCATTAAAATATTATTTCAAAAATGATTGGGCCAATTTATAACATAATATAAGGATAAATTCATCAGGCTCAATTTGTATATGTACTAATGTTATTGTTTATGTATACAATTAGATTTTCTGTATATGAAAAAAAAAATTAAAGGACGAATCAATTTTATTTTTAATTAATTTTATGTAAGCATATTAACTTCCGATTGTTATATTGACCAAAACAGTGGTTTCTATATTAATTAATGGTATGTTTATATATTTATCAATCACTTTTTTATTTTTACATATACATATATATATATATGTAATTTAAGTGAATACTTATACAGTTAAATGTTTACCGTAAGTGAGCTTTCTAAATCTATAGCAATTTTGAAAACAAAAAACAGAATTTTAATGGTTCATTTGACTATTAACTAAATTGTAATGAAATGTATTTTTTAAATTCTTTTTTTCCGCAACAATTATCTCGAATTGATTTAATTTTGCATCTGTTTAGAAATTTGAATATGATATGAAAGCTTAACATCAATATTGTCTAAACTTCATATAACATGAAACCAAATAAGTAGTTATAGTCTTCCGGTTATGACCATAAAATCAAAAACTTCAACTATATTAACGTCGCCAATCTTTATCCTCCTCATTAACACCCGAAACAATCAATGCAAAACAAACTAATATCCAAATTAATCAGATTTAATGTTTTTTTATCTCGCAAAATACAAATTTAATCATCTCATTCCGCGCAAGGCGCGGGTTATCACCTAGTGGAATTTATTCCATGAGTTTTTTTTTTAATATATTCTCTGTCGTGTTGAGTTTATGCTCAATAATTTCAGTTATATGCTTTGGTATTTTCAATATTCCATGTCATGTTGAGTTTAGGCTCAGTACTTTAAGATTTATGTTTTAATTCATAATTAATAAAAAAACCCAGAAAAAAATGTTAATTTCCCAATTAAGTAAACAACAAAACTCATCAAACTCTGGTATCTGAAATATTTTCATAGACAAATAAATTTAGATATGAATAAAACGTCCATAATGAACATACGAATCTATAATTAAAAAAAAAAAAAATTGGGTTCGGCCCATCACTAAGAAAAGTATTTAATTTCCCAATTAAGAAACCAACAAAACTCATCTAACTCCGGTATCTGAAATATTTTCATAAACCAATCTATAATTAACATACGAATCTATAATTATTCAGATCTAAACTTTGCACCTGCATGTACATAACTTCCGCTACGTCAGACCCACGCAAAAATATAATATCATTCCCTACACGCTACAAGTTAACATGCAATGCAATTGCGACTACGGCTCTAATCAAACACAGACACACTGATATACATTTTTCCATGTCATTCCATTGATCCAACTGAATTCAGCGTTATGATATTATCAAGCAAAAAAAATAAAAAAACCAAAGTTCGTATGACATCTGAATAAAAATTAACAATACATAAAATTCTCTATAAATAATCTTTAAACCTACCAATACATCAAATAGTTGTCGTTTTCTATTATTTTTTGGTTTAACCTAAATTTGATTGAAAATAAAAAGAAAAAATTGGTACTAAAAAAATGAAACAATAACTCAATATTATATTTTTAATTATATAACTAAATAAAATTATTTGATGAACATTTAGTTATATAGTTTATGTTTTTGACTTTTTTCTGAAAGATTTTTTTGGTAACCATACAAACTATTCAAAAAATTATCTCTTTTTGAAATGATATTTCCATATTTTTTTAAAAAATTACTTTTATGAGATTTGTTATAATAGACTAATGGTTGCCATCGCATTTATTCACGCAGCCAAATATGGAAACTGATTAAGTACACATATTTATGACTGACCTATATGGTAACGGACGTTAAGATACACATATGGAGGAACAATAGTATTCAGAACCATTTTAGCCAGAATCCGATTACCATAGAACCTGTGTGGAGTTATCAAAATAATGGTGAAGATAGCACGTAAAAGAGATTTACATCCTGGTGCGAGTGAGCCAAGGAGTGACAATGGAAGAAGATTGGGTGCGTCCGGAGAAACATCATGCGACCGCGTAAACACGGGAGTCTCAACTACTGGTACACACAACGAACTTACAGTTCTAGCCAATGAAATTGTGAACGTGTTGTCGCGATCTATAACCATCCCACCGTATACTTTTTATCAGGTGATCAAAAAGCAATCGAATCGCGATTATCCCGACGTGCACGAATGGCTATTCGGTCATCTAAACAACCTCAATCGCCTTCAGTTGGTTAGTAGCTATTTTCGTGTGTCTAGCAGTAGATTATATTATCATCATTCACCTGCATTAACTTATAGAACGGACTTTACGTAGCTAACACGCAGCCCATGAAGAAACGCGGAGTTGGCAGACCAAGGATTATCTCAGGTACAGATAAGGAACAATAGCGTTCTTATATAATGAAGAATATAAAGATACAATGCTTCTTTTATACATAAAGATATTTCTAACAAGATTACTCAACACGAACAGCTTCTCCACCAACAGCATCTGATTCAACCAACGCTCATCCCCCCGACACTCCTTACGCAGTATCATCTCGGATCGCCAGACAGCTTCGGCTATCAATACGTAGACAGACTAAAACAGCTAGGTTGACTGCGCCTGCGTCCACATCTGGTAATAATTTGGACATGCCTAGCTACTATCGAGTTAAACCAAAAATATCTACATACATTCTTACGCTGCCACCGTCTTACAGCGTCTTCGTCAAACAACTCAAGAACTAGGCACACGGCGCCTACCTCAGACGGTCCAAAAACTAAACGTATGCTGAGTAAACCCTGGAATCGTTGGATAATATTGTCCCATCCCATAGACATAACCTGACTATGTTTCCTTCTGATTCAGGTACAAGAATCCGCAAGCCATGTGACAAATGGGATATAGTCTCATGTCCATCGTGTAAAGCATTACTATGGAATGCAGAAGCAACTGGTGTCCAGCCGAACAGAGATGCCAAACAGTTTAGTCTATGTTGCCAGAGAGGTAGAGTGAGGCTTCCACCTGTCCGAGAACCACCCTCTCCATTGTTAGAGCTCCTAGAGACGCCTAAATTCAGATCTCACATCAGAGTTGCAAACAGTTTGCTTGCTTTCACATCCATGGGTGCACAGATTGATCATAGCGTTACTGGGACCCCTGGACCTTTTACATTTCGGGTTCATGGCCAAATCATTCATAGAATTGGTTCTATGCTACCTGACGATGGTAACGATCCAGAGTATTTGCAGCTTTATATTTTCGACACTGATAATGAGCTGGAAAACCGAAAGAGGTCTTTTACAAAAGGTTCATCTCAGCTGGCCGTGGATGATACTGTTATCCTCCAGTTGATTGAGATGCTAGATATTAATAATCACCTAGCCAAAACCTTCAGGCATGCGCGCGACCGTTTTCGAACAACCGGGAAAATTGAATTCAGCATCACATTGGTCAGCCAACCAAGCAGAGGTCGTCAATATGATCTTCCTACGGCGAGTGAGATCGGTGGACTAATAATTGGTGATTTGTCTGCAACCTCAGTAGGAAGAGATATTGTGGTTGAGCTCAAATCATCTGCACTGCAAAGAATAGGTGATCTACACCCATTACTGATGAGCCTTCAGTATCCATTATTGTTTCCTTACGGAGAAACAGGTTACCATGAGCGATTGCCATATGAGGGGCCTGAAGCATCCACTGTGAGAAGAACATACATGACGATGCGAGAGTTCTATGCTTACCAGCTACAAACTAGGCCATCGGAAGGTATGACAATCATTAAAGGTGGAAGATTGCTGCACCAGTACATTGTTGACGCCTATGTAGCTGTAGAGACGGAGCGACTGCGATTTTTGAGTCTAAATCAGAAAAAACTCCGAGCAGACCTGTATAACAACGTATGTGACGCCGTTGAAACTGGCGATGCGGATGCTACACAAGTTGGTAAGAAGATCATCCTCCCTTCGTCCTTCACTGCTGGACCCCGGTACATGTCTGAAAAGTACCAGGACGCAATGGCTATATGCCGTTGGTATGGGAATCCTCATCTCTTTATCACTGTCACTGCTAATCCTAATTGGGTGGAACTCAGTAACCATCTTGATGCGTATGGAGGTGATTCTGCTAATAGCCGACCTGACCTAGAATGTCGGATCTTCAAAATCAAGCTTGATGAGATGATGGCAGATTTCAAAAAGGGA
Source organism: Brassica napus (assembly GCF_020379485.1). Classification (NCBI taxonomy): domain Eukaryota; kingdom Viridiplantae; phylum Streptophyta; class Magnoliopsida; order Brassicales; family Brassicaceae; genus Brassica; species Brassica napus. Next base: position 36,081,910 of record NC_063446.1, read on the forward strand.
GAGTTCTTCCCTACGCTGGACGTAGGTAAAAAAACTATAAATAGAATATTATTTATTAATGATCAAATCCATCGCAATTGTATTATTTAAAGTAATTTTAAACTAATACAATTTAGTAGAACAATATATTTAAATTTTTTATGACTACTTATTAATACATGTATTATTAATTAAAAATTATAATTTACAATTATTATGTATGGTTTCATTGAAAATTCTTATGAATTAGAAATTTTAAAAATCCATTTGTACACTATATTCATTATTAACAAATAATATATAGATCTTAGAGATCACTTGATATTCACTTTTAATTATATACAATTTTATTAATAAATATTTTAGTTTTAATATAATATAGTTTTAAAACTTTCTGTTTTTAAAATTAACAATTTTATTAATATATATATATATATATATTTTTGCATATCAACACGATATTGTTCCAAAAAAAAGGATAACAACCCAATATATGTATGAATTATCTTTTTATTTTAAATATATTTTTAAATTATGGATAATTTTGGTTTTTATTAATTGTAAACACTCACCTAAACAAATAAACAGTACCTTCGTATTTCATTTAATTTATTCAATAAGGATATACACGATATTAACCGTGATAGTTTTTAACGGGAGAGTTTAATTGTCAATATAAAATTATTATTTATGTTTCATTGAACATTCTTACGTATTAGAAATTTTTGAAATTCATTTGTACACTATCAAAATACTGTGTAACGTGGAATCAATTATACATAGTTAATTACTAAAATAACTTTTTATATATTCATTAAGAGTAACAAATATATATTAGTTTATATTTTATTAATTCAAAAATTAGTATGATAGCTTAATATTTATGTTTTCAAAAGCATTAAATCAAACATCAGATATATATATAAAAGAAAACATTCACATATTAAAAATATTTTACTAAATATATTTAAACAATTTGAATTAGCACATTAAGAGAAAATAATAGTCAAAATACTACAATTTCCCGTATTTTATAACAGAAAATTTAAAAGTAACAAAAATATAAAACATTAAATGTTAAACTAAATAAATATGATTTTATGGAAAATTTGAATCAACCGAAACATGATTCCGATGTAACGTATACAATAATATATTATAAATATGTATATAAAATGGCACATTTTAGATATTTTAAACTTCTTTGTCATGCCGAGACAAACTTGCCAAAATAACACATCTATCATAATTGATAATATCATTGGATGGTAAGCTTTAAGATACTAATTATATTCCATTAAGAGGATAATTAGATTCATATAGTATCCCATGAGTTTTTTTTTTTTAAGTAATTGTTAATGTTATCGGAATGGTTTTCATTCTATGTTATCATCTAATGTATCTCTTTACTTATTATTGTAGCTGTCTACACCATTGAGTTTCAGAAACGAGGTCTGCCCCATGCCCATATTTTACTATGGTTGAAAGGTATAAAGAAGGAAGTAACAGCTTCGGTTATTGATGAATACATCTCAGCTGAGTTTCCCGATAAAGAAGTTGATAGAGAGGGGTTTGAGCTGGTTGAGCGGCATATGATGCATGGTCCGTGTGGTAAAATGCGCCCCAACTCGCCATGTATGGAGAAAGGAGAGTGTACTAAGAATTTTCCTAAACCTTCTTCAGATCAGACAAGAATAGACAAATCTGGGTTTGTTGTTTATAGAAGGAGAGCTGGTACTGGAGATTTTGTAGTCAAGGGCGAGATCGAGCTTGATAATCGTTTTGTTGTGCCTCATAATCTTGGTCTTCTGAAAAAATATCAAGCCCACATCAACGTTGAATGGTGTTGCAGAACCAGCGCAATCAAATATCTTTTCAAATACATAAAGAAAGGCGTTGATAGAGCAACTGTCCTTATACATAGGAATGAGCCAGACACGAGTAATGAGATCAATAATTTCCTGGAATGCCGGTATATATCAGCTTGCGAAGGTTCATGGAGATTGTTTGCTTTTCCTATACACTATAACCAGCCCAATGTTGTGAAGCTCCCCGTACATCTACCAGGTGACCATGTGATGGTATTTGACGAATCTGCTGACTTATCAAAGGTGGTATACCGAGAAAATATTGATAGGTCAATGTTAACAGCGTTCTTTGAGGCATGCGACACGTATGAGGAAGCTAGGGAGCTGACCTATGTTGAATTCCCTTCGAGGTTTGTCTACCATTCGAACGATAGGATATGGACGCCAAGACTGCAAGGGGAAGCTATAGGGAGGGTCGTGTATGTCAGCCCAGCGTCTGGTGATAGATACTTCTTAAGGATGTTGCTGAATGTTGTTAGAGGTCCTAGAGGTTATGACGTGTTATACACGGTAGGGGATGTGGTATATAAGAAATTCAAAGAAGTGTGTTATGCACGAGGACTACTTGATGATGATAAAGAGTGGCATGAGGCAATAGAGGAGCCATCTTCATGGGCAACCGGACGGCAGCTGAGAAGACTGTTTGTGCTTATCTTGGTTTATTGTCAAGTCGTAGACCCACTCAAGCTTTGGGAGCATACTTGGATGTTTTTGGCAGAGGACATACTGTACATGAAACGAAAGGAGTTTCAATTTCCAGGTCTCGACTTACAAGATGAGCAGTTAAAGCAGTATATACTGCTCGAGGTTGACAAACACTTAAAAGAGCATAACCAGTCCCTAGCAGACTATGATGAGTTGCCTCAGCCAGATACTTCAATACTATCAGAGATAAACAGCCAAGTTTTGCGGCTGGAACTGATGTATGATGTCGAAAAGGAGAAGGAGACGCATAGAGTATTGTTCTCGGCGATGAATACGGATCAGGAGAAAGTATATGCTGCTGTTCTGAAGTCAGTTGACGAGCGGTCGGGCCAGTTAATTTTTGTCTCAGGTGCCGGAGGCACAGGAAAGACATACCTATACAGAACTATTATAGCGAGGGTTAGGTCAGTTGGCAAAGTAGTTATACCGGTAGCTACAGCTGGCATCGCAGCATTGCTGCTCCCGGGAGGAAGGACAGCACACTCACGGTTCAAATTACCTCTGAATCTAGATGATCGTTCAATGTGTGAAATTCACAAGGGGTCAAGTTTAGCTGCATTGATCTCTAAGGCAGACCTGATAATATGGGATGAAGCTCCGATGGCACACCGACACGCTTTTGAAACCTTAGATCGTTCCTTCAGAGATTTTTTATCGCATGAGTCTCCAGAAGCCAGCACACTGCCCTTTGGTGGCAAGACGGTGCTTCTCGGCGGGTATTTCCGGCAAATTTTGCCAGTTATTCCACACGGAAAAAGGCCAGACACCGTTCTCGCATCCATCAGCAAATCATATCTATGGAAAATGGCGCGAGTATTCACCTTATCCATCAACATGCGGCTGCGGCAAGAAGACAAGGAATTCGCAAAATGGATTCTACAAGTCGGTGATGGGGAAGCTGATGCCTTGGCGTCCAATAAACCAAAACATGAGGAAGGGAATCAGATTATTGTGGATAAAAGGTTCTTGATCTCTCGCTCAGATACACCACACGAAGCTTTGGCACATGCTGCATATCCTAACTTCCTCCAAAACTACTGGGATAAGGACTACCTAAAAGAGAGAGCTGTGATGACACCTACCAATAATACCGTACATGAAGTGAATGCTTATCTCCTCTCTAAGATCCCATCACAGGCTAGAGAGTATTTGAGTTCTGATTCAGTGGAGTTAGAAGCTACGCCAGACGATGATTGGACCACCCACTACCCGCCAGAGTACCTCAATTCACTAGAGTTTTCGGGCCTCCCAAACCACAGATTGTGCCTCAAAGTTGGAGCTCCGGTGATGATGCTGCGCAATCTTAACCAGGATCAAGGTTTGTGTAATGGTACAAGAATGGTGGTTACTCGCCTAGGTAACAGGGTTGTTAAGGCGAGAATCATGACTGGGACAGATGTTGGAGAAGAAGTTTTGATCCCTAGGATACAACTTAGTCCCACCGATACCATGCATCCATTCACCTTTAACCGAAGACAATTCCCAATCAGACTGTGCTATGCCATGAGGATCAACAAGAGCCAGGGTCAAAGCCTGAACCAAGTTGCTTTATATCTTCCTCGCCCTGTTTTTACTCATGGTCAGTTGTACGTTGACATGTCTCGAGTAACAACTCCGAATGGGCTTAAGATTTTAGACGAGACTTCCGATATGAACGGTGAAGAAGGAGTTACTAATATTGTATACAAAGAAATCTTTAAGGACGTCCAAGTGACCGAGGTTAGAGCTACACATTTACTTTATACTTTTTATATACCCCAATCAGTGTGCATTGACTAATTGTCGTTATTTTCATTGCATATTGGTACGACCCATTCCTCTCAGTGATCGGAGAAACACGGCGTAAGCATCGATTTGGACAAGTTCTCTTGCTATACCGAACTTATTTTAAAATTTTTTAACAACAGTTTATTCTCAGGACATGCAGTCAATTAGTTGGTGACCTTATTACGTTTACTCAAAACATTCTGTTTTGGTTTTATATGCTTCAAATACTTTCCGACTAAAATACTCAAATAAAAATAACATATAAGTATCTAACATATAAGGATATATATTTAAAATGAGACATAGCAACTGGTATGATGCATAGATCATCAAACAATTCACTCCAACGAAATAATTAAAATTAAATTATTTGAACGGTTTTAGGTTTGTACAACTGAAGCAATAGCTACTGGTATTGTCCAGACATCCATATTCCTAAATTTCATAAAACTACCAATTACTTAACAACGTATCACAAGACCCTTACAAACCATCAAACTCTCATGCATTCATCCTTCCAGTAACAAAAAAAAAAAAAAAAAAAAAACCATGAGACATACTAATACGTTAGCTTCAAGATCGTTTTATAATGCACACCCCGCCCGTAGGGCGGGCCGATCCTAGTTTATTATAGATTATAAAGATACAAATTTTCAAGGAAGGACATGTGTCGCAAAATCCCCCTGCCACTTTTCATGAGAAGAGAAGAAAGTTAACTTTATCTTCACACGAAGATGTCTAGGGGAGAATTGCGCGTGTTTTATTGTTGTTAAGTATTATTTTTTTTAATGATGTAATTATATGGTCGTTTTTATTTGTTAAGATAATTATTTGACGTTTTTATTTTCATATGAAATTTTTTATAATCGAAATAAGGTTGTAGCATAGTTGACGTTGAATCTAAAGGATGTACCGCTGGATAGATACCTTTAGCTATATGGCATTAACTTGGAACTACGTTTGTTACGTAATAATAGGTGATATGTTACTATATTCCGTGTTAACTTTTTTTTAATAATGTATATAATAGTACTTGTTATTGGTGTGAGCTTCTCATGTAGACCATATTGAATTTCAATAACTTTTGCATTTATACATTTGTTGATTCTAAGATTAACAGTGTAAGCGGCAAAATTGTATTTTATTTTTTTTTTATTTTCGAACATTACTTTTTCATGATGATTTCTCTCTCTTTCCATATTTTGAATTTAAATAATCACCATCTATATATTTCGTTTAACTTTTTCTGGTGTCTGATGCTTCTTACCATCAACAATTTGTTTTGTGGTTAATCGTGACTTATTTTCTTCGAAAATCCATAAACTATAAGTTGTAGTTACTTAACCACGAAATCTACATAATAGCCACAATTATTTTTTCTAAATGACTATTTTGTGACTATCTGTAGCTATGAAACTACGGCTACAAATTTTTTGTAGCTAATTTATAGCTATATTTATTATTTTTTTGTAGTGTGTTCAACCATAAGTTTTAGGTCAATATGAAAGAATCCCAACTGTAAATGCATTATCAAGAATTATTATTTGATTTAACAAAATAAAAACTTAATATATGAATATAGGCACGTGGTTATTTACATAAGATATACTCTTGTTCTTGAAAGTAAGATTTTCTAGAGTATGCACGCTTATTAAGAATTTAATAAATGTTTATAATTTAATTTATTTTTTATTTTATTATACACTTTCCAATAACTTTCCACCAATGAAATTTAATCAATTCAAATATTCTCAATTAATGTTCCTCAAAAATATAAAAAAGTACCTTAACAATATAGAAAATCTATCTTTGTGGAACAAGAAAAAAAATCTAAAACTTCTTAATTTCAGGAAAGGAGGGTACATTTTTTTTTAAAAAACTATAAGAATTACATTTTGCAAGCCAATGTTTTGTAGCTGTGAGTACTCGGAGAGGAGAGAGGAAAGATGAGAGAGATGGAAGAGATGCTTGGAGGGCTAAGAAACATTCTGACGACGGTTTTCCTGTCAGCATTCGCCGGATACTTGGTAAGCCCGGTCATGACTGACGTCACTGTCTCCGCGGTTTGCTCCGACCTAAACGATTCATGTTCACTCGCCGTTTATCTCACCGGACTACAGCAAGTGGTAACCACCTCTACTTATATGGGACTATATGGATGCATATTGCTCGTTTGCTGCGATTGTTTTTAATCTTCAGTCTCTTTTTTTTTTGATTAATGACTATTTGATCATTTGGTCACAAAAATGCTTTTTACTCACAAAAATGATTTTTACTCGGTGATGAAACAAACGGTAGATGACTTTGACCCCAAAAAACGGTACAAAACAAGCCGATCAATCCATTCATAAGTAAGCATTTATTTTATGAAGATATCTTTTTTTTTTGTCATCTATATATTTCATTCCAAGATCATAAGAGATCAAAACATCCAGTTAAGGTACAAACAAAAGACCAACACTAAGACTCTTCCACGAACAAGTCTACACCTCTTATTTTCATCCAAAAAAACATGAACCCATACACAAGGTTTCTATTAAACAGGAGTTCCTTTACCTTGTAAACCACCCAAAAAACCTCCATTTTTACCATGAGACTGATCAACTACACACAGAGGGGAGCTTCCTCACTCTCAAACAGATCGCGTAACCAAAAGGGTGGCCCCTCTGCAACATACGACTGATAATAGCCTCCCTTAATCACACTCTGAGCTATGAGGAAAGCGCCTGTGTTAGTTGATCTATCTTCCTTCATCACCCTCCACCATTCCAGTTTCTTCAACCTTTCAACTATCTGCACGTACTGCTTTCTGAAGTTTGGCCATGCCTGTGGTCTTAGTATCACATTGATCAAAGTTGTATCATCAAAAGCAATGATGACTCTCTTTAGATGATGCGCATGACAGCTTTCCAGAGCTCACAGTAGACCTTTGAACTTCGCTTCATGAAGGGAATCAGTGTTCGAGAACGCTCTCCTACTGTGTATTTGGACCTTCCCGTGATCATCCCTTACCACCCACGAAGCTCCACTACCAGATTGCTTCTTGTCCCACGCTATTCCGATGTTGCATTTTAGCCAACCACGGTGAGGAACGGACCAAGATTTCGCAACTTCCATCTCTGCCTCCTGTTCTTCCGCCTTCCTTCTATTCTCATTACTTCGAGCCAAAACCCATAAATGTGACTCCTCCATAATCTTCTCCACCAGCTCAATTGGATAGTACTTCTTCCCTTCAAAAATGACCTTGTTTCTGTATTTCCACAAGTACCAAACTATCCAAGGAATAGCATTTCTAAATCTCTCATCAATTTCTCTGTTTTTCATCATCAGAAACAAACTGTGAAAATTGGAGAAGTGTGAAATGGCATCGAAACCAAATTGCGGAGTAGGAACATTGGCCAATGCCCAAACCTGTCTTGCTATGGAGCATCCAAAAATGATGTGATTTATAGACTCACCCTGATAGCCACAGGCTTGACACACCGGATCCATTTTGATACCTCTTTTGACCAAAAGTTCACCAACAGGAATTGCATTACTGATTGCTCTCCAAATGAAGTTCTTAATCTTTGGGACCGTGGGAATTTTCCAAACTTCAGTCTTCAAATCGTTCAAAGAAGGTCTCATCTCTGCTACTCTGATTTCTTCTTCTCTGTTGAACCTATTGATGAACCAATATCCCGACTTCACTGAATAGCTACCATTCCTGTTGTGTAACCAGACCCAATAATCTTGTTGATCAAAAGCAGTTTGCATCGCCAAAATTCTTTTGATATCTTCTTCATAAAACAACTCTTGCAGCTTATCCAGCCTCCAACAATTATTTTGAGGGTCAATCAGTTTATCTACTGTCAGCATCAAATCGACGAAGATATTTTTCATCAGCGGTCTCCTTCTAACATCTCCCTCTATCCAATCATCGACCCACACTGAAACAGTCGTTCCATTACCCAAGTGTTTCCTCAAACCTTGAAATAACAGCTCCTTTCCAAATTGTATGCTTCTCCATCCATACGAAGGTCTCGATCCATTTTTTGCATTTAAGAAGTCTGAATTTTCGAAATACCTGCTCTTGAAGAATCTTGCGAAGAGGGATTCAGGGTGATTGAGGATTCGCCACGCTTGCTTGGCCAAAAGAGCTTGATTGAAACTTTGTAAATCTTTGAATCCCAAACCTCCCTGTTCTTTTACCAGACACAACGTAGACCAACTGAGCCAGTGCATTTTCCGTTTGTGCTCTAAAGAGTTCCACCAGAAGTCCGCCATGGCCTTGGTCAGGTTCTCACAAGATCTCTTTGTCAGTTTGAAACACGACATAGCATACACCGGCATCGCCATAGCTACTGCTTTGATCAGAACCTCTTTTCCACCAAGGGACAATTGCTTAACAAACCAGCCAGACAGCCTCGACTTGAGCCTATCGTATATGTAAGCTAACATTTCTGTTTTAGAGCCACTGAAACATTCAGGAAGGCCTAGATACGATCCTGTTCCTCCTTCTTTGGCAATCTCTGTGATCGTTTGGATTGAGGCTTTCACGGTTTCTGTGACCTTGGATCCAAAAGTGATGGCCGACTTCTCTAAATTCAGCTTCTGTCCCGTAGCCCGCTCATAGATTTTGAGTATCTTCACCAATTCAGTCGCTTGCTCAGCAGAAGCTCTACATATCAGCAGACTATCATCAGCAAATAACATATGATGTATCATTGGCCCTTCTAAGGTGAATTGAATTCCTTGAATTTTTCCTTCCTGAACCGCTTTCTCTAGCAAGTGTATCAGACCCTCAGTACACATTACAAACAGAAATGGAGAAAGTGGATCTCCCTGTCTTATTCCTCTCTCTGGCTGAATGCATCCAAACGGCTGGTCATTGATGAGCGTTGAGTATTTAACCGTTGAAACACAGAACAAAATCTTTTCACTCCAAGCATCTTCAAAACCCAACGCTTTCAGCAAAGCACGCAGGTAGTTCCACTCCACTCGGTCATAGGCCTTGGACATGTCGGATTTTATTGCCATGAAATCCTTGGATACTCTCTCATTTGTTCTCAAGGCATGGATGATCTCGTGGGCAATAAGAATATTGTCTGAGATTAATCTCTCCTCCACAAAAGCCGACTGAGTAGGAGAAACTATATCTTCCATTAGAGGCTTCATCCTGCTCACGATGATCTTCGAGATGATTTTATACAATACCGAACACAAGCTGATGGGTCTTAGGTCTGCCATGATCACCGGATCTTCTATCTTCGGGAGTAGACATAAATGGGTGTAATTCCATTCTCGTGGGAATTGATTAGAGGTAAAAAAACTCCTTTACCTCTTTAGTGACCTGCTCTCCGATCGTACCCCAATACTTTTGAAAGAATAATCCCGTCATCCCATCAGGTCCGGGAGCACTGCTTGGCTTGATTGAGAATACAGCCTCTCGAACCTCTTCATTAGTGACCTCTCTATCCAAAAGTTCATTCATTCCAGGGGTTACACGTTGTGAGAAACCTTCAAAGATGTCGGAGAAGTCTCCATTATTAGTAGAGGAGAAGAGTTTTGTGAAATATTCCAATGCAACTCCCCCTTTGGCAGCTTCAGAAAAATGTTCTTGGCCTCTATCATCTCTCAGCTTGTTGATTCTTCTTCTGGATCTGTTTGCTTTAACAGAAGCATGGAAATATTTTGTGTTCAGATCACCTTTTGTTGCCCACTTATCTTTACTCCTCTGTTGCCAATACATCTCCTCCTCCTTGTAGGCTTGTATTAACCCCGCTTTCAAGAAGTTAATTCTGATCGTTGATAGACTGAGCGATGATTGCGCCTCCTCTAAAGCAACTTCAATCTGTTTGATCTTGTCTCTAGAATTTAATGTCTCCTTCCTTTTCCATTTACTCAAAGCCTTTCTGCAGCTTTTGAGTCTATCCGAGACTTTAACTTCAAAAAGAGGATGGTTTGATAGCCAAGCTTTCTTAATCTCCTCTTTAACTCCTTCTCTGAACAGAAACCCTTGAATCAAACCGGAAGCTACCTCTGTACGCTTCCGAAGCCAGTATCAGTTTAGTCAAGACCGGTCTATGATCCGAACCTCTCTTATCCAGAAACACTTGATTGGATGCCGGGAAGAGGTGGAACCACTTCTTATTCCCGAAAACTCTGTCAAGTCTGGATTGAATCGAAAGAGATCCCCTGATTCCTCCCCAAGTAAAACCATTCCCGGTACCAGGTAGCTCTACCATCTCAGCTATATCCAGCATATCATTGAAAGGTTGAAAAGAGGCTTCACTCCTTCTCGGTCCTCCTATCTTTTCTTCATTGTTTCTTATCTCGTTAAAATCTCCCATCATGCACCAAGGATCTTTTCTGTGAGCTCCTATGCGAGACAATCTTTCCCATAGCTTAGGTCTATTACTTCTCATCGGTTCACCATATACACACGAAACAAAAAACCGATCCTTCCCGAACTGTACAACCAAATCAACCAGGTGCTTATCTACAAACTTGAAAACAATATGCACAGAATTCTTCCAAAGCACGGCTAAACCTCCGCTGTACCCAATAGGATTTACTGTCAAAATCCTATCATAGCCTAACCATGTCTGAAGATCCACCAAATCGTCTCTTTGCTGCTTAGTTTCCATCAAGAACAAAATATCAGGGAAATATTCTTTGCGCATTTCCCTCAGTCTTGGAATCACCAGATCTTGTGCACGGCCCAATCCCTGGCAATTCCAGCTCATCATCGTCATTTAGATATTGGACGGTCCCTCATTTGGGACCACCAATGGTTTCTTAAACCTTGCAGAGCTTTGAGATGGCTCGACATCATCATCCGCCTTCCTTTTTATTTTTGTCACTTCTCCTCCTCCTACCTTTTTTCCACTTCCTGAGTCTCCTTTGCATGAACCCTTGCCATTTCCTTTTCGTGTGTACGTTCCTGGTCTCCTTCTGGCTTTAGGTTTCTTTGGTGCGGTCCCGGAAGCACTAGTTTCAAAGAACCCAGCACTATAACCCGTTGAACCTTCCACAAGAAGTTCTGGTTGGGAGAATCCAGATTGCACCTTCAAGTTAGGCTTAGAAATAACCACCTTTCCTGACTGCAAAACTCTATTACCAGCATCAATTGCACTCGCCATTAACTTATCTGGTTTATTGCCAGCCTCTTTCTGTTGTGAGAAGTTGAAAACAAAACCTTTGCCTTTATCCAAGTTATTTGTGATTGTAGGGGCAGGTTCCAACATGAGCATCGTCTTTTGGCCAATGGGATCATTTCCAAGATCTTCAATAGATTTCCTTACTCTTTCCATTCTTGCTATCTTCTCTGGGCCCTCAGGTACAGCCAGGTAAGCTCTCATCCCTTCCAATACTTCTTTCGCAATCTTTGGTTTTCCTGAGAGAGGGTCGAGACCAAGATGACTCTCAGGAATCACTCCAAAGAGTGGGTCATTTTCATCAGCGATCTCCATTCTCACCGAAAGAATGCTCTCTGCCGAGGAAGTTGCGATTTTTTCTGTCACACCTTGCTCCTTCTTGAAAAGAGGACAGAGAGGCTGTTCATGAGTAAGGCGCTGACAGGTATAGCACCTTTTCTGGATCCTTTCATAATCATATAAAATGTTCACTTCTTCACCACCTAGAATTGTGACCTTTCTTGATCTTCTCAAGGGTTTGGAAACATCAAATTTTATATAAGCCCTTATGTAATCTTTAACTTGCGGCTTTTCAGGGTCGTAAGCCACTTCAATCACTTCTCCAGCAAAGCCCGCCCAAGTGAAAAGAGCTTTCACCGATCGATGATTGATTGGAACATTCCTCATCCGGACCCATATGTATAGGTATTGAAGATAATCTGCAGGAGGTCTCTCCACCCATCTTTCCAAAGCGAGTGGCCATAAGTTCAACGTATGCACTCCTCTATCCAAAACATCTTGTAGGTCATGTTCATGTTTGAAGATGAACTGAAACCTTTCCTTTGAAATAGCCACACCTTTGACTCTGTTGTATAGTTTCCATTTACGTGGCATATCTAGAATTACATCTGACATGGCCTGACATCGAGGATTCAAAATCCGCCCAACCAAACTCAAAGAGTTTCGACCCGTAGAGTAATACTCTGGATTGTCAGGCAGAACAAAAGGTTCCTCTTCTTCCTCTAACGACATGTTTAGTAACGCCTTATTGAGCTGAGATGCCATCCAAACACTTCTGATCTTCAGGATAAACTGATTTACCGAATAGATCTGACCGCGGGAGAAAAAGCTTCTGGATTGAGATTTTTATCAACGAACACCAAAATGAAACTCTAGATGAAAGAGTAGATCTGAGTGAAAAGGGGAAAATATCTCTGAAACTGGATGGGATTCGATGTGAGAAACGTGTTAGTATACTCTGAGGCCCCACTTTGCTAAAGAAGTGTATATTAGCAAATGAGGAAATAAAGCCCAAAAGAGGGAAGCACTATCTTACGCTGAGAGAGAAAAAACTTTTTCTTGACGAACCTATTTTCTCCTTTTTTGATGAAGATATCATTTTCATACATATCTGAAATATGTGATTAAAAAAAGCAAATTAATTCTTTTAAATTTTTTATAGAACATTTATAGGAATTTATAAACTTCATTCCAACCTAAAATCCCAATTTTAAATAATAATCAATAAAACCTAATTTTGAGTAATAGAAAATTTTCGATTGAATATACTTTAAAATTTTTGATAGTTAATTTAAAATATTTTAAGTAATTTTTCTTTTATGTACGTGGCGAACTAATTATTTAATTTTGCTAACGAAAAGAAAAGGGAGGAATTATATTATCTTATAGTAATAAATTAAATTTTCTTTGCAAACTATAAATATAAATATATGTCTTTTATACTTTCTATTTTATCATTTCTAATTTATCGTATTTTGTTATCTCTAAAAATACTAAAAACCCTCCAACTAAAAATATATCATTTTCCATAGACATATATATATGTTATATAAATAAAAATTAATATTATAAATATAATTACTAAAAATATGTGTTCTGAACAGTTTTTTTTTTATTTGGTTACCTCTTAACCAACAGTTTTGTGTTTTGAAATTTTTCCTATAAAAATCAAAACATTCGTCAAAATATGCCAAATTAGTACCACTTTTTCATAAACGCATGTAATATATGAATAAAAATGATGCTTAAAATATAAATATTTTAAAATTGTAAAATATTTATTATATATTACCAATAAAATATTATTTATTTTCTATTGAAAATCAAATCCACAGATGGAATAAATTGTATTTTTAATAAAAAAATATTATTTATGTATGAATCATTTTTATTTGATTTAAAATTTATCATAATATCTTTTTCTCTACTTTTTGTTTTTAACTATTGATTTGTTTTTTTCTTCTAAAAACCAAAAAAAATCATTCAACTAAAAGAAATAAAAGCTTTGTTATTTTTTTGGGGAACATTGTCCATTTTATTTTCATATAAATATATGCAGTAGACATAAAATTTATATTACACAAATATATTCAAAATTTACTATGAAACTTTATGTGTCCGCTATTTTTCTTTTTTTTTTTCTATTTTGCTATCTCTAATTTAATATATTTTTGTGTTTTATGTTTTCATCAAATAACCAAAAAGCATTATTTCTAAAAATGTTTTGTAGCTTAAACTAATACCACACACACACACACACACACACACACACATATATATATATATATATATATATATAATAAATACTAATATTATAAATATAAATATATTCAAAAATTTACTAATACATATTACAACTAAATATTATGTATTGAAAATTAAAATGCATGCAATGCATGGAATTAATCCTAGTTTTATATATTGAGGTGATGAAACACAGCTCTCAAAAATGTTTGCCTTCATTCGGAAATTAGATGCTATCGTATTAAATAAAATCGAACAAATTAATGATAACTTGAGAATTGAGATCGTCACCCAATGATATGACATCGATTGAGTTTTGGTCATCTAACCAACATAAAATTATGTAGAAGGTTGAGACATCCAAACGGAAATTGTTATATTTTTTTTTTAAAAAGGTAAAAAGTTCAATATTATAAAATGTTTATAAATAAATAAATCTAAATCTTTGTTATGAGTTATGACGGTGAAAATGGTAAAAAAGACAGTAGGACTTGGGACAACGGTGATGATGCCGATAATTGGAAATCTAGCCTACAGATATGGAATCAAGGCATTGCTCACTCTTCCCATGTGCCTCTCTATTATTCCTCCAGGTTCCTTTTTTTTCTTAAGTTTTGATTTAGTACACTCATCATCTCAGATGATATTTCACAATTACCTAATAAAGATTGTTTTTTACATCTTAAGTACAGGCTACTGTAATTATTAATATCTTATAGGCATCAATAATTATACAGTTTAACGTTCCAAAAGCAATCCAATTTGCTAGGACTTTTCACCGACTCCAATTTTTTTTTGTGCTATACTCTTTTTTTTTGAAAAAAGGCCATTTATATACTTTAATTTTAATAAAAAATAGAAAATCTATATTATTAAAACTGAAATACTTTTTAAAACTGTTTGAAAACATGGATAACAATATAAATTATAACTGTTTGAAAGCATAGATAATAATACAAAAGTACAAAAAATAGCATTTTTTAGTAATTTCATTAATATTTACATTAATTGTCTTATTAAAAGTACATTAATTTTATTAAAAGTGTAAATGCCAAACACCTCCTTATCACGATTCCACAAGTACAGTGTTAACTTAAATTAAGTTCGTAACTGGTTGAATACCATTAATTTATAATTTTAATGTTATTTTCTAGACAAAAAAACATTAAGTTTTTTTAATATGCATGTTTTTAACCAAACATCCTATATTTAATCCTATATTTAAGAACGGAGAGAATATTTTGTTTTGGACTGTTATTAGGCATTGGCTAGTCAAGTTCCCAGAAGTCTCACTAACCCATACATTAAAGTTTAAACACGAACTAACAAGGTTTTACAAAGAAGATGAAAAATACTGGAAGTCATGAAATAGACAATTATGACTAAATCTAAGTGACAAAATATTGGTTACTTCCACGATGCGACCAAAGATAGAAAAAGCAAAAATAGCATATAAAAAATTGAGGATGATGAAGGAAAGAGCACACATGGAGAGAACTGAATCACAAAAGAGATAGATATGTGACTATTCCAGAATCTATCCCGATAACAACCTGAAAACAGGTTCTCCAACTATGATCCTCAAATATACTTTAAAAAAAATTAAATGTTATTTTAGTCCTCAATAGTATTAATGACTAACTATAGTCACTTAAATTTTTTTTGACAACAAATAAATAAACTTTAAAAATCAATAAAACATAATATTTGAAAAATGTTAAAAAAAAATATTTTTGCAAAAATGTAATAAGATATTCTCAACTCAAATATAACTATAAATCATATAGAAAGTGTAAACTAAAAAATTTAATTGAGATATTTTTAAAAATATAACCATAAGTAATAAAATATAATATATAACTAGTTTTTAATATATTTGTGAGACATATATAATTATAGAGTTGAAAATAGTGTTTCAAAAAGATAAATGGCTGGCTGTTGCAGTGTAAAACTTTTTAAAAGTATAAAAAGATAAAAAAAAATGTATAAAGATCAAATAAAGTCTTGAGAATGAAGAAGCGTAAACGTTCTACGGCTTGGGAGATACTCTGACAACATTTGTTGTTGTCTCATTGCTTGGACTTTTATTTTTGTTTGAGAATTAATATTTAATTTTAATAAATTTTAAATTATTAATATTATATTCATTAGATATTCTAAATGGGTACCATATACCACTAGTGATGCTCTGAGATTCTCTAAAAGAATGAGATGGGTCTGTTTGAAAATAAAGCCGAAACATTTAATAAAACCATCAAACCCTCATCGCGGTGGAAATTAAGTAATTAACGAACCTCATTGCTGAACCATCACTTAAAGAAAGCCTTTTCAAGAAATGAAAAAAACATCACCTAAAGAATTAAAAGCGGCTGTGTTCTCTATCCAACTTGGCCCCATGACCCAGTGGTTTCTTGTAGATTTCTTCCCAACTGGTCCACTACTGTCCCCGAAATTGTGGAAGAGATCAAAGGCTTTTTCAACACCGGCAACAAATCAATCCATGTCATATTGATCCAAGATAAAAAAGGCCTCTAAACGGTGGCAGGCTACAACCCAATAGCTATGTGTAGTGTACTACAATGTTATTTCAAGGCTAATTACAGAAGCAGTTGAAAACTTTGGAGAAATAATAATAAAACAAAGACTATTGCAGTTACATAACTGTGCTTTCTGGCTAATATATATCCACAGAAATTATTTCACAATGTCAAGAATACTTTTATGAAGCACTAAAGTTGCTTCACTTATTCTTTCCTTGTGGAAAGTGAAACACTCTGTTCTTTTTTTCTTTGTATCTCTCTTTTATATTTTTGTTTCTCTTTTTATTTTGTTTAACGACACATATTATAACCCATCTCTATAATAGAGATCTCTAAAATAGAGATCTCTAAAATAGAGGCAAAAATAGAGGTAGTGTTTTTGCTCCAATGTGTTCCTCTATAATAGAGGAATGCTATATTTGCCTCTATAAATATATGAATGCTTTTTTTTCCTTTATATTTAGGGGAAAAAATAGTATTCATCTATTTATAGAGGTAAATATAGCATTCCTCTATTATAGAAGAACACATTGGAGCAAAAACACTATCTCTATTTTTTCTCTATTTTAGAGATCTCTATTATAGAGATGAGTTGGAGATGCTCTAACATGTATAGCTTTTAGCAGCGAAGGGATACATACTTTTTCTCCCCGTTCGAAAACGCGGATAAGGCGCTCGATTAAGCGCCGACGAGACGTTGGGCGGTGCTTGGCCGTGGCGAGTTCGCCATAGGCGGCGAACAAATCGGAGGTTGCAACATATTTTTTTTTTTTGAAGTTTTGAATGTTCAAAACTGATGTTAAATGGCAAATCTATGTATCTGTGACATAACTAACACGAAATCACACAACAATTTGATGATTTATAGGAAAATAGTTGATGGCCGCCATGGAATAGCCTTGCAGAGTCGGAACCCTAAAAAAAAGTTATGGGAAAGATGATGAAAAATTACAAATATGCCACTCACTAAAAGAAAAATAAAAAAAAAAGCATTGGTTACGTCGAACCCGGGAAATGAGCCATTAAACAAACAACTCTTGCCGCTAGACCATTGGAATTTAGTGGTATCTCTTCAAAACAAACTCTAATATTACATATATTATCCGAAATTTTGAAAAAAACATTCAAAACTAGGCTCCGATTAATCCCCGAGTAATCCCCGAGTAATCCCCGATTTTCTACCAATTCGCTAGGCCCACATCAACCGCCCGACTCACGCCTAGCGTAATTCCGAACAGGGCTTTTTCTACACGTTTTATGTTGTCAAGACTTTATTTGATCTTATTTGCCAAGGCACTGTAGACTGCCTCGCTCAAGCTTATGTGGTAAATAATGGTTTCACTTCACCATGATCTTATTTTACCATATGAAATTCTGGTCCCAGTTAAAAACATTTATACGAATACATTTCTGTAAATTATGTTCTTTCAGGCAAAAAATATTCATGGTAGCAAAAGAATGTCAATGTTTGGAGTATTAGCAGGTGTCACTGAAAGAAAATGAAGAACAAGATGAACAAGAGAGAGGATGAACAAAAGAGAGAGAGTAACATTTGAATTTGAGAGAGAGAGAGAGAAAGAGAGAGAGATAATGAGGAAAATAATTTCTTTAATTTAACTGTGGATCTGGGTACAAATATTTAAAGGCAAGTTGCATCAGTACACAATATAATAAAATATTCATTGTTTTAAAATATCTTCAACGGTCTTCTTCTCTCTTTTTCTTCTCTTCAATAAAATACTCAAGCTTATAAAACCTTATAAAGCCTTATAAAACCTTATAAGTCTCTAGCTTAATTCTCAAGTCTGGCAGCTTACTTCTCAAGTCTGGCAGCTTACTTCTGCTTTATGTCAACACTCCCCCTCAATCTTGACCATATGGAACAAGTCAAGCTTGGAAGCCATGAAGTATTCCCTCATTAAAACCTCAACTAGGTAAAACCCTTTGGGAGAAAACCCAAGTCAAGGAAAAAGAGTACAACACTTCATGAAGGAGATATCAGTGACATGAGAGGTCTATGAGTCCCAATTTTGGATGAATGAACTCACAAACTTTAGTGCTTGCTGCCTTGGTGAAGATATCAGCTAACTGATCTTCACTTCTAGTATAACAGGGTAAAATAATCTTCTGCTCCACAGCTTGTCTCACCTTGTGACAGTCAACTTCAATGTGTTTAGTTCTTTCATGGAATACTGAGTTTGATGCTATGTGGATAGTTGTCCGGTTATCACAATGCATTGTGATTGGTGTTGTTGCTTTTATGCCCAAGTCTCTTAGCAGTTTCCTGATCCAAATGAGTTCACTAGTTAGCTTCTTCATTACCATATACTCTTCCTCTGCACTTGAACATAATACCACCTTTTGCTTCTTGCTCTTCCATGTGACTTGGTTGCCTCCAATGAAAGTACAATAGCCTGTTGTTGACCTCCTGTCTACTCTATCACCAGCCCAATCAGCATCACAATATCCCACTATCTCTGTACTCTTATTGCAACCCATCCAAACACCTTGACCAGGAGCCTCTCTTAGATATCTCATGATCCTTTCCACCATATTCCAATGATGAACCTTTGGTGCTTGCATATGTTGACTGGCTTGATTTACAGCAAAACAGATGTCTAGTTTTGTAATGGTGAGATAGATTAGCTTCCCAACCCATCCTTCTATAGAGCTTGAAGTCGCCAAATGGAGTATCCTCAAGCTCGGTCGCTACGTAGTGACCAAGCGGAACGGACGCTCGGTCGCTACGTAGCGACCGAGCTTTGGCTCGAGCTTGGTCGCTACGTAGTGACCGAGCTTTGGCTCGAGCTCGGTCGTTCCGCTCGGTTGCTACGTAGCGACTGAGCGGGACAGATGCTCGGTCGCTACGTAGCGACCGGACAGCATGCATGTGCGGTAGTTGGATAATGACCGAGCTTGGTTCGTCCGTGTTCTGATCGTCATACTCGGACCTATCTGTAACTGGTCTGGGTATGTTTCCGATGGATTATGTTTGATATAAATAGAATTCGAACGAAGCTTTATCTCAGGAACATACGTTGCGACGTTCTCTTGACCGAGCATGATTTGTTGCGGAAAGACATACTCGTATTTTGCGTAGATTTAGATATTAACTTTGTCGTAACCGTTTTTGACCCCAACAGATTCCGTCGTGACCGATTTTGACCCCAACAGTTAGCCCCCCAGCTTGTTAGGACCATGAGCTTCTAGCGTGAGGTTCTAGCAAGTGGCTTGGCAAATTAGGCAAGTTAGGTGAGTTAGGCGAAATTTATGGTAGAAAAGGTCTGTGGTAAGTGGTCTTCTCGCTCTTCTGAAAGTAGAACGCGATAAGATTGGGGCTGCGTCTTATGACGGCTGCCTACGTACCCTTGTTGAAGGGATCAAGCCTTTCGTAGTTCGTATTGGAGTTAAGGTTTGTATGACTAGTTTTCCTGTGAGACCTTTACTGTCTGGTTTTTATGTAGAGGTTATCAGGCGTGTTGCTGCCGACGGCATTTTATATGGTTGTAGAAGGAAGACTACGAGTTGTCATCTCGTAATCTAACTCTGTGTGAACTGCTATATCTGTGATCTGTTTTGAGAGTTTTTCGCAGTGTGTAAACTTGCGGGATTTCTGAAGACGCTCGAATATTGGCAAAGAGACAAATTTTGGGATCTCGTATCAAGGTTTTTGATACTATGCCTAGAGATGTTAGAGACCAGTGCGCTGGGTTTAGGGCAAGACCTAGGTTTACTCCTAGTTTTAGAGGGTGCGATGACTAATTCGACTTACGTATCCCGTTTAAGTTTCATCCTGATTCCATACCGATTTAAAGTCCGTGATAGGTTCTCGGCTTATACGACTTGTATGGTTGGAACCGAGCATCTCTCCAAGGACAATTTTTAAGCCTCCTGGAAGTGCTGACCAAAAATTTTAGGTTTCTTTTATAGTGCTATTATCCTTGTGTCGGATGTACGAGAGTCATCTCTACAAGATGGCTAAGTCTGTTTAGGATGTTAAGAGTTTGTTGTGATCAGCAACAAACTTAATGGTTAAAATTATCGTTTCGAGTCTTCGCGAAGGATATGTTTTGAGAAAATGTTAGTGCGTATGACTGTCTGGTCTTCCAAGAAAATATTTTTATCGAGGAAGGAAATTTCGTCGAAGAACGAATCTTCAGGCGTCTGCGACGTCTCGCGATGCTGAAGATTTGTTATTCTTTCGTATGCCGCGTTTCGTGCTTGAAATGTTCGCGGGCTTGAAGATGTTTCGCGATGTCGTAAGGGATTAGTCTTAGCCCTGCGTTTGGGAAACATTCTGGTTCGACTGCGGATGTTCGCAGCCAGAATTGTTGTTCCTGTTTGGATTTGATTTGCGATCGAGGAGTTCGGACCAAGGGGTCGCATAAATTTGTCCCTGGAAAGAAGCTTTGTGTGGTGTTGGCCTTCCGAGATTTCTTTCGTGTCTATTTGAGGATGTTCTGTATAGCTATAGGAGCTCTGTTACGAGTTTTCCTTACATGCCGCATTTTACGAGTAAAACACAACAGGTTTAAAGTGAATCGTAGTATATGGAACTTGGTCGATTTTTGACAAGTGGAACCTTTCTGTTAACTGTTTGGTTGCTAGGACTGAGTTTTGTTATGACAAATTTACCGTATGATTCTCGTTTTTGGGTGGTACGATAATTGTTTGTGTAATCGTTACTTGGCGTTTCAAGACAAATTCCGGATTACCGTTTAGCCGTCAAGTTATTGGAGCGGTGGTCGCTCAATTGTTTTGGCTTTGCATGAAGGCTGTGCTCAGCTTTATAGCCAAGGACGTTGTTGCCAAAGGATTAGACCATGACACTTTCGTGCTGTCAATAAGGTCAAGTCGGTTAGATTCGTCCTTAAAGGGGATGCTGTAACCTAGTTCGGCTTCGAAGTAAAGGCGTAATTGGGCGAGTGACAAATGGCGTTTATCGAGACTGATAGGCCGAGTATGCCCATGGTGGTAGAAAACTTTTTTCCACTTTAGGGTTAATTTATACGATGAAAGTTTCGCATAATATTTCCTTTATTCGTATGGAAGTTGTTTCCTTTGTTTCCTCGGGAGATAAAGCCTAAGAAGCTCGATACAGAGCCCGTGCGGAGTCAGTTGCGGGGTGATTTCCTTCTTGGATGTGACCAAGCGGAATGGGAGCGGATTCCAGTGAGTCGCGGGGCTAAAAAATGAGACCTTTCAGATCGTGGTGCGAGGAAGTAAAGTTTATATTGGTCGTCCCATGTCGGATCATACAGCTTGATTTTTTGCTATAAGGAAAGTACTTTTTCATAAAACCTGTTGCGTTTACTTTCGAAAGTTACTTCGTATGACATGATCTGATTATACGAATAATTTTTTGCGTAAGTAAAGGGCGACCGGTTTTTACGAATTTATTTAATTGACGCGACATATGGAGATGTCAAAATAACGATGTTTCCGCAGATTTTTGAGAAACTTTTTCGCTTTTGTTTTTATTCTTCGGTGAAAGTTTCTCTGAGTCACTCATGGAGTTTTACCAAAGGTTATTTCACCGAGATCTAGTCGCGAAACGTTTTTGCAGGTTACTTGAATGAATCAGTTAAACAGTGATAGACTTAGTCGACGAGCGGGGAGGACGTGTTCTCTTTGTCGTATTTTCTGTTACTTTTGTTCTTGATTTTGCTTTGTCGCAAATGTTTTTGATGTTTTTCCGTGAGTCGGTTGGTTCAACGGAAAATGAGAGTGATGCTTTGATGCCTGAAGATTTCTCGTATAATGATTCTTATACGAAACTCGTTTTCTCAAATCGGAAAAGATCTTTATGACTTCAGCAAATCATCGACTTTCATTTTGAAGTTTGGCAGAGGTTTTCTAAACGAATGATTGCGATGATAGATGTTTTATAGTCTTTGAGACTTTTTCCAACATGGTTTGGATCAGTTCCTAGCGTTTAGACGAATCTCAGATTGTCGTTTGCTTTAAGGATGATCTTGACGAGACATCGCATTGTATGAATATTTTTCCGCATATTTCTACGAGAGTTTACTTTCTCGAAAGCGTTTTCTTGTCGAAAGCGTTTTCTTGATCTTGACGAGACATCGCATTGTTTGAATATGTTTTTGAAGTATGGGAGTATACGAGTATAGTATACGCACCTACTCCGTCCCTTTTTTCTCGAGGAATAGAATGATCGACAGTCCGAGCAGGTTTGAAGACGACACTTGGACTGTGATTTGGTTGTTTCCAGGTTGAAGACTTGGAATATGTCGGTTCTGAGAGAATTGCCAGAAACGAATCGGTTTTAAGACGACGTTCATGTCTCTAGTTTTTTCTCTCCTTAGGAGGCGAGCTTGATATGCGTGGCGATCGTTTCTCGATTTTTGGAGAGTTTAGATCGGTTTGCACGATCTGGACGAACATTTATGGGACAATATATCGAGACAGGAAAAATCACCTAAGACTTAGTTCGCTAGACTATCCACCTAGGTTTTACGTTCCCTAAAGTTCTATGGCAGTCTCAAAGGCATTTTTATTTCTTAGTAATTTCCTACGAAAACACCAAGTCTGATTTCAAAAATTTCAAGTCGCAAATACCTTAGTTCTCTCGAAGATGCAGTTTTGTCTCTTCTCAGTTTTGCTTGCTCATTTCCCCTTCCTCTTCTTGTGTATGCTCGCCTTTTTCGATATTGGTGTTTATCCTTTGAAACTTGACATTTATCTTTCGAACTTGACTGATACGAAGTCAATAAAAAGGTTCAACGTAATCGTATAGTTGAGGCGGCTAAGGTGTTAAATTAACCGCTGCCGTATTATACGATTAATCTGAAGGAGAACACAAAGATGGAGGTAAGGGCGAGTAGGAGCAAGCGAAGGAGTTTAGACGAGTCTTACTTGTTTTCGTCGTAAAATCTCAACAGAAACTCCGATTAAGACGAAACGAAAAGCGTTTCGATCGGGATTCAAAAGAGAACACAAAGGAGGAGCTTTTTTAGGCCTGACAGGTGTTGGGGTCATAAACGGTTACGACGGAATTACCACCCGAAAATCCTCGGAGATCGTATTTCCGAAAGAGATTGTAAAAAGGAAGATGTAACTTTCAGAAAATATAACCAAACACGAAGTTTTTATGAAGAAGTATCCTTGAAGATTCAAACCAAACTAACCAAGCTCGACCGTTGCGTAATTACCACGCATACACGCTGTCCGGTCGCTGCGTAGCAACAAAGTCCGAGCCAAAGCTCGGTCGCTACAAAGCGACCGAGCTCGAGTCAAAGCTCGGTCGCTACGTAGCGACCGAGCGCTCGTCTAGCCCGGTCGCTATGTAGCGACCGAGCTCGAGCCAAAGCTCGGTCGCTACGTAGCGACCGAGATCGGCCAAGCTCGGTCCCTACGTAGCGACCGAGCGATCGTCCCGCTCGGTCGCTACGTAGCGGCCAAGCTCGAGCCAAAGCTCGGTCGCTACGTAGCGACCAAGCGATCGTCCCGCTCGGTCGCTACGTAGCGACCTAGCTCGAGCCAAAGCTCGGTCGCTACGCAGCGACCGAGCGTTCGTCCCGCTCGGTCGCAACGTAGCGACCGAGCTCAAGCCAAAGCTCAGTCGCTACATAGCGACCGAGCGTTCGTCCCGCTCGGTCGCTACGTAGCACCCGGGCTCGAGCCGAAGTTCAGTCGCTGTGTAGCGATTGAACCCTTTCGAACATCGATACGACATCAATCCATGCATTCTCGTCAAACCTTCGAATGCTATCTCCCGAAGACCGTAGCAAGCTCAGTCCATGTTTTCCGCTATTCAAATTCATCGATCAAACTTCGCGGATTAGAAAACGCGGAAAGTTCGTTCTTTATCAAAAAAAATTCGTAGTAAACGTGTCGAGTCGGAAGACGGCCCAAAGGGATCTAAAACACGACTCGAGGCCCATCCAACGATTTCTTAACCAAAAGCCCGTAAACCGCAGCACGGTTTACGCTTGGTCCACAAGGAAGGATAAATGTCAAGTTTCCGCGGATAAATACGAAAGTTTTGAAGATAATTGGAAGATCGGGAAAAATGGAATATCTCCATTTTTATGCTATGACAGCTTAAGGGCAGAAGAGTAAAAGCGTAAACCGACCTTGGAGCTAGTATATAAGGAGTCCTAGGCGAGGAGCACGCCAGAGGACTTTTCAGAGAAAACTTAGCACTTAGAGCAATTTAGGCAATTTTCCGTTTTTGTTATTTCGAGCTGCGACTCAATTTGGTTTAGCCGTCTTAGGGTTGCAAGAACTAGGAATCTCGCCGACAGCTCTCGAGCTCAGGCTTATACCTTGTTGTAAACGCTCATACGCAGATTCAGAATAAGATCTACTTTGCTCTCTTTTTCGATTTCTTATTCTTATCGTTGTTATTCTCGTGTTCTGATTGCTTGACGTGTGGTAATTAGCAGATATCCGGGTCCTCTGGGAAATTAGGGTTTTCCTAGTTTCCTTATTTAAACGGAAATCGACAGTGCGAATTTTGGTTCCCACAGTTTGGCGCTAGAAGGAGGGGGGTACGGATCAATCTAACCCGCAAAAGCCACATCACTCTCGATCAGACATGTCAACTAACGACGCGGATAACGTGCAAACTCCTCTTAACGGAGGCAGCGGCACCGATCTCCACACTCCAGTAGCGGACGTATCCGCGGCCAACGCACAAGCCGACGCCGCGACGCTCGAGGAGTTTAAAAAGATGTTCGCCACCTATGAGAAAAGGTCGGAAGAACAGGATAAGCTCGTGAATACCTTGACCCAACAGGTTGAAACCTTAACGGCAAGGACCCAAGCAATCCGCCCCCGCGGAACCACCAAAATCCGCGGGAATAGGCTCGACTTCGCTACCCCACTCGACAGATCAGGAGTCGTGCAGGAACGACCTTCCGGTCAAAACCCTAGCGAGAAATCTCCCATCGAAAAGGGGAACCCTGAAAGTCTTCCGCCCCCTGCAAAGGACTCGGAGGATAACGAAGCCGACGAGGACGTCGACAGACATCCGAGAAGGACCAGAAGCCGATCTGCTCGGGAAGGCTCCCCGTTCGAAAAACCAATGACGGAAGAGGAAGAAATCACCTATTGGAACGAACAGGAGGAGCTGGCTGAAAGAAAAACCGAGCTCACTCGCAGTAAACGCCGACAGGCTCGGAAATCTACTGACGAGACATCGGATATCCGCGATCTTCGCGACTACATCACCAAGACTGCGGCAGAAGTGAGGGCCGTAAAGTCTCAAATGCATCATGCTACTAGTGCTGCCCGCGAAATCGATCGACCGTTGGAAGGAGCTCGGAAGACCCCTTTTACCAATCGCATTTCGAACAAGAGGGTGCCCGATCCGGGAAAAATCAAAGTACCAAAGTACGATGGTACGGCCGATCCAAAAGCGCACCTTCAGGCTTTCCACATCGCGATCGGAAGAGCTAGACTGAAGGACGGCGAAAAGGATGCCGGCTACTGCCGCCTGTTCGTTGAAAACCTGGAAGGAGCAGCACTTGAATGGTTCGCACGTCTTCGTCGTAACACCATCGGGAGTTTCCGACAGCTCGCATCGGAATTTCTCAAGCAATACTCTGTATTCATAGACAGAGAAACTTCCGATGTTGACCTCTGGAGTCTCTCCCAGAGGGAAGACGAACCCCTCCGCGAGTTTATCAGTCGGTTCAAGCTGATAATGTCAAGGGTCAGTGGGATAAGCGACAAAGTGGCCATTGACGTGCTGAGAAAGACGCTCTGGTACAAGTCGAAATTCAGAAAGTGGATAACTCTCGACAAACCACAAACGATCCAGGACGCCCTCCACAAATCAACGGACTACATCATAGTAGAGGAGGAAACTAAAGTCTTATCGTAAAAACATAAGGCGGTAAGACAATCCTCGAAAGACGTGGACCCGAAAGGGAAAAAGAAGACTCTCGTAACGGCAAGTACGTCCATCACGAGGGGGAAGATCTCCAGGGGGCGCATAACTATGCGATCAACTCGGATCAGGGTCGGACCACGGGCAACACATGGACTCGCAATCAAGGGTATGACGAAAACACCTTCTGCGAGTTCCACCAATCCCGAGGACATTCCACAAACAACTGCAAAGTCTTGGGAGCAAGACTGGCCGCGAAGCTACTCGCTGGAGAGCTCTCGGAAGTAACTAGCGTCAAGGATCTGATCCTCGATTCTGATCGCCCTCCAAAGACTGACAGAAATCCGTCCGCTGAAAAATCCCCTCAACAAAACCAGCCTGGGATAAACGCGGCAGGAGGCCAGACGACAAAGGGAACGATAACAATCGCCGCAGAGTCAATATGATCATCGGAGGATCACAATACTGCGGCGACACTGTGTCGGCCATCAAGGCTTACCAACGGAAGGCGGAGTCGAGCGCAAATTGGTCTACATGGTCTCCTCCCCGAGATGGCCAAAATTGCTTGATCACCTTCACAAAGGAAGAGGCCAGCGGCATCGATCAACCTCACTGCGACCCGCTCGTCATAGATCTCGTTATACGAGACTTAGAAGTCGGAAGGGTACTCGTCGACACGGGAAGCACGGTCAACGTAATCTTCCGTGACACTCTCAAACGGATGAGCATCGAACTCGGAGAAGTAATTCCGACGCCAAAACCACTCACGGATTTTTCAGGCGAAGTATCGATGACTCTTGGATCGATCCAATTTCCAGTCATGGCCAAGGAGATCACGAAAATCGTCGAGTTCGCGGTGGTCGATCATCCCGCTATCTACAACGTGATCATGGGAACCCCATGGCTCAACGCCATGCAGGCAGTTCCGTCAACCTTCCACCTGGGTCTCAAATTCCCAACCCCAAGCGGAGTCGCGGCCATCTGGGGGTGCCAAAAATAGTCGCGGCAATGCTTCCTCGCAGAGAAAAAGTTAAGGCAAATCGCAACTTCTGCAGCTGTAAATGGCAAGCGCACGAAGATAGACCAATCTTCGGCCAAAAGCACCCCGGGAAAAAACGAATTAAAAACGTCTACCAACGCAAACGCATCGGACGTCGAAGCTCGACACAAGTCTGAAGCCCACGCTACAACTCAACCGGAACATCCGGAAAATAGCGTTGACCCAGCCACGATCGACAAGGTCAAGGCGGACATCGCGACATCTACCGCCGAGTAAGAACACTCGCGGCATGAAACAGAACTACGAGATGGCTTGATCCTCGAAAGGGGTACGTAGGCAGCTCGTCAAAAGACGAGTTCAGCTATCCCCCTCTCTAAAAAGGGGGGGAGTGGGTGCGTATACTCGTATACTCCCACTTAAAAAATCGCCATTATTGTAATCGAGTTTCTAAGAAACTTCAAAAACTTTTACTACAATATACGTTGTCCTTTTTATCGGAAAACGTTTACGCTTCAGTTAAACACAAAAAAAATTCAGGACACGCCTGGAAACATTAAGACTCTTGTCTACAGCCTCATCCGGCCCAAAAATCGTAAAAAAATCATCATCCTTCAAACGCACAAAGATACACATGTAATCCTCGAAACAACTGCGAGACGTCGCAAAGTTAAAATTCGAAGATAATACGAACAAATTGTCCGAACGCGGCCACCAAAACCTTACACCCCATTCGTCGATTGGCCCCGACGAACACGCCAGCCGTCTTAAACAAACGCAATTTGATCACTCTTTTGGTCTTTAAAAACGTCCAGCACAAGGACAAAAGCGCGCTACAACAAAAATCCGAAATTTTGGTTTAGCACTTCCAGTTAATTCTGAGAAGATGCTCGATTCGTACCATACAAGTCATATAAGCCGAGAACATATCGCGGACTTTAAATCGGTGCGAATCAGAAAGAAATCGCAACAGGAAAAACGATAGCCGGCTAGTCACCGCATAAACCTTAACCGAAAGTAAACCTAGGTCTTGCCCTAAACCCAACGCTCTGGTCTCAAACATCTCAAGGCATGATATCTAAAAGATACGAGATCCTAAACCATGTCTCTCCGTTCGTATCTCAATGTTCTCGAAAATCCTAAAGATAAATAATTTTTACGAAAATCACGAACGAACCAACAGAATTGAACGTCTCATCGGAATTAAATATGAGACGACAACTCATATTTACTTCAAACCTACTCAGGAAAACTCGAAAACGAAAAAATTCATCATATAAATAACCGCGTAAAGCGATAAGGGGATTCAAAGCCACCAACAGCCAATCCCGATAAACGATAAAAACGGCCAAAACAGGCCCGTACAAATCTCTCGGCCACAATCGGCCATAAACATGAAACAGAAAGACGAGCATCTCTCTTTCGATAACTATTCCACCTCTCATAATCCAAAGTCAAAGTCCCCGGACAACGAAGCACTGAACGCATCCACGGGACGATCCACTTCCTCGCCATCATCGGGAAACCCAGTCGAAACTTCCTCGGTATCAGGGGAAACCGGGATGGAATCCCAGAACCCTTGAATCCGCTTGTCGATTGGAGGGATAAGCGCCTCAGCGTGGGTGTAACGCCCCTGAACCGTTCTAGGCATAGGTCAAACCACCGGCCAACAATCAAACAAGAACATGACCGACGGCCGACCGTCTACCAGAGTGCTACATGACGGGTTAACGGCCGATCTGGCTAAGGTCACAAAAAGTGCAATTCGTAACTAGGCCAGGCCGCCCACTAACACGTCCCGTCAGACCAAAGCCTAAGGCTTCTCAACCCGTACTCCAATCTGACGTTGTGTTAGCTTGGACAAGCTAATATCAGAACAACAAGACAGTTTCACAAAACATTCGCTTTATTTATCTTATATAATATCTGGTTTATAATACACAAAATATTATACAAGTGGTGGCATGCCAAGAAAGCGAAAGTACATACTTATAGTCTGAAAGCGTCTTAAGCAAAAAGATGCAAATCTACACCAGCCAGCCTAACCTCCCGCGCTTTCTACAAGCTCACTACTGGTCACCTGAAAACAACAACGAGTGAGGAGTGAGTAATCTAGCATTACTCAGCGAGTTACAATCCCCCACTAACAAATACAACCCCTCGCTATCCCACCCCAAACAATCTAAAGCGAGAGGTTCACCTAACAACACAATTTAATAACAATAAGCAATATCAGAAATACGCAGCGGTAAAAGATAGCAAGATAACTAGCATTATGCTAATTACTAGCTCATCACCAAACTCAAACTCGATTTAAACCAGGGTTTAACAACCCAAAACACGATATAATATATATATCAAACTAGGGCCCTGGTGACGTTATGTTCCTCCTTCACTATCGGCAATATCCTATCTTCCTACCACGAAGGCCAAAAGAAGGAACTTTCAACCGACCGCGGCCCACAGTCCTTCGGGTCACCGCGCGACAGCCCACAGTCCTTCGGGTCACTGCCACATTACACCGTCGTGTAATCACTCAGCCATAGGCCATGACCCCGTCTATCTGAGTCTTCCCGATCCAGCGAATAAGGGGTTTCCTTGAACCCGCCGGGTACGAGGTCTGAAGGAACACTAACTCACCCCAATATGCCTAGCATTGTGGGTTACACAAATGCTGTCGGCCAATATACGATTAATACTAAACCCGGTAAAAATAACACAAGGTTTCAAGTAATAATCACAACACAATCAACCACATTCCAGAATCTAGCATAAAGACTAATTCCAGAATACCTAACTATCCACAACTTAGCGATATCATCTAAGCATTCTGCATTCGCTAACTAACCAATCAACCTAACCATTAGCATGCTACTACGGTTCTTAAACAATAACAAGCATGCCATCAACTCAATCAACATAACCTCAATTATTCAAACCGTTACTCAGTTAGACCCGGCCTCCTGCCATGATCCAACTTCCAAGTAACGGGACCCTGCATGAAAACAACTCAGCAATCAATCGATTATAACTCACAGTTTTTGGTTGACCGTGGCCTTGACCCCAAACCCGACTTCTGCGATCCGAACCCTTTCCCGACCTTCACAAGTAGACCCTCTTCTTGACTGAACTCCACTTGAACTGGTCTCCACTAGAACTGATCTCTCTTCACTTGAAAAGAGCCTTCTCCAAGTGCTGACTCAAAATCGGCAGAGTAACTGTTCTCAAAAACTGCCTAAATCACTCGAAAACTATCGAAACTCGATCTTTCTTTCTTTGCTTTCTCTTTATGTTTTGAAGTAGGTTTGATATGTTCTGGATGGTTTGAAATGAGAGGGGGTCGTGGCCTATTTGTAGGAATCAGCAACAAATCAGGAACAAGCCGTGTGGCAGCCCGTGTGTCGCTTCGCATGGCTCCGGACGCATGCGCGGCGACACCTCGTGCTCCACATGTCCTTCAGCATGGCCTGCTCACATGCAAGCTGACACCACGCCCTCTACCTGTCCTTCAGAATGGCCTGCTCACATGCAAGCTGACACCACGTCCTCCACATGTCTGGCCGCATGGCCCGGTCACATGCATCGCGACACCTCGTGCTTGGCCGTTCCACCTCGTGCTCCACATGGCTGGCTGCATGCCTCAGTCTCATGCAGGATGACACACCCCACGTCCAGATGGCCTGCTTCATGACTGAAGTGCATGCAGGTCGACACCCCATCTCACACATGGCTGGCCGCATGCTTCGGTCGCATGCATCGCGACACCTTGTGCTTGGCCGTTCCACCTCGTGCTCCACATGGCTACTTGCATGTACAGGTTGCATGTACTGCTACACCTCCTGCTTCCCTTGACACACACACTGACAGGAGCTTGCCACCACGTCCTGAACACACACACATCTAGCCACCTCGAGCTTCTCGGTCAATTGTCCGATATCGGCCTTCTAGTGAATTTTTTTTTTTTTGTCCCGCGATCACTCCCAATATTTTTCGACGCCCGTTCTGATGATCTGATTATTTTTAATAAGCTCCAAATGAATCCTGACTTGATGGAAAATATTTCCCGAGTTTCCGGCTTCTTCGAAAAATTCCATAATACCGAAATTAGGGTTTTTCGCCCAATTTCCGGTCTTCCTGTTGTGCTTCCAAAAGTGTCATGCTTCAAACGTCCTTTGAGTAAATATACCACATTGTCTAACCATTGTCTAGTGGGATACTTGACTCATGGTTCAGACAAAAACAATCTGATCGTCCACGACTCGATCACCCAAAGGTTACTCGACCATTCTTTTTTTTTTTTTTTTTTTTTTTTTTAAAGGGTTTCTACAGTGGGCACGTTCATTCATCCCACTTCATCAAGCTCATTTCCTCCTCAAACGCATAGTCATCGGCTCGCGTCCTCCAAAGACTTCCGACCAAACCGCGGCACTCACGAAAGTCACCCACCAAGGTAAAGGCATTCTTGAGGTTCCCATACTCAACCTGGAATTGAGAGGCACGAGTCTTCATCACCTCGACGATTTCCCTCTTGCCTTTCCTTTCCGCTTTGCGGATGGCCTGCGCATGATCACGAGTAAGTTGCGCCTCTCGCTCCAACATCTCGCCTTGCACGCGAGCGAGATCCCGCTCCGCTTTCTCCGCTTTGAAGCGGTAGACCATGGCTTCTCTATGGCCCGCCTCAATGGCCGAGCCCAGCAAGCTCAGGCCCTGCAAAATCGATTGACATGCTATAAATATATATATACATAGGACAATCACCAAAAAATTCTCAAAAAATTAACCCCATTGATGATGCGAGATCCTTCCGCAACGACTCTCGGCCTCGCCGATTCTTTCGTAGGAGGAGGAGCATCGAAACCCGGTAGCAGATCAGCAAAGAAATCATCGAAATCCGGAATAGGGACCTCGCTCGAACCACTCCCATCGCCGTAAGCAAGGTTCGGATCCCATCCTGGAAGCATAGAGTCATCCATCGAAAACAGTGGAATGCAACTCTCTTCGACGGACGCAGCGTCTATACGAACAAAGAAAAAGAACTTCTTCCACGAGTTGAAGTTCGAAATGAACTTCTTAACCACTGACATAAATTTCCGAGGGACCAACCTATGCTTATCCGTATCTGTGACAAGTTGAAGCCTCAAAAGCGCTTCATAAGGATTGACGGAAAGGGAAAGGCCATGCTCGTAGTTTAGGATCAGGATCCCAATAAGATGCTGAATGGCAAGGGGAGTCAACTGGCTTATCGCAACTTCGAAACGGTCCAACACTCGGACGAGAATTTCGGGTATTGGGAACCATAGGCGACAAGGCACTACGAACGCCTCGTAGCAAGTGAAGTAACCCTCTGGGGGGCTGTTAGCACATTCCCCACGGCGAGGAACCCGGAACTCCACAGCATCCGGGATATGGTAGAACGATCGCATGATCGCGAGAAACTCGTCGGTACTCCTGCTTGCATCCCCTTTCTCTACTCCACGATGGGTCAGGACCGGGAACGACTTCTCCTTGGGAGGGGTCAACGATCCATAATGAGCAACCCACCATGCCTCGTTCTCGGCAGGATGTACCGAGTGAGGCACGAACTCCATCTTCGGAACAGTGAGCTCTTCGTAAGCACTCGCGGATGAAGACCCTTTTTTCGCAATCTTTTTCTTGCTCGACATCTTTAAACTTCTCCTAAGAAAATAGAGGAAAAGGGTGGAGAGAAAGAAAGAAATTTTTTTCTTAAGAAAGATCTTAGAGAAAGACAAGAAAGTGAAAAAATTATGAAACAAGTTACCTCCCTTCTTATAAGCATGAGGATTTACTGTTCAAGCTCGGACTTTCGGATATTAATTCCATCCATCACGCCTAACTTGCCGAACATGCCTAACCGCGCGCTAGGATCCTACGATGCATGATCCTAACGGGCTGGGGGGCTAACTGTTGGGGTCAAAAATGGTTACGACGGAATTACCTCCCGAAAATCCTCGGAGATCGTATTTCCGAAAGAGATAGTAAAAAGGAAGATGTAACTTTCGTAAAATATAACCAAACACGAAGTT
The DNA here is from genome assembly GCF_020379485.1 of Brassica napus. Lineage (NCBI taxonomy): Eukaryota > Viridiplantae > Streptophyta > Magnoliopsida > Brassicales > Brassicaceae > Brassica > Brassica napus. The sequence goes on from NC_063446.1 coordinate 36,115,328, forward strand.
TTTACGAAGAAGTATCCTTGAAGATTCACACCAAACTAAACAAGCTCGACCGTTGCGTAATTACCACGCATACACGCTGTCCGGTCGCTGCGTAGCAACCAAGTCCGAGCCAAAGCTCGGTCGCTACGAAGCGACCGAGCTCGAGTCAAAGCTCGGTCGCTACGTAGCGACCGAGCGCTCGTCCAGCTCGGTCGCTACGTAGCGACCAAGCGCTCGTCCAGCTCGGTCGCTACGTAGCGACCAAGCGCTCGTCCCGCTCAGTCGCTACGTAGCGACTGAGCTCGAGCCAAAGCTCGGTCGCTACGTAGCGACCGAGCGATCGTCCCGCTCGGTCGCTACGTAGCGACCGAGCGATCGTCCCGCTCGGTCGCTACATAGCGACCGAGCGATCATCCCGCTCGGTCGCTACATAGCGATTGAACCCTTCCGAACATACAACATCAATCCATGCATTCTCCTCAAACCTTCGAATGCTATCTCCCGAAGACCGTAGCAAGCTCAGTCCATGTTTTCCGCTATTCAAATTCATCGATCAAACTTCGTGGATTAGAAACCGCGGAAAGTTTGTTCTTTATCAAAAAGAATTCGTAGTAATCGTGTCGAGTCGGAAGACGGCCCAAAGGGATCTAAAACACGACTCGAGGCCCATCCTACGATTTCTTAACCAAAAGCCCGTAAACCGCAGCACGGTTTACGCTTGGTCCACAAGGAAGGATAAATGTCAAGTTTCCGCGGATAAATACGGAAGTTTTGAAGATAATTGGAAGATCGGGAAAAATGGAATATCTCCATTTTTATGCTATGACGGCTTAAGGGCAGAAGAGTAAAAGCGTAAACCGACCTTGGAGCTAGTATATAAGGAGTCCTAGGCGAGGAGCACGCCAGAGGACTTTTCAGAGAAAACTTAGCACTTAGAGCAATTTAGGCAATTTTCCGTTTTTGTTATTTCGAGCTGCGACTCAATTAGGTTTAGCCGTCTTAGGGTTGCTAGAACTAGGAATCTCACCGACAGCTCTCGAGCCCAGGCTTATACCTTGTTGTAAACGCTCATACGCAGATTCGGAATAAGATCTACTTTGCTCTCTTTTTCGATTTCTTATTCTTATCGTTGTTATTCTCGTGTTCTGATTGTTTGACGTGTGGTAATTAGCAGATATCCGGGTCCTCTGGGAAATTAGGGTTTTCCTAGTTTCCTTATTTAAACGGAAATCGACAGTGCGAATTTCGGTTCCCACAACAGGTCGCTATGTAGCGAGCTGGAGGTCTGACAAGTCGCTATGTAACGAGTAGAAGTAAGCCAAGAAGAGTCCTACATGTTTTCGACGTAAAATCTCAACAGAAACTCCGATTGAGACGAAACGAAAAGCATTGCGATGAGGATTCAAAAGAGAACGCAAAGGAGGACTTTTCTGAGGCCTTAAAGGTCGCAATATAGCGAGTGGAGGTCTGACTGGTCGTTACGTAGCTAGTGGAAGCAAGCCAAGAAGAGTCCTACTTGTTTTCGTCGTAAAATCTCAACGGAAACTTCGATTGAGATGGAACGAAAAGCGTTACGATGAGGATTCAAAAGAGAACGCAAAGGAGGACCCTCATTTGGCCTGACAGGTCGCTACATAGCGAGTGGAGAGTTGGCTTGAGCTCGGTCGCTACGTAGCGACCGAGCCGTGTGCGTGCTCGGTCGTTACGTAGCGACCGAGCTGTGTGCGTGCTCGGTCGCTGAGCGACCGAGCTGTGTAATCGATTTGTTGCGCTTCCTTTTCCACGATTAACCTAGGAGTTTTCTGTGATTTTTGGGAGAACAAGTTTACCCTTCCGAAATGTTTTCGGAAAACGTGTTTTGGTAAAACCCTTACGCATTGAGATTTCTTTTGTTCGGTAATGAGCCAAACTTACGGGGTTTGATATCATTTCCCTTTATGTTTAAAAAGAGAAATCGCGAGCTCATTTCATTGCACTTCCTGTGGCGAAAAGTCGCAACGAGGTTTTCATTTTCTAAAGAACTGTGGCGTTTGCATAGGTGTTGGCCATAGGCGCAGTGGCGGCTGGAGTTTTCTTACAAGCGCTGTTGCGAACTGCGATTTTCTCTTTCGTATTTCCAGACATTGTTTTGATCAAGCGTTTTGCGGCTATGAGTTAGAGTAATCCGTACCTCTCCTCCTTCTAGCCCCAAACTGTGGGAACTGAAATTCGCACTGTCGAATTCGCAATATCACACGCCAAGCAATCAGAACACGAGAATAACAACGATAAAGTATAAGAAATCGAAAAGAGAGAAAAGTAGATCTTATTCCAAATTCGCGTTTGAGCGTTACAACAAGGTAAGAACCTGGGCTACGAGAGCTGTCGGCGAGATTCCTAGTTCTAAAACCCTAAGACGGCAATAACCTAGTTGAGTCGCAGCTCGAATAACAAAAACGGAATTATGCCTAATTCCTCTAAGTGCTAAGTTTGCTCTGAGAAAAATCTTTTTTATGCTTCTCGCCTAGGACTCCTTATATACTGGCTCCTAGGTCGGTTTGCGCTTTTCCTCTTCTGTCCTTAAGCCGTCATAGCGTAAAAATGGAGATATTCCATTGTTTCTGATCTTCGTAATTATCTTCAAAATTTCGTATTTATCCGCGGAAACTTGACATTTATTTTTCCTTGCGAACCAAGTGTAAACCGTCATACGGCTTACGGGCTGTTGGTTAAGAAATCGTAAGTTGGGCCTCGAGTCATGTCTTAGGTCCCTTTGGGCCGTCTTCTGACTCGAAACGTTTATTACGGCTTCTTTCGATAAAGAACGAACTTTCCGCGGTTTTTACAGTAAAGTTTGATCGATGACTTAGAATGGTGGGAAACATGAAATGGGTTCGCTACGGTCTTCGGGAGATAGCATCGAAGGGTAGACGAGAATGTATGGACTAATGTCGTATCGACGTTTCAGAAGAGCTCGGTCGCTACGTAGCGACCGAGCGGAACTGACGCCCGGTCGCTATGAGCTCGGTCGCTACGTAGCGACCGAGCAGAACAGACGCTTGGTCGCTACGTAGCGACCGAGCTTTGGCTCGAGCTCGGTCGCTACGTAGCCACCAAGCGGAACGGACGCTCGTAGCGACCGAGCGGAACGGACGCTCGGTCTCTACGTAGCGTCCGAGCTTTGGCTCGAGCTCGGTCGCTTGGTCGCTACTTAGCGACCGAGCTTTGACTCGAGCTCGGTCGCTACATAGCGACCGAGCTTTGGCTCGAGCTCGGTCGCTACGTAGCGACCGAGGGGAACAGACGCTCGGTCGCTACGTAGCGACCGAGCGGGACGGACGCTAGATCGCTACGTAGCGACCGGACAGCGTGCATGTGCGGTAGTTGCGTAATGACCGAGCTTGGTTCGTCCGTGTTCCGATCGTCATACTCAGACCTATCCGTAACTGGTCTGGGTATGTTTTCGATGGATTATGTTTGATCTAAATAGAATTCGAACGAAGGTTTATCTCGGGAACATACGTTGCGACGTTCTCTTGATCGAGCATGATTTGTTGCAGAAAGACATACTCGTATTTTGCGTAGATTTGGATATTAACTTCGTCTTTGACCCCAACAGATTCCGTCGTGGCCGATTTGGACCCCAACAAATCTTTCTTCACCGATGTCCAGTGTTTTCTTCCTTGTTGTGCCATAAACATGCTAACAACATTGATTTCATATGCCATATCTGGTTTTGTGCAAACTAACATATACATCAAACTTCTTACATCACCAGCATAAGGAATATGAGACATTGATTTCATATGCCATATCTGATTTAGTGTCCTTTAGTTTTTTTCAATTTTTTTTTTATGTTTAGCTTTAATTGAAAATTTCCTTCCTTGCCCAAATATCAAGTAGCCATGGGTCCTTAGCAAGCCAGGGTTTGGAACCTTTTATCTATTAGCTAGGCTTTTCCAACCACTCGAGAGTGATGCAAAAAATTTATTAAAGCATGATTTTTTTTATTGCTACCGGATATCACATCCGTTTGATAGGTTAGTAGGTCAGTAAATTCAATATACTTTTCTCAAAAAAATAAACAAATAAATATACTATATAAGTTTACATACTCTGTTTTAATTTTAATATAATATCTTAAGTCTTTATCTCTCTCGCAAAATTTTGTTATTTTTTCAAAACTTCTAGATTGTTATAAAAGTAATGGAAAAGTCTATATTTATTCATAACATAGAGGTTCCTTATATAAGAGATTACATCGTCATAGATAAATGGAAAGATTACAAATCATAATCTCTTGGTTATGAGTCATCCACAACCTGGTTCATAACACTCCCCTTTAGATGCCATAACCATTTAGAGCTTGTAATGTGCTTTAATGTTGTCTCATTAAAACCATACCAGGAAAACCCAATTGGCACAAAACCATGGTGAAGGAAAAAGAGTACAACACACATTACTCCTCCTGATTTGGATATTACTGAAGGTCCCTTGGACCTCTCCAATTTTCTGCAATCTGTGGGTGATGAAGATCTTGGGCAGAATATGTTTCGTCCTCGAACATGATAGTTGGTTCTTCTTTACCATCGGCCATGCCACGATCTGATCGAACATATTGAGTCATCGACCTCAAATACACACACACGAAATCTTGGATGATGTTGTTGTGATATGCGTGTACCACCATGTGTAAAACATAACCTGTCTGAAAACAAATCAACAAAACCAAATAACTCCTCTTTTGGCTGGTTAGTATAAAATAAACCAAAATCAAAGGCTTCTTTATCGTCCTTCTTATGGACCAATCAGATCAATGTCTAAAACAAGACTTCTGCATCGTCCATCTCAGGACTAAATGGACTTTTTATTCGTCATCGTCCATCTCAGGACTAAATGGACTTTTTATTCGTCCACCTTTGGACTGAATGGATCAGTGTCCAAAACAAGTGATCTCACGCCCATATACTAGATAATGGGTGAGACTGGTCCATATTAAATCTCTTGAGTACCCTTTTCTGTATATACTATTTGATGCACAAGGATTTCATTGTTAATATACTCAAGTTGTAATCCCAAACAAAACTTTGTTTTCCAAGATCCTTCATCTCAAACTCTTTCCTGAGATATTCAACTGTTTGGGAAATTGTATCCAGAGGTTCCTAAGATATTCAGATCATATACTTTGATGATTATCATTATTTTTCTCGAGAACTTGCTGTACTTTCAGCTCAATACCCTCTAGTACTTTCATTATCCAATGGACCATATAAATATGCAGTCACTACATCAACTTGCTGCAAGTCTAATTTTCTCTCTTATATAGCCAGACTTATGAGAAATCTAAAAGTGGTTGCATCCACCACATAGGAGTATGTCTCCTCATAATCTATTACTGGTCTTTGTGAGAATCCTTGTGCAACATCAGCTTTATATCTCACGATTTCTATTCCTCACAAGCCCTATTTATATCCACTGGTTTTAACATCATATGGCGTCTTAATCATATGGCCAAATACGCATTTCTTCCTAAAACTATTTAACCCCACGTTTTCATTCAATCCATTTTGTTCTATGAGTGCGCACTCTTATATTGACGTGGGTTCATGATCCTCGCTTATATTCATAAATTCAAGTGCTACCTTGTATGCAAATAAATCATCTTATGTCGACATTCCTTATTGGTTCCATTATGTTCCAGACATGATATAATCAATTGAGATTCATTATTATCAGGACCTTTAATACTTTGCAGCTTGGCGTCCCAAGCTACATTGTTTGGTACCTGTACCTTAGAGCCGGCCGGCCTTATCTCCATGTCTGGGATGGTTTTCTTAGTAACCTCAGATTTGGATTTGGATTATCATTCTCTGCACCTTTCTTCTGTTTCCGAGGATTCTTATTTCTTTGGAACCTATTGGTCTACCACGTTTCATACGTTGTCTAGACTCTGTAGCAACTTGATTGTGTCTCTTCTTGGACATCAAATTCGTTGGTGCTTTACAAGCTGGTTTATATATGACTAAGTCATTCTTTTTCGGGTCAGCAAATGTGTCTGACATTTGATTAGCTAGCTTTGTAAATGTATAATCTTTGGACGTCTATTTCACATTCTTTAGTCCGAGGATCTTGCCAAGACATTTTATGGTTGATTCCATTCTATTTCTTTTACCATTCTTTTACCAGCTTTATTATTTTTTTCTCCTCCTGGTCTTAAAATAATCTGTATACCTGGCCTCAAATATAATCACCCATAGTTGGCTCAAAGTACTTTATTATTGTGGGAGAATCATATCCAACATATATCTCCATCCTCCTTTTGAGGTCCCATCTTAGTTCTCTGTGGTGGAGCAATTAGTACATAGACAGCACATCCAAATGTCTTATGATGGGGTATGTCTGTCTCTTGACCCGTTAATAATTGTGATAGGAGATATCTATGCTCGCAAAATGGCCTGATGCATATTAACTTAGGTGCATGTAAATTTCGTGTGGCCCAAGCTGTGAATGAGAGTTTTGACCTCATAAGTTATGGTCTATCAATCATTTATTTGCGTTTTAAAAGATTTCGGTCAAGCCGTTCTTGGAATGGACATGTATCACAGAATTGTCCACACTTACCCCCATGGACATACCATAATCATTTAAATGCTTGAGACATGTATTCACCAGTATTATCTAGACATATAGTCTTTATTATGAAAAATGAGCTCGTAGCCGTTTTACTGGTGATGGCCTAATGAGTTTCACTTGTGTACATGCTACACACGTGAGATTCTTTGGGATAACTCTTCTTATCTTTTAATGTGTGCCTTTTGAATATCAATTGTCGCATCATGTTTGAACCAGGATGGCCAATCCGGTCGTGCCATAAAGTGTATATTTCCGTAAGCTTTTAGCCTCTATCATACTGATCTATGCATAGTCTAGGTCAGTAGAGAATGCATGTATAGTCTTTAGGACTTATTATGATCTTGGGCGATTTTATACATATATCTGAAGGAACTCTTTGTATCTTTCGCTCATTATTTCAATATGGAAACCATTCATTCTTATATCTTTAAAACTCAATAGGCTGCTCTTGCTCTTAGAGTTGGGTGAATATAACGCATCACTGATTTCTAGATGCATACCCTTAGTCAATAATATATTAGCTTAGCCATAGCCTTCTTTCAGACTGGCGATACTTGCTTTAGTACTTATATTGGCGTTTTTCAGTGTACTCATATAGAAAAATCATTCATTCATTTAATCTAAGCAGACAATGTAATAGAAATAAATTCAAAGAGATAAAAATCAGAGAAAGCATACAAGCAAAGCAATCACACAAGTTTGATGTCGAAATCAGATTATCAACTTGATTCTTTTAGGCAATCATAAGTCTCACATTCCATAAGATCATCTTGATCATGTTCGAAATTATTTTCACCATCTTTATAGACCAAGTGGGCTTCAGGTTCTTCCCTTTCAGACTCTCATTGATAGAGGTCACAAAAATGTTTGGGAGTCCTTCATATCTTAGCCCAATGGTTCCCCATTCCACATCTATGACACACTGATCTGGTCGAGCTTTGTGGTTTAAAGGATATACCACGGCCACTGCCTTGACCATGGCTCAAATTGGGTTGATACTCACGGCCTCTGCCATAGTGATTCCCATGGCCAAATATGTTATAGTGGCCATGGCCACGTCCTTTCCACCCTCCACGGCCATGACCGTGTGGTCTATCATTCTGGACGTGGTTACCTTTTTTTTCTTATGCGGCCTTATTGGTATCAGGTAATGGGGTTAATCCAGGAGGTCTCAATTCACTGTTTCTCATCAGTAATCCATTATTTTGCCCAGCTAGCAATAGACTCATCCACGGACTTATAGTCCTGGATTCTGGATTCCTCCAATCAAATAGGGCATTTGGTAATAAAACCGTTCTTTTAACTCTGTCCAAAAGTCTAGAGGATTCTCTATAGTCAGATACTGATCTTTGAGACTCTTAATAAGATGATGGCTAATAATTAATATTGCCATGTATCAATCTTTCTCATTGGCATTATTGCCTTCTATGATACATTCACCAAGTCTTTTTGACTTTAGGATAATCTTTGTATCCAATGCCCACCGTAAATAATTATCTCCAGAGAGATTTAGAGCAGCAAAATCCAGGTTGATTTTCAACATCTCAAATCATATATCACTCAATATTTAGGTATAATTTTCATGCGGCCTTACTCTTAAAAACAATCAATTCGGATTTCAATCTTGTGAGGACAATGAGACTATCAATCTTAAAGGCATTTAATCAATCAGTCAATTTCTAGCAAGTCTCAGCAATACTATTTCTATGTGCTCATAATATTATGGTTTATCAAGACTAGCAAAAACTGATTCAATTAATCATGCAATTAGGGTTTAACAATCAATGGATTTTAGCAAGACTAGTAAAAAAATTTGTTAATCACTCAATCAATTTCAAGGCTGATTTTAGCAATACTAGAATATAGATTTCAAGCATGAATTTCAATGAATCAGTTTCAAGGTTGATTGGTATTTAGCATAAACCATGTGTAAATAATTTATCTAGTATCCGAATTTATCAAACCTCAAAAACATATAATCATATCAATAAATTTAATCGAACTTAGCATACAATCTTAAACCTCAAGACATTAGATTTTATCATGAATCTATCAACCTAGCATACGGATTCTCAATTCTCAAAGACATCCAAATCAGATCAATATAACCTATCATACGAATTATTTAGGGTTTCTATTTAAAACAGATCAGATTACAAAACTATCAATCCTAGCAGATGATATTAAACCTCAAGAATCATGCAATCAGATCATTCAGATTTTAAACAAGTAAACCTCAATCAATCTATCAACCTATCGGATTATATAAGCAAAGCAACCTAGCAACCTATCAGATTCAATCAATGTTTTAACAGGCTGGTCGTTTTAAACAATTTTAAATTAGATGAACAATTAACCAAGCATGATGAGAAAATAAATCTATCATTTTAATGGTCCAACAATTCTAGCAACATAGCATCAGATTCAATCAGATTTAAAACCTCAATGATCAAAACCGAAAACAGTTTTGATTTCAAAATATTCTATTGGGGTTTTAATATGTGATTTGATAATTATGGTATAATTAATTCTGATACTTATATTATTTAGGGTTTATAGATATAGGGTTAGGGTTTATCGTATTTTAACTTGTAAAAACCGATTTGGGGTTTCAATCATGTAGGAACATGATTTAGGGTTTTGGGTATCAAACTTTTAGAGCTTCGATTTACTCAATAAAGATTTTTGATCTATTACCCAATGGTTTTGATTCATAAAGATTAGGGTTTTAGGGTTTCATTCTTTATCAATCAATCCATGTTCGATTATGAGTTCCTAGGTTTTGAATTACCTTTTAACCTTAGATGATTGTTGAATCGGACCACCAAAGGAGTTGAGCCGCGAGCTGGACACGAACGGGACGCGAGCTGAAATGGATGCGGGAACAAGAGACGCGATCGGGGTTTAGGGTATGCTAAATAGCAATAAATGTTTTATGGTTTAAATGTAAATAGCAATCCTAATTGAGCATGTCTATTGCTCGACAAACAAGATGATTGTGGGTGTAACTTATTGGAAAGGTATTAGATGCATGGTTTCTATTCAGGTGCTGGAGATTATAATCCTATAGATGTCTATCAGTTGCATGCATGATATATTAGAGCTCAACCCCTTGAACACAGTGATCATCGATGGCAATGTTTCACTGGTTAACTAACTAGATCTTGGATCTCAACTGTCGTTTGTTGACCACAAGAAAGTGTCGATCGATGGTCCTATGGGGATATCGATCGATACACCTTTCGCAAATATCGATCGATTTTCAGAAGACAATATCGATCGATGCTTCTAATTAAGCCCTAGGTGCAAGTTGATAATGCTCACTAGCTGTCTAGTTCAGCGGTAGCCTTTTTCTAGCACTCCTAATATGACAGATTAGATTCAGGATTGGATGGTCAAGGATGCTTGACTCATGCAGATTCCTAGGTTCAATATTCTAGTTAGCTAATCTAGAACAATCATTAAGAACAATCAATCAATGAATACCACAACTTAGCAATCTATAGTTGGGGATAATCCCTCTAACCTATTTGAACCCTGAATCTAACAGGTAAACTACTCAGACATAGCTAAGCAATTCATGACACAAAATATAAATAAAAACTGCATAGAATAGAATAGATGAATCAATGGAGTTTCAATCACAAATCTCTCTATAATCTTCTCTCCTAAAATTCTTTGCTGAAAGTAAGAATACAAAGGTGGCCAAAAGCTCTCTTGCCTCCTAACACTTAGGCAAGTATATAACTATTAGGTTAAAAACTCGTCAGGGGTAATCTTGTAGTTTGGTGAAGTCTTGGGTTTAAAGTCGGCTGAAACCAAGTCGTGCTTCCCCGTCTCGACATCGATCGATGGTACAGGCTGTACATCGATCGATCATAATCTTCAATCATCGAGGCTTCTCTTCTGTATCGATCGACGTCACTGGATGTGCATCGATCGATTGTTTCTTCTTCGTATCGACCTCTTATGGTCAGCTCGGATGAAATCTCTTTTAAGCTCCTAAATGCTTCATAATCATCACTTTACTCCACGATACTTCTGAACCTGAAAACATACCTAATAGGATAGAATATATAGTATATAGATAGTAAAATACTTATATACCATGGGTAAAAATGGGTCAAATCCATGGTATATCAACTCCCCCAGACTTACCCTTTTGCTTGTCCTCAAGCAAAACAAACAGGCAGTCTCTCTGAAAGAGGTTTGAAAACAGCAGGGACTTATAGATATAAAACATAGAAATCATCACCTCTACAATTTCGCAAACCACATCTAAAGTCCTAATCACATAAGCATATTATGCAATATCCTAGCTTAGCAACCAAATTCAACTAGTCTACAACTCAGCAAATCATGTCTGACATTCCCCTCTACTAACCTCATTTCTTAGCGTAAGTATAAAAGTGCATGCTTTACCTTGGGAGTATCGATCACATGATGTAAGGATTTTCAGACAAGTATCTGGAACTGCAGGTAAAAGTTAGTTCCTAATTTCTCTCTCTCTAATTTCTCTCTTGAGTCAAAGTCTGCTTCCATTGCAGGATCAGTGACCAAGATTGGACAGGCTTCCATGAATCAAGTCTTAATGGTGGTTGCCACCAAGCCATGTTCACTTCTTTTTGACCTATATCCAAGAATTCTTTGTGAAGCGAGCCTTGAAGATTGCCGCCTCCAAGTCCCGTTCGAATTCTTTATTTGGAATTTTTATGAAGCAAGCCTTAATGGTTGTAGCCACCAAGTCCTGTTGAGATTCCTCCTAACTAAATCCTAAGTCCTATTTAAATAATAATTTTCGGATTTTTTTTAAAATAAAAACTAACTACTCTAGGGTCGAAATAGAGAGAGAAAATTGTGATAAATAAATCTACTTAAGGCTTTACCTTCCAGACTTGTCTGAAGAATCCGATCCCATGTATACCAAGCTCCAAGACAAGCGTTTATGTCAGGTTTAGTGTTGGAGGTCATCTTTGGTTCCTTCAAACAATCAAGGCAAGTGTGTATAGTTGACAGGTTGATCCACTTTAGCATCTTAGTACTATCTGCAATCAGTCAATCTAGAATGGTGCTAAAGAGTGGTTAGACATTCAAGTATAAATAAGGTCATAGTCCCTTTCACATAGCTAAGCATAATTTATTAAAATCTTTTTATAAGAATCAGAATAAACTGTATTAATAAACCTCCCCCCAGACTTAAATTACACTGTCCCAGTGTAACACAGTCGGAGTTACAGTGGAAATAAATCATAAGTACAAATGTAACAAGTTAGGAAGATAAACCTGACCGGAGTATGAATCGATCGATGTGCATAGGTATGCATCGATCGTCGTGTGTGAGTGTATGTCAATCGATGTCGACGTGTCGTCCACGGTCGATATGTTGGTAATCGTCCTACTTGGGTCTTGCAATAAATCTGAAACAATAAAAACGAAAATAAATACTAATAACTAAGAAAACCAATTAAAATTACCTAATAGTGGGTTGCCTCCCACTCACCGATTTGTTGTAGTCATTTAGCTTGACTTTGGAGGTATGTGGCTAGTTGGTGGAAAAACATCTACTTGTTGGGAAACAAGCATCCACTTCATCTCTGCACATTCTGGACCAAGCTGCAATGAAACTTCTTGTGGCCTCATCATTTCTGGTCCATTTCTCATCCATCTTTTGTACTGCATTTGAGATGTTCTGTAGCCTTTCTAGGATGTCTTCAATGCTGAACTGATACCATCCTATATTGTTGTAGGCATATTCTGATAGCTCGTTCAGTTGCTCCTGCATTGACTCCATGTTGTTCGGAATCAGCTGGACGTCGTCTGGTGTAGACGTGGTGTCGATCGATGCGGCCAAGTGTCTGTCAATCGTTGCTGGTGCTTTATTGTCGATCGATTTGCTCTGTCGATCAATGCTGATATCTGGTGTTGAGATAAGAGTTGCCTCTGAATGGCTTTGACTTCTTTTTGTAGCCATTCTGCTTGGCTATCTAGTCCACTGAGTTTGACGTCGAATGGAAAATAGATGTCATCACATCGCTTCTCAAGTCGTCCCTCCAAGGTGTCTATAGCTGTGTAAAGCTTTGATGTGATCTGATCAACTTCTGCTGTGTAGGGAAGATGTTCTGTAGGTTTCTTGCCGTCGATCGATGTCCTTCGGAACCTATCGATCGATATTGAACCTTCTTCCTGAAAATCATGTTGATCATTAAGCTTACCAATGTCCTTCTGGACATTCATCATCTGTGTAAACAAGGTGTCCAAGTAGCGCATGATAGGTGAGGTGAAACGGTCGTGCATATCCTCATATGATTTAAACCTATCCTCCATGGCTGCGAACCTTGTGTCGATCGATGTGATGTTGCAGATATCGATCGATGTGGCTGGCTGTGGATCATTCATGCGAATGGTATCCAAATCTTGCTGTAGCAGATCAATTCTCGTGCTCAACCAATCCACGTTGTTGTTGAGAGGGTTGTATACGTCGTTAATCCTCGTGTTGATGTATGCGATCTCCCATTCATCCTTCTTCTCTGCCAAACTTTTCGGTTCTACAGGAATCTTGGATGTCTGTGGCTTTACGTCGATCGATGTTGCTTTGTTGGTGTCGATCGATGTTGATGGCGTAGCTTCCTTCTCAAGGCGGTGCTGCATACTCTCAATCTCTGTCCTCATCTCTGCCAAACTTCTGAAAAGGTCATTGTAACCTCTGTCCAAAGGTTGATAGGTGTCATCTACCAATGTCTTGAGTTAATCTCCTAGCTTTTTCTGAGCTCCACAAATACTAGTCACCATCTCATTGATCTCATCATTGGTGTAGATCTCTGGTGCCAGTCTTGTAGGTGTGAAGGAAGTGGCATGTTCTGGAAGACATATGTGACTCTCTCCAAATAGGGATGCACTCTCCAGAATTTTTCTGATGTTGTCCTTGGTAACAGGAATCATCTCACCAGCTACGCTTCTTGCATGTCCAGACTCATCTCTGTAGACACCATATTCATCCTTTTGTTCCCATCTGAACTTTCTGGCTCCATAGCTGTCATAAGCGCGACGTCCACATTTGTAACGTCTATCGATCGATGGTGAAGGTGCCTTATCGATCGACGTTGATGTTACCCTGTCGAGCGATATAGAAGCAACCTTGTCGATCGATGCTTGGCCAACAGGTCTGCACAATAGTCCTAGCGAGGTGCACACTCGCTGCCCACTAACAGGCCAAAAACACCACCGAATACGTGCTCGGTTCATACACACACCGAACAAGTGCTCGGTAACACACGCCCGTAGACGATTTATCAACCTCCTGGGTTACGCGTCAACCGGTCGACTATAGCTGACCGAAACCTCCATACAATCCGGCATACAGAAGTCTGTCTCTGTATCCATCTCAAACAATCACATAACTCTTAATAAAACAACTATTTTTATTTATCAATTTTTAAATGAAACAATCATTGTCGAATCCTCTAACACCCTAGTTCCGGTTTAAGCAAAGAACCTAAAAACTAAACAAGCAATGATAGACTCGATTTCACGTAGATGGAACATATTAGAAATAAATTATACTTATTCGAAGTCCTAAGCCGTGTAAGAGAAGTTCGGAAAAAGACCCTCACCTTGGCCTTTAGAATATTTCATCATAATATTGATGGCGTTGACTGAGACATGTTCCATTACCACTTCTTATGCCTTCTTTTTACGTGATGGACGTGAACTCATAATCTAGGTCCTTACACCCATGCAAAGCCACGTTTAGGAATATGCTATGAATGTTGCCTGTATCTCAAGAAACAAAGGGAAAGACATTTTAACCTTCACTGCGTAGACTTGCGACGATGGATCTTGGACTCCGGTGAGATTAACCGCATCTCCGATTGCTCACCATTGATGAGTGTAGAACGGCACCGTAAGTGTCATGACGGGCAGCTCCGATACGTACGTCTCTTCTCCGTGTCTACACCTCTCGGTTCCATTACATATCTCCGAATGAAGCACCAACCGTGGCCTCTTATGGTGTGACTGCTCATCCGGGGTGATGCGCAGGCATGGTGATGCGTCTATGATTTGGTGATGGCTGGCGATGGTGGTGATGAAGACGGTAGTGTTGTGCGGTAACGGCGATGATCACGTTCTTCTTAGGTGAAGGACTGCGTGCAAACCAATCTCGAGACCAGTACAATATGGCGATTACATGGGGAAGAGAGATCGACAAGTAAGGAGAAGAAACATGGCTGAGCTCTCTCCCTCTCTCTACGATGATGTTAACGGCAACAAATGAGGAAGAGAATGTGTAGGCATATATAGCTAGGTTTAGAAGTTGATTAATTAAATAATTAAACCAACACCACCGGTTCGGTTTGGTTCAATAAATAATTAAATAAACCAGGCTTTGGTTTTACAAAAATTGGGTCGATACAATTCTTCCTCAATTAATCGGAATTCGTCCTCGAATTCAAATTTGATCTGTTTACCCGGTTATAATTTCAAATATTCTGGATAGTTTATATTCCGGCTGCCCTGGTGTTCTCTTGAATTGTGTCCCTTTCCAACAAGTTGATACCATATTTTACAATGTCTTATGAAATTTTATTTCTTGTTGCTCCACAACTTCTATTTATTTATTTTTTGTCAGCGCAAACAAATTCTAACAGGCGCCGCCTTGTGGCTAGCGACAAATGAACTCTGGCTCTCTGGTGCTTTTCCCAAAACTGATATCCAAATACATTCAGAGAAGTCTGATAACTTTGATGATGAACCCCAGACAGTATGTCAAGCTCTAATCCGCTGTACAATTGGATACAGTTTTATGTATCTCGGCTTAAGTTTCCTTAACTTTCAAATCTTAAATCATATATGTAATGTCCTCATTTTTAGGTACACTAAGTCGTGCACCTTAAACTCCAACCTGACTTACTCTTTTGACAATTTTGGGATTCTTTAACCCGACTCTTGAGTAGTTCCATTTGCTCTAACAACTCTTGAATAATTTCTGACAGCGCTCTCCCACTTTGGTCCAACATAGTTGTGCCATGATTACAATAAAGGCCTCAAATGGTGGTATCTCAATGCTCGAATGATAATTACGGTAAGTGAGCTCCGCCAGCTGTAGATAGTTTTCTTCCTCAATTTTGTTTTTCCTCGCGAGCTAAGCACAAGTTCTGAAGATGCCCTCTCGAGTTTAACTTAGCGAGACGATCCATGATCGCTCATACATTAATCAACATGAAAATTGACTTCCATAATCCAATGAGAAACCCATAATCAACATATCCCATTTCCAATCTGGAATAAGTAGATTGTGTAATAATCCCATAAATAATTGGTGTTCTGTTTTAACCATCTGACAAGTATGATGTGGAGACACAATGTAGCTACATCTTTTTTTTTCACTCTTGGCCAATGATAGTAACACTTCAGATCTATGAACCTCTTAGGTGTCTGCCACTGTGAACTTGTAATAATCTTTTCTTGATATACAACAACTCCTGCTTTTGAAACACGTGACCCAAAAATCCAATTTTTTTTCCTTTTCCAAAAACTACATCTACTCTGTTAGCAACCAATTTATGCCCTCCAAGCTTACCTAACACAATCCCTAACTGCTCAACATGCTCCTCTCTGCTCCAAGAATAAATCAGGATGTCGTCGATGAATACAATTGCGCACTTATCCAAGTGTTCACGAAAACGTCATTCATAAGCTTCACGAATGCTAACGGTGCATTCGCCGAGCTAAATAATATCACTACAACTCATAATATCCATAACATATACAAAAATCCACATCCGTAGAAACTCCTCAGCTATAACAATCTGATGGTATCCTGATGCCAAGTCAATCTTCAAGAACTGTGAACCTCTTGTTAGTAATCCAACAACTCATCAATACGCGGAAGCGATACTTATCCTTAAGGGTCCCTTTGTTCAGATCTCTGTAGTCGATACAATTCTGAGACTCCCATCTTTCTTCTTTACAAAAATAATGATGCTCCCCACGGTGAAGTATTCGGTCTGGTAAAACTCATGTCTGGTGAATCTTCCATATGCTCTTTCAGCTCGGTCATCTCTGCTGCCGCTAATTGGTATAGAACTCGTGAAACTAGTGTTGTCTTTGGTTCCAACTCAATCGTAAGAACGTCTCTTGTGTCTGGTGGTGGTCGTTCCAAAGACCACAATTACATCATCATAATCTGCAATAATTCGAAGATCCTACAACTCATACTGCCCAACATTCTTAACCATCGAAATGGTCGCCAAAAATCCCCATGCTCCTCTATCAAATAAATTCTCAGCATGTAGCATGCATGCAATAAAAACTTCCATCTGCTCTTATATCCAATAACTCCTCAGCATGTAGCATGCATGCAATAAAAACTCCCATCAGCTCCAGCAATATCAACTACTGCCCTCAGGCAATCCAACACTACTCGATGTCATGACACCCAATCCATCCCAAGGATGACATCGTAAAAACGTAGCTCTATCTCTGACGTTTCTCCAAACAAATCAGTCCTCCGAGCATAACTGGTACACTGCGATGAATGTAAATAGCTCCCACGTCTCATGTCAGTTGTTCGAACTGACACATCTCTGAAATGATTAACAATGCCAAAAACTAGCAAACAAAACCAAGCGTAACTCCAATATCAATACAACGCAAACTACCGCACTCCCAATCCAAAAGCGGTCTCCACGAGTTTACAAACTGAACATACCTCCAAAATAGTCAACATACTTGTACACAAAAACAACACATGCCAACCAATGACTCACACCTCATATCACGTAATCTCCAGTAACAAAAACTCGTGGAACGAGTGCTTGAAATAGGGTGGAAGCAGAAACGTCACATATCCACTCCTGGATAATATCGGAATCATGACTGAAGAAACTGATAACTCCTGAGAATATTGATGAACTGAGACATCACACATCTGCTGCTGAACATCTGGCTAGAACCCTGTTAGTCGAAGGATGAATCACGATGATTTTACTCATCGTCATAGAAAGAGACAATTGAGTTAGTAATTACTGGACAGAATGGTGCTAAAAGAACTTCGCAAACATTTTTTTTATTATATATATATATATAAATTATTTTATACTTTTTTTTTAAAACGTACAAAACCGAATCCCCTAATCACCATCCCGGGTCGAGGCCGGGATGGAACCCCACTCTGATACCAAATTGTGACACTCGTCACCTCCTATCTGGAGAACAGCGTGCCACCAACAACACCTCATAATAAAATAGCTCATATACACAACTCCACTCACCCTAAGCCCAAATAAAAAGCCCAGTAGCACCAATTCCATCCAAATATCATATACTCATTTGTCTCACCTGAAATGGGGAAGAAAGAGGGGTGAGTAACGGGGAAGTCACTCAGTGAGGTATGAAATACTAAACCCGAAGTCCATGGATCCGGACAGAGCACTCCGAATAAATATAATTTAATCCTAACACATTACAAACACGGTACCTAAAGTACCCAGAGATCAAACAATAGTCCTAGCGAGGTGCACACTCGCTGCCCACTAACAGGCCAAAAACACCACCGAATACGTGCTCGGTTCATACACACACCGAACAAGTGCTCGGTAACACACACCCGTAGACGATTTATCGACCTCCTGGGTTACGCGTCAACCGGTCGACTATAGCTGACCGTAACCTCCATACAATCCGGCATACAGAAGTCCGTCTCTGTATCCGTCTCAAACAACCACATAACTCTTAATAAAACAACTATTTTTATTTACCAATTTTTAAATGAAACAATCATTGTTGAATCCTCTAACACCCTAGTTCCGGTTTAAGCAAAGAACCTAAAAACTAAACAAGCAATGACAGACTCGATTTCACGCTGACGGAACATATTAGAAATAAATTATACTTATTCGAACTCCTAAGCCGTGTAAGAGAAATTCGGGAAAAGACCCTCACCTTGGCCTTTAGAATATTTCATCATAATATTGATGGCGTTGACTGAGACATGTTCCATTACCACTTCTTATGCCTTCTTTTTACGTGATGGACGTGAACTCATAATCTAGGTCCTTACACCCATGCAAAGCCACGTTTAGGAATATGCTATGAATGTTGCTTGTATCTCAAGAAACAAAGGGAAACACATTTTAACCTTCACTGCGTTGACTTGCGACGATGGATCTTGGACTCCGGTGACATTAACCACATCTTCGATAGCTCACCATTGATGAGTGTAGAACGGCACCGTAAGTGTCATGACGGGCAGCTCCGATACATACGTCTCTTCTCCGTGTCTACACCTCTCGGTTCCATTACATATCTCCGAATGAAGCACCAACCGTGGCCTCTTATGGTGTGACTGCTCATCCGGGGTGATGCGCAGGCATGGTGATGCGTCTATGATTTGGTGATGGCTGGCGATGGTGGTGATGAAGACGGTAGTGTTGTGCGGTAACGGTGATGATCACGTTCTTCTTAGGTGAAGGACTGCGTGCAAACCAATCTCGAGACCAGTACAATATGGCGATTACATGGGGAAGAGAGATCGATAAGTAAGGAGAAGAAACATGGCTGAGCTCTCTCCCTCTCTCTACGATGATGTTGACGGCAACAAATGAGGAAGAGAATGTGTAGGCATATATAGCTAAGTTTAGAAGTTGATTAATTAAATAATTAAACCAACACCACCGGTTCATATAAGGGTTTGAATCAATAAATAATTAAATAAACCAGGCTTTGGTTTTACAAGAATTGGGTCGTTAGAATTACATTCCCCTGAGCGTCTAGTTTTTGACCTGTTGCATTACGCAGATGACCATCCTGGTCATACAGATCTCCATTCTCATCCTGTTTGAGAATAACAATCGCAACCATGCTTCGCGAATGAGGATCGATCGATGTACGCGGTGTAGAATCGATCGATTTCGAACGATGTGGATCGGTCGACGATGAAGGTCGGGTGTCGGTCGATGGGTGGGTGCGAGAATCAGTCGACGTAAAAGCTGCTGCGTCAAGCAATGTGGAACGTTGATCTTTACGGATCGGGCGTTCCAAGTGAGCAGGATCTTTTGAGAATAGCAGATGTTTTTCCTTTTTGCTTCTGGTACTGCTGGGCATGCACATGAAAAGACAAGAAAAACTTTTGTGTCAGAATGGGGGTAAAGAAAAAGAATAGAATTAATAACACTAAATCTAATGGCGATCAAAACTCCACGGCAACGGCGCCAAATTTGATACCACTCATATTACCTTAAGGAGTGAATTACTCTCTCAAATAAGAGGTTCAATTGTAGTAATTAGGGATCGAATCAACAAGGAGCTAGGGAACCTATTAAATCTAGTAATTTATTAATTCTAAGTGTTTGTTGTTTTATTTAAATGTAAATAGCAATCCTAATTGAGCAAGTCTATTGCTCGACTAACAAGATGATTGGGGGTGTAACTTATTGGAAAGGTATTAGATGCAGGGTTTCTATTCAGGTGTTGGAGATTATAATCCTATAAATGCCTATCAGTTGCATGCATGATATATTAGAGCTCAACCCCTTGAACACAGTGATCAGCGATGGCAATGTTTCATTGGTTAACTAACTAGATCTTGGATCTCAACTGTCGTTTGTTGACCACAAGAAAGTGTCGATCGATGGTCTTATGGGGATATTGATCGATACACCTTTCGCAAATATCGATCGATTGTCAGAAGAAAATATCGATCGATGCTTCTAGTTAAGCCCTAGGCACAAGTTGATAATGCTCACTAGTTGTCTAGTTCAGCGGTAGCCTTTTTCTAGCAGTCCTAGTATGACAGATTAGATTCAGGACTGGATGGTCAAGGATGCTTGACTCATGCAGATTCCTATGTTCAATATTCTAGTTAGTTAATCTAGAACAAGCATTAAGAACAATCAATCAATGAATACCACAACTTAGCAATCTATAGTTAGGGCTAATCCCTCTAACCTATTTGAACCCTGAATCTAATAGGTTAACTACTCAGACAGAGTTAAGCAATTCATGACACAAAATATAAATAAAAACTGCATAGAATAGAATAGATGAATCAATGGAGTTCCAATCACAAATCGCTCTATGATCTTCTCTCCTAAAACTCTCTGCTGAAAATAAGAATATAAAGGTGGCCAAAAGCTCTCTTGCCTCTGAACACTTAGGCAAGTATATAACTATTAGGTTAAAAACTCGTCAGGGGCAATCTTGTAATTTGGTGAAGTCTTGGGTTTAAAGTCGGCTGAAACCAAGTCGTGCTTCCGTGTCTCAACATCGATCGATGGTACAGGCTGTACATCGATCGATCGTAATCTTCAATCGTCGAGGCTTCTCTTCTGTATCGATCGACGTCACTGGATGTGCATCGATCGATAGTTTCTTCTTCGTATCGACCTCTTATGGTCAGCTCGGATGAAATCTCTTTTAAGCTCCTAAATGCTCCATAATCATCACTTTACCCTAAGATACTTCTGAACCTGAAAACATACCTAATAGGATAGAATATATAGTATATAGATAGTAAAATACTTATATACCATGGGTAAAAATGGGTCAAATTCATGGTATATCAGATGACCAACATTGTTTTGCATGGACAGAAGATTGGATTCCTTCAGAGTCTTCTGATAAAAGATGACTCCTTTTCGTCGAACAGAGCAATTAGCAGCACTTCAAACGAGGAAGCTTGACAATTAATAGGTGACGAAGCTATTTATATAAACTATGTACATGCTGTGAAATCTTTGAACAAATTGAAGAATTTCTAACATACCTTTTGAATTTTAGAACAAAGTTTACTATAGTAAAGTAGCAGTAAAACTCACATTTTGTTGTGTTGCTTTGTCCCTCACAAAAAGCTACACAAAAAGCGATTTTTTCGCATTCATATTCTCACAATTAAAGTTAGAGTAGTTAATATTGTTTGTACCTTTAATGAATAATAAATAAATAATTTTAGTTAGATAATTACTTATAACTTGTATTATGTATATATATTGGTCAAAAATAAAAATATATTAAAAATGAAGAAGATAGTTCTTTTATATATTATGTTGTTATCCAAAAAGAAATAGAAAATGTATAAACACTAATTAAGTAAAATCAAATTTTATAACTTTTTATTTTAAACTATATCAAAAATTTGTAATGTGATTATGCCCGCGGACGAAACACTTAGTTTATGATAAAGTAGCTAGACAATTGGCAAAACATAAGCGCACTACACCACCTATGCTACACATTTTAATTGATGGGGGACATTCAAATAGTACGTGATTAATTGATTCCTCATCTACACCACCTATGCTACACTGTGTGTCACAATGGATCCCACAAGCCCGTAAATGTTTTGTAACAGGTGAGTTCTCAATAGCGCTTGCCACAAAAAAAGCTTCAGGTCTCGTATTTTCCCGTAGTATCGACATATGGATATAATTTTCCGTTTTGAATCATGATATAACCAAATATTTCTCAAGTATCGTGAAATGCACTCCACAATTTTTTTTTGTTTTCAGGTGCGATTGACTGCCAAGCTCTAAATGATTTTCATATCTTCTGAATGTATAGATGTGTCAAGTAAATCCTCATTCCATGTATGATCCACCGGATTAATCAGATGTTCAATAGTAAATGACTGGTTAAAAAATTGGTTTTGATGTTTTGGAAGTGATGGCCTAAGGCGAGGAGCAAGAATCCATGGGTCATTCCATAAGAATTGCATGTCCCAAGTCTTTTGATTATGATTTAACTGGATCCATAAAATCTGATTTTCTATAATATATTACTTTAGGAACCTTTTCAAATAAAAAATCATGATATTCAATCAATCTCCACAGTTGTTTTGCTAACAAAGCCGTATTAAAATCCTGGAGGTCCTAAAACCCTAACGCCATTATTCCTTGTCTCTACATAGTTTATCCTATGAAACCCAATGTAGCCTTTTTGTGTATCCACTATCACTCCAGCATAAATCTGATATTTTTCTTGTTAGCCTTCACGTTACCATCTTTGGAAAGAATTACATGACATGTGTTAGCATAGCAGATATTACTGATTTAATGAGTACTTTCTTCTTTTTTGGAAATTGCAATGTACAACTATTTACTTTATTATTGATTTGTTCATTAAGAAAATCAGAAATATATGTTTTTGACCACCAAAGCTTCCAGAATACCTAAATAGTTTCCCATTCCTCTGGTAGCAGTAATCCCTAATAAATTTTGCATTTCCACCCGTACAATTTCCGTAACCTTGTGTCCAAATTGTAAAGAAGATTTTGAGAATTTGATTTGTGTCTGGAAGCCTCTTCATAATATTTAAGAATCTTTAAAATAACCTCCAATTCTTCTCAATTAGATTTAAAGAAGAAAAAACTGTTATCTGCAAATAACAAATTAAATATCGTTGGACTACCACACGCAATTGTAAGTCCAAATAAAAGTTTTCCTCTTTTTTCCTTGCCGCAATCCCCTTATTGGCTCAATACATAATGATAAATGATTTCATACAAAGAATGAACATATAATGATATAATGGATTACCTTGCCGCAATCCCCTTATTGGCTCAATATGTCTTTTGGTTGTCCACTAATCAGAATCCTATATTTTACCGAAGTAATCTACTGCATCATCCAAGTAATATATTTTTACCGAGTCATTTGTATAAAGATCCATTCCACTCGACATACGCCTTGTTTATGTTTGTTTTGATAGCTAAATTTTCCTTTCATGAGTTGTTTGTGTGTAGAACATGAAACATCTCTTGGGCTATAAAAATATTTTATGTTATAATTAGACGTCCTGACACGAAAGCCAATTGTGTCTCTGCGATCAATTTCAAGAGAACAGAACCACTTTAAGCCTTTGGCATAATACTGTAGAGATGATTTTATATCCTCACATTACATAAACTAGAGTCTTTGTCCGCGCTACGCGCGGAAAATGGGTTTGAATATATTATTAGATAACCTCATTTACTAATATTAAGAATCTGTTTGCTAAGTTCAATTATGTTTGATTGGATGTTTTCATTTTGTATAAGTTTGAATGTTTTTTGGTTGGTATAAGAGCATTGTATCTACCAAAATGATGGGAAAGTTGGCGAATATCAAGTTATGCAATTGTTTTAAAACAAAAGGAGTAGCTTAAGTAGTCATAAATAATATAAGAAGGAGATCAAATCTTTTGAAGAACATAAGCTGTGATGTGGACTAGGAGAAAGAAATAGCCTGAAATTGGTAAAGATTAAGTTAGTTTACTTAAAATTAATTATATCCTAAGCCATGGTTATTTATATACAAAAGATACATACTTGGCATAGCTGGATAGAAACTCTGTATAAGTCCTTTATTTGATTGTCTCATCGTTTGGTTGATATGTTGGGCATTGTAAATCTGTGAATAGAATAATTTATCAGAGGACCTTTGAAAATTGTGGATGTGAAAAGTTCTATTTTAATTTAAAATACCTTTGTAGGGAGGAAGGCCTTTGAAGATTTCTTTGTAGACTATGTTCTTCACTTTCAGCTGGTGAGAATCTTCGCTTTTGATGATCATTAATCATGTTTTGCTTGTGACACGTGAGAGAGCCACATAAAGTTGACCATGAACGAAGACTGGTTTAGGCAGATATAAGACGACCTCTTTTAAACTTTGGCCTTGGCTTTTGTTGATTGGCATTGTGTAATACAACCTGATAGGGAATTGGCGCCGACGTAATGTGAACGGTAGCTTTGTTTCATCATGCAAAAGAACAATCCTTGGGATCAAGACTTCTTTTCCAATGTGCGAACCAGTGATAATTTCTGCCTTAAGCACGCGGTCGCCTATGTGGGTTAGGATCATACGGGTACCATTGCATAATCCCTTCTTTTGATTTATGTTCGCAGAAGCATAACCGGGGCACCAACTTTCAGAATAAGTTTATGCGAAGGCAACCCTGAGAATTCCAAGGAATTGAGATACTCAACAGCGTATAATGTATCATTTTTATCTGACTGAGTGTCCGATATCTCAAAGCTGTCAAAGCTGAAATAATCTCTTGACCCGTCGGTGTGCGAGATGGTATAAGCATTGATTTCATCGACGGTATCATTACGGGGGGTGAGTATAGCTTTATCAGTGTAGGAGGTCTGGGAAGTTGTCCTTCTGTTGACTTTCCCATATGTGGCATCGACTAGTTCTTTTAATGGGTCAACATCACTCTGACGAATCAATGATCTATCGACAGTTATCATTTGTTCGTGGTAGTCTTCACACTCATATTGTGATCCTGGTTGTGGATGACCTTCCCCGACCTGAAGGAGCCAATCGGAGAACTCCTTTTCTTCATGATTGACTCTCATATTTGTTTTTAAAGAGAACTTGTGGCAGCTATCCCATAGGTATGAGTGACTTATTGAAGCTAAGATAGTATCAGCTCTGTTACCTTGTGGAATCATGAGTAGTTGTTTAGAATCACCTCCTAATAGAACTGTCTTTCCGCCAAAAGTCTGATCCTTTCCGGAAGGATTTTTTATAGACATTATGTCTTTCAACGTTTTGTCCAGTGCCTCAAAATCATGCTTATGTGTCATAGGTGCTTCGTCCCAAATTATAAGATCCGTTCTCTCGATTAACTCAGCCAGCATCGTTCCTAGTTTGATGTTGCAGAGCTTATCTTCGGTGAGATTTAAAGGGATATTGAAGCGTGAATGAGCTGTTCTACCGTTAGGTAGCAACAATGCGGCTGTTCCTGAAGAACCAACTGGTAGAACTATCTGTTTTCTTGACCGAAGCCTGGATATAATGGTTTGGTATAGGAATGTTTTTTCCGGTGCCACCTGTGCCATATACAAAGAATAGCTTCCCATCCTTTTTATCAACAGAGTCTAAGATTGATTCGTAAATCGCACGTTGATCAGCATTAAGTTTGTTGAATTGCATGTCATGTCTTAGTGTTTCCTTGACAACATCCTAATCCAGTTCTAGGTTCCACAAATAGTTTCCCAGTTCTTTTAGCAAAACAGGTTTGGTCTTTGGCATCTCTTTAATATCACTCAATGAGCAGTCAAGCATGCGCATCAACTTTTCCATTTCGATTAACGTGTATTGCTCAAGGGTCTCATCATCCAGCTCCAGATTTGTATGACCTAAGATTCTCTGCTTCTTGTAAAGTATGTCCTCGCTCATTGATCTCCATGAGTTTTCTCATAGGGTTTTAGGACTTGTAACAAAGCAGTTGTTTAGGAACGTGACAAACATATCGCGGAGTTGGTATGGGGTAGCCCATCTAGCACCCTCTGACATAGACTCGTTCCATTCAACATAATTATCCAAATAGCCGCGTGCGTGGCAAACCGATTTGAAGTTAGGGTATTTCACATCGTTAAACGTTATGAGCTCGTCATAACTTCTAGGACCCTTAATCTTATTTATGAGGATCCTTAGATAGTAACGATCACCTGCTGATGGATGGACAGCTACGATTCTCCCAATGCATTTTCCTTTCTTGCGTTCAGTCCAGACTTTGGTATTGTTATTCTATACGAAATATTCTGGTATTTGCACATAAGTCAATGTTCGTGCAAACTCTGACCTTCTGCATAAGACCATCCACTCAGTGAACATTGTCTTCTCGATGCCTGGCTTGCGGATTAAACGGCCGAGGTTATCAGTTCCTTTAATTGTGATATTATGTTCACCTTCTAAGTGAATGATAAGCTTCTCAACTGATGGCTTCCTTTTGTGTATGTGGAATGCGAAAATCCGCCACATAGACTCACAAGCTGATAAATACCTAGCATCGATGTAGTCTTGGATCTCATTCCGTTGCTTCATAACTCTCTCTTTTGGTTCGCCAGTGGCCACTGTGTCAGAGGTAGTTGCCGTATTTCCCTTTTCAATAAATGTGGTTGCTCTGTCAACCCCCTTGGTTATATACTTGAATAAGTACTTCACTGCACTTTTACGATTACACCATTCAACATTAATATGAGCTTCATATTTCTTCAGGAGCTTAATGTTATGAGTTACAACAAAATTGTTGTTTAGGATTGTCCCATCCTTTACCACAGACGCATTTTTGTTCCTGCGCCGACGATATAACACATACCCTGATTTGTCGATCGATGTATAGTCATTATACGGCCGATGATACATTTTCGTGCACACACTATTCTCCATACATGGTGACTTCCGATTAATGACACCACATGGACCATGGATCATGTGTTTTATTACTAAATTGTAAGCTTATGGGTCTTCTTCTTTGTCTGGGAGTTCAGCTGAAATTATCTCATCTACTTCCTCTGCACTTGGTGTTCTGGAAGAGTTTCCAAACCATAATAATATATGTGCATGAGGGAGCCCTCTTTTTTGAAACTCTATCCTGTGAAGAGCTACTATGTATGGCTTGAAGAAGGTTCCGTTTTTGTAATCTTTGAGTAGCTGATCTAATTTCATCTTAAAGACTCGACATTCAATGTCAGGTCTATCATTGGGAGAGTCTCCACTATATTTCAAAAGATGATCTTTAATTTCTCTCCAACTAGGATTGGCCGTTATTGTGATAAACAAATCTGGATTCCCATATTCTCTGCAAATAGCCATCGCATCATGGTATTTCTCAACTAAGTACCGGGGCCCGCCTGTGAAACTTGGCGGCAATATGAACCTTTGCCCAATAATTTTAGCATCAGTGTCACCCTTGCTTACAGCATCGAGTACATTACTGTAGAGCTCGGCTCTCAAGACATCTTGATTATTCCTCGCCCACCTTAGTCGATCTTTTTCAATTGCCGTATAAACGTCCACAACAAATTGATGGAGGAGACGACCTCCTTTAATCAATGTCATCCCTTGGTTAAGACGTGTCTCGATTTGAGAAGCGTAGTATTGCCGTATGGTTAGGAATTGTCTTGTTCTTGAAGTGTTTGTCTCAAGATGTAGTGGGATCTCTGGGTGAAACCCATACTCACCATATGAAAACAAAAGAGGATATTGTAGGCTCATGTATAGAGGATGATCATCACGTATTTGCTGCAGAGTCTCAGATTGAAATCGGACAACTATATCTCGTACCCCAATTGTTGATGACATATCCCCAACGATAAGGCCTGCCACCTCACTTGTACTCGGAAGATCATATTTTTTCCCTTTTCCTTTATCTGGGAGCAACCTAATAGCAAACTTTGTCCTGACGCCTTCGTAGTGGTCATGTGCCTGTCGAAAAATCTTAGCTAAACAATTATTCTCGCCAATCATCTCGATGAGGCACCCTAAGGTTGTCTCATCGAGATTACCTTCTGCTGAGGTTTTCCCCATCGCATTTAAGCAGTTTCTGACTTCGTTGCTCGTATCAAATATATAAAGCTGTAGATATTCTGGGAGACGCCCTTGTAGCGGTATAAGCGAACCAATTATGTGGTGAGTTTGACCTAGGATCCATATAGTGTAAGGACAAGGAGCATGCACCACACTATAATCCATTTTCATTCCAACGGATGTGAAAGCCAGTACAGAATTATAGACTCGGAAAGTATCTCGAAACCATCTCAACTGAAGAAGTTCTTCTAATATGGTTGGGGGTTGATTGATCGGCGGAAGCCTGATTTGACCATGGTTACAGCAAATTGTGAACGTTGGTTCACCTGTTTTGCGGTCCGTACCATGTTTTCCGAAGCCCATATTTTGAGCATGCTAGGATTGGGTTTTCTTCGGTTTGTGATGTCGATCCTTTATCTGAATTAATATTTGTTAAGAATTATTAAATCATAGTTTATTTAATATCTTAGAAATTTAACAGTGTTTAAATTTGATAACATCTATTGTCATTTGCAAATGTATATATTCTATAAAAAAAATATAGGGTTTTGATAGTATGCACCTTTCTTATTTGCTCGATTGCGACGCAATACATGTGGTCGTGGTGGAGCATCTGAGTATGTGCATAAACAATGTGTATTAGAATTTAAAATGTATTAAATCTAAGTGGATTTTGCTATCTATGATGCTTACCCTGTGAACGTGCTAAAGTTCGTTTCGATAGCAAGATGGTCTTTCTCATACTACATGTATTTTTTTGCTTGACTATTAAGATTAAAAATTATTAGCTTAAGAGGATATAACGTAGGAGATACAAATTATAGTATTGTTTCTTACTGTACGAGTCGCAGTCATCGCAGCCACCTATTTGATTAAATTTGAAAACTCAGTTTTTTTTATGAATAAGTATTGATTAAAGTATTATGTTATAATCCATATAAACTTACAGTCATAATATTTTGGTTTGAATGTTGGTCGATCATTAACCAGATGAACTGAAAATATACATAATTTAAGTACTATGATGAGAGAATTTCAATCTTAATATTAAATATTTTATGAGAGTAAGGACTCACCTTTTGATTTCGTACATGATCCAAGCGGACGGCCTCGTTTCCTTTTTGCGGTTGTCCGCCTGAAATATTTATATGGTGAAAATCAATTAACTGTTTATTTTAAATTAGCAAAAAAGTTTAAATATTAACTGTGCATTGTTGTTTTAATGTATTTTGTGATTTAATGTATAGTATAAATTTAATTTGATTTTTTATGTTGATGTGATAAATGTATTTATATATACATCTAAATATATGTATTTCTGTATTCATCGTAATAAATGTTAATTAACTTGGGATTTCAACTATAGTTACAGTTATTTGAAATTGGATTATATTTTTTCCTGTGCTAACTAAAATATGTTTGAAATAAATATCATAATTTGATCAGGTTTCAACCATGTTATATATGTTTAAACAGTTCAGAAGAAACTATATATTGTAAAAAAAGACAAATTTTAAGTACGAATTGATTGAGTACTATTTTTTATTTTTTATTTTTGAATACGCAATTATTTTTTACTAATAATTAATCTATAAAACAAAAGTGCACACTACTTAAACCTAATATACATATACTTAAACCTAATATATATAATTGATTGTTTTCACTTTTATTGGATAGTGATCTGAATATATAATATCCTTGAAAAATTGTACGTGCAATTAGAATCATTTAGGGGTGTTAAATCCGATAAAAACGAATCAACTAAAAACGAACCGAACCGAGATATAGAAAGTGGTTTGAATTTGGTAATACCGAATATACCGAATAGATTTCCTTTTTAAGAAATCCTGATATATGGGTATAGTTATGTATATAAACCGTTCAGACTAAATAAATCAATCAATTAAAATATAATAGTACAAGTATATGTAAATTATATAATAAAACTAATAATATATACCTGTTTTAAATTTTTTTGATGTGATCCTCATATTTAAAAGTTTATTTTAGTAATTTAATATTTTATTTTAAGTTCAATTTTTTTCCAATAAAAAAAATTATTTTTTTGGTTAATATTATTGGGGATTACTAATATATCTTATTTTTATTCCTTAAGACAATTACTAATAAACTGATAATTTAAAATATAATAGTTTGAGTATATGTTAATTATATAATAAAATTAATAAATATACATGATCTATTTGTTTGATATGATCCTCATTTTTAAATGTTTATTTAGTAATTTAATATTTTATTTTAAGTTCAATTTTTTTTTTTATCAAATCAAAAAGATAACATAGTTTTTATTTGTTTGTCAAATACTATTATGGATTACTAATATCTAATACACGTGTTCCTGGTGAGTGCTGACTAAGAATTTGTATCTGACCAACTTTATGTCCATGTAATTAGTATGGAACAGAGCAACACATTTGTTTTGATCTTTACTGAATATAGATTACATCAATCGACACAAACACAACTGTACCGTATGTAGCCTTATACACAATAGCTAAGTAGTTTATTTTGATCCAGTCGGTTGGTTCTCTTTCATTACAGTTGACGTCGTGACGGTGAAGACTATTTCCAACAGATGTTTGTTTAGTACTTTATCTAAACCAAATTAACTTATTGTCTAATAAAAGTTTCCAGGGATAAAATACTTGTTGCAATTAAATTTTAATTTAGTTTTAATTTGTAAACGTAAATATAAAATATGTTACATTGAATGATATTAAAATTTTGCATTGATTATACTAGGAAAATAAATTTTGTTATTTAAATAATTCCTATATTACATTATAATTAATTTTTCTTTTTTATATATAGACAATTTTTTATTGATAAGTGGTTTATAATTTTATATTTGTATTTTTGGTCTATATAGTTTAAATTTAATTATGTTAATATAATTGTTTTTATGTTTTTATAATTTAAAGATTCAAATAAGAGGATGCAGTGATAATAATTTTTTTAACGTATTTTAAACAGCCCACATTAAAAAGTAAAAATAGCAATGAGAAGAATGCAACCAGTTATCACTATTTGCATGTACACCTTAGTCTTTTTTTTATTTCTTGGTTTATTTTAAATTTTGTATTCATTTTATTTGACCAGTTGAATTTGAATATTTTACTATTCTTTTTTATTGGTATATATGTAGATTTTTTTTTCTTTTATAGCACATAGTTTATGTTATTGTAGTTTATGATTACGTTAATAGTTTTAAATTGATTTTGATACAAATCTTGAAACTGAAACATATTTTATAACTGTGATCAATTTATTAAGGTTAAGACCAAGTTATGTTTATTAATTCGTAACTTCTTTACTATTCAACATATATTAACTATTCAAAATTAATTATAATGTAATATAGAGAATTATTTAAAACTTCCAAAGCCTCACGCTTCTTACTAAACCATTAGTTTATTCTCAGACATAAGAACAAAAATATTAAAATTTCATTTTCATACTGCAACTCCACCTCAAAAAAAAATCTAAAAACTATCCATAGTTATGACAACATTTAAATTATAGTCAAATAGGATGTGTTTTACACGCTTGAATTCTAATATGAACCATTTCTAATTTATTACAAATTTAAATCATAATCATTAAATCTTGGCCACCTTTAACCAACCATAATCACACCTCCCTGTTTTGGCAAGTAGGATTTTAACCTACGTTACGAAGAATATAGCAACAAATTTTTATATACACTACTCCCTCGTTCAGCCTTCAAGCAGGTATAATGATTTATCTATCATTTTTTTTCCAAATTCTCATATACATATAGATAGGCATTATTGTTTTTTTAGTCAAACTCTATAACATGGAAAGAGATTAATAATAGATAATATAAGCAAAAGATATTATAACTAAGGTTATTATAATGCTGCAAAGGCAAAATCCAGAAAAAAGAAAAAAATAAAGCTTAGTCTTAAATAAAACAAAACCAGTAATAAGACTTCATTAGCCACTTTTGGCATGCTTGGCACCTTCTGACTCAATCCCATCAGCACCCTTTTTCACCGACTCATCTGCATGATCCTCCCTTTCATTATCAGGTTCCTCATCAACGTTCTCTCCTAAGTTGCCTTCGGGTTCTGGGGCTTCAAGAGGGAGCACCTTTGTCACAGTTAAAGTCTGGGTCTTGGCAGTCAGATTGTGATTTGATACCTTCACAATGAACTTCTGTGTCTGTTCAATGGTATCAATCATAGCTTGAGGCACTGGAACTATGTGATCCTCTCCTACACTATCATTGGCCTAACATACATTTAGACATTCTCAAAATACATCTTCAAATTTTTTGTAAGAATACGTTTTTAAATCTCATAAACATACAGGTTTCTAATTACCTGGTAATAGCTCTCAACCAACTCAGCAGCTTTCTTTCCAATCAACTCCTCACCAGCATCACCAAGGACAACAAATACGGCTTGATCATTGTAGTCATAAACAGAGAGCTTCGACAGGTACCTGTAACAGAGAGACATTAATAACCATTGCAGTCAAAGAATGTGTATAACTAAATCTAAACCACTTACTGCGCCACACCAACAATTTCACTCTTCCCACATTTCTTACACATAAGCGTTGTAGGCCCTTTGGTTGCCTTAGTATGGCACACACCGCAACCTATATAATACCACCCAGAACCGTGCACAACATCATCAATAGTTGCTGTGTACTCAAACCAAGCAACCTGGAAAAGTGTTTGTAAAATTCAATGAGAAACTTAGATTATCTTATTGAATGTATCAGACATTGGGACTATAATACCTTAGCGGATGCCTGCTTCATATAGGAGAGGAGTTCTCCCAAGGTCGCTGTCTCAGGCTTGGTGACCACCTCTGCGTTAACTCTGTTGGCAACATCTAAGTTCGAGTTCAGCCTGAAAAAAATGTCAAACCAGACATTACAATAGTGGAGTAATTCAGATGATATTCCAATACATGAAACCTTAAACCTTACCAACTGAGGTAGAACCGGGTTTCTTGGACATCACTATCCAGAAATACCCGTGAAGGCGTCATAGAAGATAGAGATATGACGCCTATAACAGAACCATTGCCATGATACATAAGCAAAATTATGATATAATGAAATTAAGAGAATATGTATATTCAGGTGAATATCTGTTACTCAGATCCTGTCTTGATCAGTCTACTCTTAATTATTCACATATTTTTTAAATGCTTCATAGCTAATAAACTCTAAAGTCAATTCAAAAAAGCAGTTCTACCAATATCTTTTTCTCAGATCCCATCAAGCTTAGTCGACTCTTATTTCTTAACATATTTTTTTAAATGGTACATAGCTAATAAACTCTAAAGTGAATTGAAAAAAACGGTTCTACTAGTATCTTTCAATAATTCTACATCACAGAAAATAATACTTACTCAAAGCTAACCTAACCAGATACGATCCCAACCCTATTTAACATCTTAAAACAGCAATTAAAAGTTGGTAATACAAACCTCCAAACCGTTTCGGGTTTAAGGTGGTGACTAAGATAACACGTGCAGTGCCTCCAGATGCCTTAAACTTTTCACAGAACTCAAAGGCAGCCTTGTCCCAGAGGTACAGCTTCATCACGGGATCGCTGTAACAACACAAACTCGTGTGGTAAGATAGACCATATGTGAATATGGAAGAAGATAGAGATTAACTTACTCATGTGTTTGAACATGAAGCTCAACTCGGCGGGATGCAGCTATCTCTGCTTCATCAAGCAGAAGACTATCATTGGGAACCTGCCCATTCACAGGTTTGATGTGGCCAACATAATCTGCAAGAGAAGACAATCAAACTCAATGTTTTATATCTTATAAATCCAGCAATAAAACCTAAATTTCTGAGTCTGTATGAAAACATTATCCTAGGCAAACACTTCAGAATCAATACAATATTTAATCAGATGATAACATAATATTTAAGATTAGATTAAACTATTATCCAATACAAACAGTGATGGGGTGTAATGATGGTGAGAACTTACCATAAAGATCACCTCTCAAGTCGCATGCAGCTTCAAATTCTTTGTATCCATGGATCCGGAACTGATCCTCAGGGAAACGGATCGAGAACAGAGATGACAGAGTTCTATGAGAAGCTAATAGTGACACTTGGTTCAGCTACCCGGTAAATAGTCTTGCTCTTTGATCCGTAAAACTTGTTGAGTCGGTAAGTAGCACCAACTTTCATGTGACGCAAATAAGTCTCAATCCTTCCATGGGGGATGAAGCCCTGGATTACAGTTTCCTGTTGTTAAAAGAGAATCAATTAGAGATGCTAGTCAGGATATCTTTAGTTGAAAACAAAAATAATTAAGATATTTAACCCGCAATGAACATTACAAAAATTCTCATGATGGTGCTGACAACAACTAATTATCTAATCTAATCAATCTATTTTGTTGCTAAAGTAATCTTAACTATCAGTATGTTGGATGTTGCTGAGATCTGTTAAGACATCTTTAGCAAACATTTGGTTTAAATCCACTATGTGAACGAATCGTAACCGTTAAACTAACTTAGTCTTCTTAACTGTGAAAGCGATGATTAGCAAACATGTGTTATGATATCATAGCATTTCGACCAAACAATTTTTTTAAACTAATCTTGTAAAAAAGATCTCGGTTTATACCTCTTCATCGATGAGAAGCATTTCGAGGTCGATAAGCACCTTCATCTGAGCATTCAAACTTCCCAAAAGTGGATCAACCGAAACCGTACCTCGCCTTCATGGGGCCCGAATGTCACATCTTTGAAGGTAAACCACCTCCCCTACGTTGTCGGAGACGATAGCTTTGCCTTTAGCGCCGGAAGAGACAGAGGCTTTGCCCCTAACGCCGATGTTGAGGCTGGAAGAGGCACCGGTTTTGCCGATTGGTTTGATCGGACTGGAGGAGACCGCCGCTACGCCTTTTGATTTCATCGAATTGACATCACCGGAAGAGACACCGGTTTGGGCGACGGGTTTGACCGGACTGGAGGGGACCGCCGCTTCGCCGTTCGTTATCACTTAGTCGAGAACACCGGAAAACATCATCGCAATGTACAGTCGAGAGGATAGAACAACTTTTGATGAAAATAAAACATCGAGTAAGAGATTTATATAGAATCTCAGAGGGAGAAAGCGAAAAGGATCCATAGAATCTCAGAGGGAGAAAGCAAAAAGAATCCATTAATGAGATTAAAGAGTGTACATGAGTGGGGAGGGAATTGATTGTTCGTAGGTGAATGATTCGTGAAACGGAGGAAACGAAGAAGAGGAAGTGGAAGGGTTTGACAATCAATTTTACAAAATTAGGGTTTGTACTTCGTGGAAAGGGGAAAGAGAACTTAGTCGTGAGATGGGCTTCACGGGCTTCTCGAATTTGAACGATGCCGGGCCGGTAAAATTTGAAGGCCAAATGACGTAGGCGAGGCCTATGACGTGGTGGAAATGTGTTCTCCTATAGGTCGATTTTTTGGGGACGTGGACACCCTACTTTTTCCATAGCTTATATTTGTCTTTTAATATTGTATCGATTAATAAGTGATTTTATACCCTCACATTACATAAATTAATAGGTTGAATTTACGTTATACGGTTGGGTCCATTTTTTAAGAATGACAAAAATATTTGTTAAATTAAGTCCATTATCAAAAACCTTGGACATGAGAAATTTATTCACCATATTAACCACATCCGTTTTGATGATTGACCAAGATTGCCGAAAAATAAGGCTGTTATATACCATATAAAACGAGAGTTTTCTTTGTATGTATCATAAATAACGCCGAATTTACTTCCTCTTCAGAAGCTTTCGAAGTAATCATATTATTTTATTTGTATCCGTTGTTGACACCTCTTCCAGGAAATCCTCAAAATCCGATGGGGCTCCCGATTTAAAGAGGTTAGTTCGATTAAAAGTGATTTACTATTTGACTTGAAAGAGTAAACTAATTTTAACTACGGAGATTTCAAATTTTAATATCATAAGTCAAAACTATTTTTTGGAGAGAACCAAATCTGAAAAAAAAATTTGGGGACATATAAACATATGCAATAGTTTGAGAAACATTTAATGTTACATGATAGTTCACGTAAAAATAAAGTTTTGACCCCACAATATTCATTTTAGTTTTTGCAATTCTGCAATTTTTTGACATTAGAACATCACAAATTTCTCAATTTGGATAAAGAATTATGAATTTGTGAGCAGTGTTGTCCCAAAGATTTATGATGCTTAAAGCCTGTCAAATAATGTGGTCCTTCATAAAAATTACCAATGAAAAATGTATTTAAAACTGGTTGTGGTCTGGTTCGAACTAGAGACCAAAAGGTCTAACATCTTTTACTTTTCCCATCAAAGCAACAAGTAATTTTTGAAGATGTAGCCTTTGTTTTGCATTTATTATATGTGGTCTGAAGTCAATGTTTCATTGGCCTTATAGAAGGGACGGACCTGTTTGTGAGGATAATTTTTCTTTTGTCACCAAATCGCGGCTGAAGTATGACAAATATAAGTCATCGTAGTTCCTTTACGAAACCTTTTTGTCTTAATACTTACAATGATCTATATTTTTAAATCTCTTTTAAAAACTACTGTTTTTGTTATGTTTATTGCGTTTGTTATCGATCGTTTGTTTCGTATCGTTCATTTGGTTTTCCCAGTTTGAACCTTTATACTACGGTTTTTACTAGGCCTGGGACGGATCGGATATCCGGACAATTTTAAGATATTCGAATCTGGTTCCTTATCCGGCGGATCCATAATTTTACTATCTTTATCCGGATCTTGGGTTCGCAGATATCCGGGTGTCGGATATCCTTCTAAAAATTATAATATCCGGCGGATATCCGGATCTGGATTTAGATCCTTAAAATAAATATAAAATAATATTAATATATATAAAATATTAACAATAATTTAAAAATAAAAATATGTATAATGTTTTTAATTATTTATATGTATAATATTACAAAATTTACATAAAATTTATATATACTATTATAAAAATAAAAATATATTAAATAAAATTAGTTTTTATATATAGATATTACTATTTTTGAAATAGTTATTAATAAAATTTACGGATCCGGATATCCGGACTAAAAAATCAAGATATCCGGATCCGGATTCGGCTTTGACGGATCCAACATTTTACTATCCGGATCCGGATTCGGCCACTCCGGATATCCAGATTTTCGGATCGGATCCGGATCGGATCACGGATCGAATCCGGATCTCGGATAAAAGTTCCAGACCTAGTTTTTACGACTAGAAATCTATTAATTCTTAGGTTGTTTAATTTTTTAACCGTCTAAATATCAACTTTTTAGTTTATAAAGAAAAAGATATTTTCCATAGCCTTGACTTGATGTCGACCAAATCTATTAATTCCTTTAAACTGACTGAAACGGGTACTATAAATATTTTCCATAGCCTTGACTTGATGTCGACCAAAGTTATTACAACATGTCACATTAGTAATGCGTAACTTAAATGAACACAAGAGATAGTGACTGATTGATGGAGTCCACAAAGTACCAAAATGTCCTTAACAATCTGATGTGATCATGATTCACTTGAATTGTTTAAGTAAAGAATAGGCTGAAAAAAGTATCTGCCGACTTGTGAAAACATATGTTCTCTTGGATACTAAGGAAGCTTTTTTCCTTTTGGCAAAATCGAAACAAATCTTACACTTAATTTGGTTTATTAGTGGTGATGGAGGACGGGTTTGTAGGGTTGAGGCACATGTTGACGATTGTGTTCCTCTCTGGCTTCGCAGGATTCATGGAAGCACCTGTGATTACTGACGTCACCGTCGCCGCCGTTTGCTCCAGACCAGACGACTCATGTTCTCTCGCTGTCTACCTCACCGGTTTCCAGCAAGTGGTACACACCTTTGCTTACATATATTAGTTTCTACCTTTACTTTCTCTTAACCTGATTTTCTTTTGGTCAATTAATCTTATCAGAATTTCTTGATTGTTAAAGTTTTGTTTTTTGTTGTTAAAATCTTTGCGTGAACTCAATATGTCAAATGCTTCCATATCTATTTCTGTCTCTTTTGTTGTTAGAACCTATCACTCAGATAATTGAATTTTTCTTAAGCAAATGATGTTTAAAAAATATTTATGATTTCTTTGACATGGTTTATATAATTTATAATTTATATTTTCTGTTGCAACCATATAATTCGAATGGTTTAACCGATTTAAGCAACAGTTAAGTAATAGTATTTGTGCGATAATGTGTGCTATTGATGAAGGCAATAGGGTTGGGGACTATGGTAATGATGCCAGTAATTGGGAATCTATCAGACAGATATGGGATTAAAGCAATTCTCACTCTTCCCATGTGTCTCTCCATTCTTCCTCCTGGTCAGTTTTCACACATTTTCTTACGTTTCTTTCGTTAGACATTGAGGGGATAATATTGACCACTTCCCCAAATTAAAATAATGAAAATAAATAGAAAGAGAAAAAAAAGAAAGAATAGCGTTTCTCAGAGAAACTTTTCAACTTAAAAAAAAAATTATCTAATATGTGTCAATTGCTAATTGATTCAACATTTTGTATTTTAATTTGAACAATTGCTACATAAACTTATTGATAATGATGCTTTAGACGCATTAACAAACTGACACAGAAATAAAACTCGCTGTCTATATTGTTCACTATAAAAGTATAAAGTATAAAAACACAAGATTCGACGAATATGATATGTGTAATTTATTAGGAAACTAACGCGTGGAAGAAACCAAACTATGGTCCACTAAAACTATTGGCACGCCGATTCATCATCATTGTTCCTTCGATTAGTAAAGACTAAATGAAAGGTGCACACTTTATGACAGAACACAACAGAAATTTTAAAAGAAACAAAAAATCAATCTATTGCAGTTTCATATGAAATGACTAAATGAAAGGTGCACACTAATATCTATCACATCTAAATACGCAAGTAAATTAAACAGTACATATAAACATAAGAGAAACATGATTTCTATTGGGTTGAAATGACGTAAGATAGTATTTGCTAGGGCTGGGAACTAATGGAACTGAAAACCCAAATTGAAACCAACTCAATATAACTGTAGGTTCAGTTTAGTTCTGATGGTTCATGTACGCCCAGGGCCGGCTTACACATCCAGTAGGCCCTGGGGCAAAACTAAAAAAAAAAATCCTTAACACTTAAGTTTGTTACAAATTTACGTGAAGCACATTTTCGAGCGACTGGAAAAACAATGCAAGTAAAAGGAAGAATAAGATATGGTTCGGGAACATGAACATCTAAAAGATAAATGCAAACCTGAAAAAGATTAGTACATAAAAATTGATCTGTAATACTAAGGGGTTATTGGTTGTTGAATTTTAATGGATTTGAAAATTCTAACTAAATCTAGTGTTATTGGTTCTATGATTTTCAAATCTGTATTAAAATCATGTGTTATTGGTTTAATGATTCATAAATTCTATATCAAATCAAGTGTTATTCAATCGTACGGATTTACTAATATATTTGATTTTATAATGGATTTGAATGGATTTGTTTGGATTTTTTAGTTAAAAATACAAAGACTCAAATCCGAGGGAAAACCTCCGAATTTGCATATTTTACTTGGATTTATAAATACTATATGAGTTTCTAAATCAATCAAAATATATAAACCAATAACACCTAAATAAATATTTTAAAATAACAGGACCCGTTAATAAATACATTCACAAAAACTTGTGATTTTATAAAGTCTATTCTAATGGGTTTCCTCTTGAACAAATAACAATAACTGGATGATAATCCGCGCGCATGCGCGGAGTGAGTTTTTATAATAATGTTTGTTTATTAAATGATATTAACATTTTGTAACACTACAATTTTTATCGATTATAAAATGACCAATACAAATGTTGGTATCTTAAATATATCATCGTTGTTGAAGAATGAACGTATTATATCTCATTTTAATTATTTTTAAGACTTCATACGCACAAAAAGAAATTAAATTTTGCGGTCGACACAAATCACTGAAACCAAATAGGTAACATCGATTGTATAATGACGAAAGAGAAATATGTTTTCTTCTCCCAATTTGTTTACTATTGACTCTTCATAAGTGATTTCATTTTCTACCTCTATAAAATTTTGATTTCGTTATGGTCTTTGTTTCATTAATATGAGTTAAGTTTCTTTTTCTTTTAACTTATTCTATGAATTCGGTGAATTACATAAGTGTCAATTTAAAAAATGGACATATGTAAAAATTAGTTTCATTCCAGATACATATATATGAATCAAAATTTTGAAAAAAAAATCACCGGCAAACTGTGTTAAAATCTAATATATCAAATTTTATAGAATATACGTGCAGACTCGAAATATAAACGTCTGTCTAGTATATATTCACCGGCTCGGTCTAAAAATCATCTAATTCTATAACAACAAAACAAATTATTTATTTCACCAGTTCGGGTAATATCTGAATCCGAACGAGTAATATCTGAACCCGAATGGATATCCAAAGATAACCAAACATAAGTAACTAAACTCTATATTTCTAGTTTACTTTTCTCATTTTACTCAAAATATTTATATTAATGATGCTTATTGATCAAAATTAGATAATATACATATACTTATGGATAAAATCATTTGCTACTCACTTAAAATACATATCAAGCTCTTGTTTCTTGCATAAACAAAAATTGCATCAAAAATTTCAAAACAACAACTAAATTAGTGTCTTTCTGCTTTTAAAGTTTTATCTCCAAACCTTTTAATAGTTTAATCTTTTAAAAATTAGAAAAACGGTTAAGTTAAATACATTTTAAATACAAAAACTTAAAAAATGAATAATTTATTTTTTTTCTTCAAAATAAATATCCAAACCTGACCCAAAATACCTGAACCCGAACATAAAATACCCAAATCTGACTCGAAGTGTAGAAATACCCGAACGTGTTCTATATTTTTATACTGAAATATCTGATATGAACCCGAACGTGTATTCGAACGCTCACCCCTACGATATATGATGAACGTGTATTCTTGGTTGAACAAAAAAAAAATTAAACCATTGATCACAAAATTTTCAATGGGTGACTTTTACCATTTTTAGTAATTTATAGTCGTTTTTAAAAATTCAAAATATAACATATAAGAAAAACTCTAATTTTTTTTTATTATATGCTCAATGTGATTTTAAATTTCTTTTAATAGTATAAAATTAAATAAAAAAGTGAGAAATTAGAAAAATTGTTATCAAATATGTATTATTCATAATCATTAATTATCATATATATGTTAACTTTATTAGATAATTCTGTAGTTTTTATTTAAGGAAAGAAAAATATTCATTTGTACACTACTAATTAATTCGATAGTTAGCTTAATAAAAAACATAGTATATGTTTATATGGACCAACTTATTTTTTTAATAATTCTAAGAATCATTCTCGTAATGACACGTGGTTACGAAAATATTTTGTAATGCTCCAGGATTAATATATAGGGGATGATATCATGTTCTGGTTTGTTTTTTCAACAATTTTTTCGTATATGTTGAAAAAATATCATAAGTCACATCAGTGGGTTTCATTGAGCAACGTCAGCGTCCACTAAGACGAGGTGATTGGTGAAGGCTAACGGGCCGGTGTCATTGGACCACCTTCTTTTTCTTAATAAAACCAAAACCAATTGGACCTTTTTTAGAAACTTTAAAATAATCCAATGATGGTATTCCACTGTATATTACATACTATCTTATTATAAAGTTGCTTACAACACATTAATATATTTTCAAAATTATGACATGTGTTAAAATAAGTTTCCTTAAAATTATTTTCTCAAAATTTAAAATAACATAATTGTAACACATGAAAATAAAAAAGAAGATTGTAACATGTGTTAAAAACAATTTCTTTATAATAATTTTCTTAAAATTAGTTTTCCGAAGTTTCAAATTAAGATGATCACTAACGCATAACAATAACAAGTTTCAAGATTATGACATGTAACAAAAACAGTTCCCCTATAAATATTATAATTATTTAATAACAATTAAGAATGTTGTTGTGTTTAGTTTTTTTAATGTGCTTGGTCACATAATAAAATCAAACACATGTTTGTATATGATGTTGTGTTTGGTCATACAACACTTATTATTATTACCGTAATTTACGTTTGTACGTGTTTGATAAAAAAAAAAAGACAAGTATCATATATCACTTTATTAGGCTTTTTTATTTAGTGTTTTTCTTTTAATTCAAATTTTAATAAATTTATTATCTGGAAATATGTCATCAAATAAACGACGAAAAGTTATTTAAAACTATAATAACTTAATAAAAACATCATTGTCATTATTGGAAAAGTGAAAAGAAATTTTTTGTAAAAAATAAAATCATAGGAATAAAATTTCTCTTACTTGATGAGAAGGTAAAATAGTTTAATTTTTATTTTAAAAATCTGATATATTTGAAGTTAAAATGATTTATTTTTATACATGAAAATACAATTTAGGGCATTCATGATATGCTGAGTCTGTATGTGTAGGTCATATTATATGTATGTATACTTTGTTTACTAGTTCGATTCACAGGTATTTTCTGAACCAAACGGATATCTAAAATACCCTATAATAGAGATTATTTTGGTATTTAACAAACTTGAACTGGCTTTTCGATCCTTTATGGAGTGATTAGTTGGAATGTAAATGCATGCTTTAACTTTAACTTTTATCTACAGTTTTTAAATTACCAATCATGCTTTAAGTCAATTTTTAAAACTACATAAAAAATAAAAAAATGGCTGTAGAAATATATTTCTAGTGTCTTTATTTTTTCTATTTAATTTTTAGAGTATACATCTACAGCAGAAAAAACTTTAAAGTCTAAATTTTATAGCAGCACATGTTTTTAAGGTTACAACCCAACCAATTACACCCCTCTCCTCGTATTAGTATTACACATCAATTTTCGTATTTATCATTTCTTAAAATATTTTCTGATATGAAAAATAAAATCAAGATTATGCGGCTGAAAATATTTCTTTCTCAGTAATATTAGGCTACAGAAGGGATACACATTTTTTCTACCTGTTTTACATAATCAAGATTCTGACCGCTTTGGTATGCGAAGGTGCCGTTGACTGCCTAGCCTTTGCTTATGTGGTAATTTTTCTCTGTTTTCCCAGTTGATATTATTGTTAGTATAATAAAATATGAGAAATTCTTGGAGTGAACCTCTAGATTCACCAACCAATAATATTTGATATCTTTTAAAAAAGGAAACAAAATTAAATTTTCAAATAAGATTATATTTTTAAAATAAAACAATAAAAATACATAAAAATAGTTAAAAAAATATATATATTGTTAAACCGTTAGCAAAATACTAAATCGTATACCCTAAACTCCAAACCCTAAATTATAAACCTTAAATCTTAAATAAACCGTAAACCATTGGAAAATTTTAAACCCTAAATCATACATTAAAAATTAAATCTTAATAACACTAAACCCTAAACCCTAATCACTAAACCCTTGGATAAACCCTGAAGCCTCGGATAAATCATAAACTCTAAATCAAAAATATTTAAAATTAAACCTTAGAGTTTATGATTTATCCAAGGGTTCAGAGTTTACCCAAGGGTTTAGGG
Organism: Brassica napus; assembly: GCF_020379485.1. Lineage (NCBI taxonomy): Eukaryota > Viridiplantae > Streptophyta > Magnoliopsida > Brassicales > Brassicaceae > Brassica > Brassica napus. Next base: position 36,158,879 of record NC_063446.1, read on the forward strand.
TTTAGTGTTATTAAAATTTAAATTTTAATGTATGATTTAGGGTTTAAGATTTTCCAACAGTTTAGAGTTTATCCAAAGTTTAAGGTTTAACGTTTAGGGTTTAGTATTTTGTCGAAGACTTAACAATATTAATTAATTTATTTTTTGTAACTATTTTTATGTATTTTTATTATTTTCTTTTAAAAATATAATCTAATTTGAATATTTAATTCTATTTCCTTTTTTAAAAGATATCAAATATCAAATACTCAAATACTATTGGATGGGGTGAACCCAAGAATTTCTCATAAAATATCTCTATTATTTGTCATTTTACTTCATTTCATTTTTTACCTTCAGGGAGAAAATATTCACGACAGAACAAGAATATCAGCGTTTAGCATTTTAGCTGGTATCAAAATGATCTCTGCACTTTGTGGAACATTAGTTGCTCGATTTCTACCCGTAGCATTGATTTTTAAGGTAAGTTATCCTCTTTAACGTCAAATCTTCATGTGTGATTCAAAATCTTATCAATCGAACTTTATCTCGCAAAATAAGAGACATGCTTTTTGTGTGGATAAATTAGGTTTCAGCTATATCTTTTCTTGTTGGTCTGTTGTACATGAGAATTTTCCTAAAGAAAAGGCTAAACAATGATGAAGTTCGTCATCATCATCAAGATGAGCACGCTAGCAGTGATGTTACGATGTTAGCAGAGCCGATTCTAAATGACACAGCCATTAAAACAAGTGTATTTAACAAGAAGCAATCTTCTTTGAAAGATATGATATTCTTGATGAAAACTAGGTATATTTAAATGCATGTATTTATATATCTTTTTTTTGTAAAAAGGCTTTCGTAAGAATGTATTTATATATCACTCTAGATATAATGATGGATATGGATCCTTTTTTGGTAATCAATATGGATTTTTATTGCAGTACCATATTCGTGCAAGCATTGGTTGTTACGTTCTTCAGCAGTTTCTCAGATAGTGGAATGCAGTCTGCTTTCTTGGTTTAGCTCATATATATCATTTTATATTTGAGTGTTTTTATTATTATCAATTAATGAATAAAAACATATGAAGTTTTTTGTAACTATGTAGTATTTTCTGAAAGCGCGTTTTGGATTTGACAAGAACCAGTTTGCTGATCTCCTGCTGTTGATTACCATCGTTGGGTCTATCTCTCAAGTAATTAATTACGAGTTATGTGTAAATAACACTTCAATATTTTTTGTACATCATGCCTTAAATAAATTTACTTTCATCAGCTGTTTGTACTGCCAAGATTTGCCTCTAGCATTGGAGAACGCAAACTTTTATCAACAGGTCTTTTTATGGAATTTATGAACGTAAGCAGCATTTTTTTGTCTTGAAATCCTAAATAATTGATCTCGGCATGTATTTAGAATGGTGCATGTGTTTCTGATGCAGATGGCCATTGTCAGCATTTCTTGGGCACCATGGGTGAGTCGGTTGAAAGTAAGGACTTGAGTCAATGTTCAAATCTCAATATTATTTTATGTTTTCTTCTTGTTTCTAATTTCTCAGGTTCCTTATCTCACCACTGTGTTTGTACCTGGATCCATAATTGTGATGCCATCAGTAAGAATGTTGACATTATCATTAGTTCTTAACAATGGTGTTTTTCCTACTTAACTGACTCTAAACAATTTGGTTATAGGTTTGTGGTATTGCTTCAAGACAAGTCGGACCCGGTGAACAGGTAGGAACTAGTATATATCTTGTTGTAGGATTGAGTGTTGGTTCTGTGAATTATGTTTGAGTTGATGAAGGGGAAAGTGCAAGGATGCATATCTGGAGTGAAGTCCTTTGGGAAAGTTGTGGCACCATTTGTTTTCAGTCCACTGACAGGTTTGTGAAGCCGTAAGTACACAACTTACTGCTAAGTTTCATTTAGGCTATTGATATATATTGGTTTAATTTGTACAGCGTTGTTCCTCTCCAACAATGCACCATTTTATTTCCCTGGATTTAGCCTTCTGTGCATCGCCTTATCTTCGGTATGGACATTTCATCCTTCATGAGTACTTTGATTCGATTGTCCAGGAACAATGATGAACCAAACTTTTCATCCATGCGCAGATGATTGGTTTCTTGCAGAGCCTACTGATGAAAGATGTACCTCCTCAATCATTGAACAAAGAAATCAACAACAGCTCGAGGGAGGAAGTGTGATTACAGGAACTCGCTATTTAAAAATATAAATAGTGTCAATATAGCATGTAATAACTCATCAAGTATATAAAGAGAGTGCTCTTGATTGTGTGGCAAACAAACAAGTAAACGATTTCAGGAAACAAGAGAGCATGATGTCAGCCATACAAGCTTTATTTTGTTGCTTTGGCCTTTCTTTGGGGTTTTCAACGATGACTAAGAACACAAGAGAACCGTATATAATTTTGTCTAAAAGCCAGGGGTTTTCTGTGTGTCTAATCTTATGAAAATCTCTATTTTTATTGTTATCTTATATTAATAAAAAGCACCATCGAAGTAATCAAGCTACATCAAATATTAGCATTTCATATATATCTAATATATACAACACCCTCATTACTAAAATATAGTTTAATGTCTCTCATTTTCTTTTAGATACCACTCTTACTTTAACACCCATATAGTATGGTTATCCACTTAATCATAGAAGCAAAATCATCTAATTACCCTGTATATCAGGGTTTTGTGACCAACCAGGTGGAACTCTATTTGAGACAACAGTGGGCATGGTCTTGACATTGATGTCAAGCGGGTGAAAACGATACTGAATGTCAAGCTCAAGCAGGATTTTGATCACCTCCTCAACCAACAAGGCCCTTCTTGTGAATTTCTCTCCCATGTTTTGGTGGTTAATCTTATGTCGTGGCCATATTGCTAACCTCACAATGTTCAAATCTTCCACATCCTTTACAATGATATCGGCTTTCGGGTACCAATACTCTGGCTTGCTATCAATGTAGCTGTAGTTTTTCCCAAAAGAAAATAAAAGATCATCATGATTATCATTAAGCTGTCTACAACATTAGGTACGATGTGTGTGTTTTACCTTGAGATTCGTTGTTTGATTGCAACAATCTTTTCAGGTGGAGTAGTAATGTGGACACAACATTGCACTTCATCTCCCATGTCCGGACTACGGTTATAATTGTGGATTGCTTTCTGCCATAGAAGAATATTCGGATACACAATCTTCAGATTGTCAGCCCTCAAGAACACTGTTGTGAGAATGTTCATTTCCTCCACCACCATCTGCACATTTGATCATTTAAGATTTAAGTAAATAGACTCAAAAACACACTTGATATTTTAGTTTTTTTTTTTTAAATTACCTCTACAGTATCAATCACCAACCGATCACCAACATCATAAGGGTGAATGATGAAAAGGAAGATGATTGATTCAAAGACGGTCTTGAGAGAGTTTCCAAACATAAAGGCTAAGAGTACAACTTGCGAAGTTAAAAAGAGAAGAGACTTTGAAGTGGCAATCTCAAGAAGGACTAGCCATATGATTACTATGACAATTGCAGTGAGAAAATTAATCATGTGATGGAGTTTGTTCACTGCTGTTTTGGTATCGTTAAGTGTCAGTGCAAGCGCTCTTCGCTCTCTGAAAGCATTCACCTAATTAGGCAAAGTCAAGAACAGAGTTACATAATGCATAAACTGAACAACAAAACTTGTTGTAATAATTTACCAGCCAGTTCTTCAAGGCTGATTTGGTGATCTTTTTGGTCACTAATGCACCTTCGAAGAGACTCATTGTCTTAATCGCCTCGTCTGCTCGCAGAAACCTCATCAAATCCTCCAAGTAAATGTGCCTTTTTGTTTCCATGCATATATGAGTTTGTTAGAGGTTTTAGAAATGAATCGTTAAAGAAAGAAGATAAAATGTTGTAGACTCTCTCACTTTGTTCCACGTTGAGCCACATTCTTAAAAATCTTTCTTGCAGCCGCTTTAGCTTCTTTTTCGCTCCGTATCTGTCTGATAGACTCATCTTCAGATGTGTTTTGAAGCGCTTGCTCATCCAATGTCGTCAAGGAGACATGTCTCACAATCTTGATCAGTCTCTTCATGTTCCAAGCCGATACATTCTTCTGATTCATCCTATTCAAATCATTCATCGTGATTCCACTATCGGTTCCTGTCTTTGGGATGATCGGAGTCTTCACGCTGTTCGACACACTCCCGTTCTTTTCCGGCGGAAACGCAGCAGAATAAAGGTCAGGCGATAGATCAGCGCCTCCTTTCTGCATCTTGAAGATCTCTTCTTGCGCTCGCTCTTCCTCTTCTTCGATCCTGCTCAGCTCAAGCATCGGCGGTCCGGATAACGTCTCTATCAAGTAATGGTGAAACAGCGCTTCTTGAATCCGATCAAAGTAGGTGCTGACGTGGAACGAAGAGGCTAGAACTTTAACCACCAATGTCTTGATCAACCACAAGATGGTGCTCAACAAGAAACAGGTCAAGATCTTGGTCACCAAAAGCAGAACGTCGCTCTGAGTTTCTCTTTCTACTTTCTTGTCGAACAAGAAATGCCACGCGATGAGAACGAGCCCTAGCCAGAGACAGTTCTGAACAGCCGTCTTCACGCCGTAGACAAAGTAAAGAACCCTCTTTCTCAAAAGGAAGTTTCTCTCAATAAAGAAGACGATGATTCGGATTCCCATCCCCGAGACAAGCCTCCCGCAGATGAGAACAAGAAACACCACTTCCCATTTCCACAAGTGAAGCTTCCAAAGCGTCGTGTCTCTCCATGAATGAAGCCCTAAACTCAACACTAACAGAACCACGACGGAGATCAAGCTCAGCCATTGAAGCAGCGTTATAGCGTCCATTTTTGTCCTTCTATATTCTTCAGGAACATCTTCCTCAGCTAATGAATGATCATCTTCTTCCTCGAGACTTGATTGTCTCGCAAGTAAACCGGATCTTAGCTGTTCTGATGTCCCCATCCAACTCGAATACTGCTGCTCCTCTTCTTGTGGAGGATCTATCAGCCTTGATCTTGCTTTCGCCCTAGAGACGAGCTCTGTTTTCCTCATCGATGAGCATCTCACAACTACTTCTTCGTCCTGATCTTGCGGGTCTAAGTTCATCCGCATTGTCGCCGAGGAAAAAGAAGTGGAATACGTACGAGAACGGACCGAACCTGAAGAATCATTGATTTTGAAAGAGACTTTCGACGCGTCTAACCCAGAGGCTGGTGTGTTGGTGATATCCTCTGTTTCCTCGTCCACATCGAGTGTAATCTCATCGCGGTATTGCGGGAAATCGAAACTACCGCTCTTCTGGCCTTGCGTGTGATCATCGGTTCCAATGTCTTGCCAGACCGTGTAGCTGGAGTCACGTTCCATGTCTGCTTTGTTGCCGTCGAGGCTTGAGCCTGCGCTCTGGGTGCTTATGATCTTTTTGTAAGACCTATAAGAGTTAAAGGGTTTTCGCAAATCCATCGCAAAACCATAACAAAACAAGATGAAAGAACGAGCAAAGACATGAACATCAAGAATGTTTTAGAAACATAAACTTGGAAGCTTTCTGAATCTCTGATGATGCATTGTTTTTTTTACGTTATAGTTTGGGAAAAAGAGTTACGAGTTTTTATTTGTATTTAATCGCGTTATGATCTTTTTTGGTTCTCTGTTACTCAACTGTATTAACAATTGTGATGTGTTTACGAGTTTTTAAACCTCCATGAGTTGGATTAAGTCTTAATATAGCAATTAATTCGTGTTCTGACTAACGATCACTAAATTTAATACAATGTTTTTGCACATATCACGTTCTCTATTTTGGTATGATAATGATTTGTGTTATTAGGGTTGGTACATTTAACACCTAAACACAACACAACACCTTCTCTTGAGTACCTGCGACATTTTATTCATGTTTCCCTTGTTCCTCACGTCAATATAGGAGGAGATAAAAAAAACCTTATTCGGTGGTTTATTTTTTCTCCAGTTATACTCAGAAATAAATCACCATGATATGATTAGAATCCATAGCTGGGTTAATTCATAGATTAGAAGCAGAAGGTAACAAAATTTGACACAATTTCTTTTTTTTTTTGACACAATTTCTTGTTATTAGTAATTATTAAATGGTTGTATGAGATTAGGCTTAAGTGTGTGATTAGTCAAGAGGTTATAGATTTTCCTTCATCCTAAAAGCACATGCAAGATTTGATTCATAGGTTGGTGTTTGTGGTATCACATGAATCTTCAAAATGTCAAATTAAACAGTAATGATTCAGTGGATGGAAATGAGATAAGCCTTAACTGTTCAAAATAGTATACAATTGTTTCCTTATACATGTAAGAGGAGTCATATATGGTTAATGATTGGTAATTAGAAACTAACTACTGTATGTTGGTTACAAAATTTGTTTACTGCTTTTGCTTACATTTAGGCAAAAAGAAAAGCATTAGGGTTTCTTCATGAAGTTCAAGCAGGGGTTTGCGACCAGCCTTGTGGAACTCTGCTGGAGACAACTGTAGGCATTGCTTTGACATTGATACCCATTGGATAAAACCGGTACTCAATGTCGAGTTCGAGGAGGATCTTAATTATTTCTTCGACCAAGACGGATCTTCTTGCCCATCTCTCAAGGATGTCTTGGAAATTAAACCTGTGATCTGGCCAAATTACTAACCTTACCATGTTCAACTGTTCCACGTTCTTTACAACGATCTTAGCTGATGGGTGCCAATACTCTGGCTTGTTGTCAATGTAGCTATACATTTCCATTAAAAAGAAGGATCAGCACAATGTATTTTCAAAAGTATAATGAGCATTAAAGGACCAAATGTTTGTTTTTTTACTTTGATATTCTTTGCCTGATCGTTGCAATCTTTTCATGAGGCGTAGTAATGTGGACACAAAACTCGATTGTATCAGTCATGTCTGGACTGCGGTAGTAATTGCTGATCGATTTCTGCCATAAAAGACTATTCGGATACATAATCTTCAGATTGTCATATCTCAAGAACACTGTGGTAAGTATGTTCATCTCCTCCACCACCAACTGTATTTAATCAACATTTCGTTAGCGCTGTACACTTTAAAATGTGTCACGTTTTGTTGGTTTTACCTGTACATCGTCAATCTCACAGCGATCACCAACATCGTAAGGATGCACGATGAACAAGAAGATGATGGACTCGAAGACAGTCTTGACCGTGTTCCCAAAGATGAAGGCCAATAGTACAACTTGTGAACTTACGAAGAGAAGTATTTTGGAGGATGCGATTTCCAGAAGTACAAGCCATATGACAGCTATGACAATGGCAGTGACAATATTGATCATGTGATGAAGTTTGTTCACAGCTGTCTTGGTGTCGTTGAGTGTCAAGGTAAGAGCTCTTCGCTCTCTGAAAGCATTGACCTACTCAAAGTCAACAAACAGGGATATATATATATATAGAGAATCTAGGAGGATATAAAGTTCTTTGCAGAAATTAAAAATTACCAGCCAATTCTTCAAAGCTGATTTGCTGATCTTTCTTGTCTCTGGTGCACCTTCGAAGAGGTACATTGTCTTCACCGCCTCGTCTTCACGTAAAAATCTCATCAAATCGTCCAAGTAAATGTGCCTTTAGTTCATTCATATATATGATTATATTAGTAAACTCAGCATTTGTTACAAATAAAAAATATTCAGGCTATCCGTATTGAAGATCTCTCAACCAGAATCTCTCACCAAAAATAATCATATTTTAATCGTAGAGTTTCTAAAAATTTGAGAGACTCATTTTAAAGTTTCTCTAGTTGAGAGATCTCCAATGCGGATAACTTTGGAAGAAAAAGAGGAAACTTTGGACAGACTTTGAGCCGCGGCGAGCCACGTTCGTGAAAATCTTCCTTGCAGCTGCTTTAGCTTCTTTTTCGCTCCTTATCTGTCTGGTGGATTCATCTTCGTTCGTGGTTTCTTGCATCTGCTCGTCCAACGTGGTGAGCGAAACATGCCTCACAATCTTCATTAGCCTCTTCATGTTCCAAGCTGAGATGTTCTTATGATTCATACTCTGAAGGTGCTTCACGCTGATTCCACCATCAGCTGCTGATTTCGAGATGACCGTTGAGAGTTTCGGATTCAGCACTCTCCCGCTCTTTCTCGGCGGAAACGCAGCCGCGCAGAGATCAGGCGGTAACTTAGCACCTGCGTTCTGCAGCTTGAAAATCTCTTGTTGCGCCCTCTCTTCCTCTTCCTCAATCCTGCTCAGCTCAATCATGGGAGGACCCGACAACGTCTCGATCACGTACTGGTTAAACAGAGCTTCTTGAATCCGGTCAAAGTAAGTACTGACGTGGAACGAAGAAGCGAGGACTTTGACCACCAGCGTCTTGATTAACCATAAGATAGTGCTCAACAAGAAACACACCAAGATCTTGGTTACGTAAGGAAGAAACTTGCTATCCGTCTCTCGTTGTACTTTCTTGTCGAACAAGTAACGCCAAGCGATAAGAACCATACTGAGCCAGAGACAGTTCTGAACAGCTCCCCGGACACCGTAGACAAAGTAAAGAACTCGTTTCCGCAAAAGAAAGTTTCTCTCGATGAAGAAGACGACGATTCTGATTCCCCATCCAGAGACCAGCCTCCCGCATATAAGAACAAGCAAGAACACTTCCCATTTCCACAGATGAAGGTTCCAAACTCTCACTTTCTTCCAAGAAGGGATCGATAAACTACACGCTAATGCAGCTATTATAGCCACTAAGCTAAGCCACTCGAGCAAGGTTATAGCGTCGAGTTTCCCTTTCTTATACTCGTCAGGTATATCTTCCTCCGCTAATGGATCATCCTCTTCATCAATATCCCCGAGTAAACCGGATTTTAACTGACCCGACCGCCATCCAGAGTACGATGTGTCTTCCTCCTGTGGTGGATCTTGAAGCCTGGATCTTGTCTTGGTTCTTGAAACGAGCTCTGCTTTCCTCTGAAACGACCTGTTTTTTTTTTTTGAAAGAATGTTAAATTTATTCATTAAAAAAACTTTTTTACAACATGTGTAACACGTAGTTAATTAGTATTTTCAAAACGACCTGTTTGATGTGCATCTCACAACCTCTTCTTCCTGCTGATGGGACTCTTGATTCGTCCGCATTGTTCTGGGCGAACAAGACGAAGGAGTAGTGGACTTTGGAGTAGTGGACGAAGAAGGAACCGAGCCGACGAAGTTTATACCAGCTTTTTGAACGTTGAAAGAGACTCGTAAGTCCTTCGCCGGGTCGAATGATGAACGAGCCGTTGATGTAGGGGTTGGTTGTGTCTGGTGACTTACGTCATCGTTGTCTTGATCCACGTCGAGTGTGATCTCTCCTCTACCTCCCCATTGTCGATGTTCTCCTCCAGACTTTGGCTCCTCCATAGGCGGCTGCGGCTTCCCTGATCCGAAGTTGAAGCTGTCGCTCAGTGTCCCGCTCTGTCGATTAATAGTGGTCGGATCTTTAAGGCTGGTTCGTGCCGGCTCCTCGGAAGTTCCAGTGTTTTCTTGCCAGAACTTGTAGCTGGAATCTCGTTGCAAGGGTGCGTTTCGGCCGTCGTCGAGGCTAGAACGAGAGCTCTCTGTTTTGCGGTGGGCCATGCTAAGGTGGTGATCGTGGTCATGGAGAATCGGACGGTTCTCAGGGCTTGCTTCACTTTGATTACCGGGGCTTCGTATCTGTTTGTACGTGCTGTGAGATTTGAAGGAGTTTCTGAAACTCATCGGAAAAAATGAACGAAATTAAAAAAAAACAAAATTACAAATGTTTAGACAAGGAAACATAAACTTCGGCGCTTGTTATGATGCACGGCACAAAACTTTACATAGTTTGGAACAAAGCTTTGCGTGTAATTTCATGGGACGTAGACTTTGATTGGAATTTGGAAAGCTTTAGATTGACTGAATTACCTTAAAATATGCGATTCTTCAAGTTTTTTATTAATAAGAAAAATTTGTGGAACAGATTTAATTCGTGAAATGATAATAGGTGAAGATACAATATAGCAACTAATTATAGCAAACAACTGACATAATTTGGGGCAATTACATTCAAGCTTGAATGGTCTTCTTCTTGACGAAGTGTCTACGTGTGGCACATGTAATAGGGTCCACAGCAACCAGCGAAAAGTGATGATTAACTCGGGTTTCTTATAGTGGAGTTTTTAACAGAAGTTAAGAAACTGTTTCTTAACTTTTAACTAAAAAAAGCTAAGAACCGGTTCTTAAATAAGAACTTTAAGAACCGGTTCTTAACTTTTTTAGTTAAAAATTAAGAAACAGTTTCTTAACTTCTGTTAAGAACCCCACTCTAAGAACCTCGGGTTAATCATGGTCTAATATGTTTTAGTTGTATACTATATTCTATTTGTATAACCAATAAAAATAGGAAAGGTTCCGATTCTGATTTCGGTTTTGAAACGGGAAAGAAACTTCAGATAAAGCTTCGGTACAATTCATATTATACGATTTTGTAAAAAAAAATTCCAATTGTTCAAAAAATGTTTTCGTAATTTTCATTCTACGGATTAGTTCTGCAATTTAAATATATGCACTTTATCTTTTTTCTCTTTCTACTCTCTCCAACTTCTCACTAGAAAACTTCAATCACCATCGTCGATCGGTAGCCGGTGGCTCTTGCTGCCGGTTACCATATTTTATCTTTTTGTTTTTTTGTATGTAAATATTCGATCTGTTGATCGAACTTCTGTTCCGGTTGCGGATTCTCACTTTCGCTAGGCGATCTTTTGGTGTGTTTTTGTTCAACCAAATCAGAACTGTTCACGAATCTATTTCTTTCTTTGATTTGTGTTGACACTTTCTCTTCATGCAAGATCTAACCATAAATCCCGGAACTTGTGTTTGTCTTCTGGTACTAGCCGAGTGCTAGATCTCATCCGAGGGGGCGTAATCGTTTCTTCCTAAAGAGAAAGATAGGAAGATGCTCCCTTTTGGTTGAAGAATCGAAGGTGTTGGATTTGTGTGATTGATTTGAAGCAGATTAAGTAAAGTCAGGGTTTCTTTGAAACGTCCTGACAGATGATCTGTTTTTAGATCCATCAGTTTTCCCAGGAATTAAGGATCGGTGACCACTCGGAGATCAAACTACAAGAACCGGCGAGCTTTGTATGAAGAGTTCAAGGTAGATTCGAAGGAAGCGGTAAAGCTTATGCGTCTCATCCGAGAAGTTTACCGGGGAGATGATCGGAAGATAGACCGCCGGTGAGAACATTGAAGTCAAGTCGAGATTCTTCTTGCCGTTTCATCAGCCAACCCAATAGTCAACACGTGTTTCCACGTTTTTCTTTAATATTGTAGTTATCATCTTTTGTTGAAATCAGTTTATGAATTGGGTTGTAATGGGCCTTCGGTTTACCTTGTTTGGGCTTTAAGCCTTTAATAATATCAATGTTAAACGGCAGCGTTTAAGGAAAGAGGGAATCGTGGAACCTTGTGGTAGATGTCTTGGAAGTATACCAGGATCCAGGTGGGTTAATGAGCTCTAAATTACAAATTCGTATCTAGTCGGGTCAGAATTGATCTCTGAGATATTATCATCCCTCTGGTGAGATTTGTAAGGTGTAAAGCTTTTCCTCAGATTCATCCATCCATGGTCGATTGGGCAACACTCCCGAAGGATCTCCTAAACCTAATCTCCAAATCCCTCGATTCCTCCTTCGATCTCCTCCAATTCCGCTCCGTATGCTCCTCATGGCGCTCCTCCGCCGAGGCGAAGCCTCCTCTCCCGACTCACCACCTCCCGATCCTCCCCGATAACGGCACAAGCCTCTTCCCGGACTCCGCCGTGGGGTTCCGCCTCTCGCAGCGTAGCATCCTCCTCGTCAAACCTCACAAACCGCCAATCAACGGATCCGATCTGTTCGGATGGCTCGTCAAGGTCGAGGAAGACCTCAACGCTCCTCGCGGCAAGGTGACGCTTCTCGATCCGATGAGCGAGACGATACACTCTCTCCCTGAGCATTTCCCTCGATCTCTCGATATGTCAGAGTTCAAGATTCGAGAGCTAGGTCGCGAGTTCAAGCTTCATTACTTCAATACAGTCGGTGATATCATCAACAGTTTGTACTTGGAGAAGGCCGTTGTTAGGTACTTAGATAGTTGCAGCAAGTTCGTGTTGCTTACGATTCATGTTTCCGGGAAGTTAGCTGTGTTCACCTCGTGGGATCGAGCTTGGACTGTGATCAACGACATGCCTTCTCCTTACGATGATGTGATTGTGTTTGACGGGCGTTTCTTCGGTGTTGACAACAATGGGAGGACTGTGGTTGTGGATTTTGCCGATTTGAAGCTTGAGTTGGTTGCGAGTCCTGTGTATGGCGGTGACAAGAAGTTCTTGATTGAGTCTTGTGGCGAGATGTTGATGGTTGATATGTATTTGAGCATGGAGGAGGTGGATGGGGATCCTGGGTTCGGAGAGGAGGTTTTTGAGCATCATGCGGTTTTTATGAATGAGAGGACGGTGAAGTTTAAGGTTTTTAAGTTTGTTGAAGGGGAGAAGAGTTGGGTTGAGGTTAAGGATCTTGGGGGTAAGATGTTGTTCCTTGGGGATGACTGTAACTTCACTGCGTCGGCTTCTGATTTGTTACCTTCATGTGGTGGGAGTTGTGTGTTCTTTAACGGTAATGTCTTCAACGAGGATAACGTGGATGCAATGCAAGATCGAGATTTGGGAGTGTTTGATTTCAGGAGTGGGAAGATAGAGCTGGTGCATAAACTCCCTGAGTATGCTAAGCTGTTCTGGCCTCCACCCCCATGGATTACTTCTCGTGAGGTGAGTCAGTGGTTTCCATTTTCTCAACACCCGGAATACTGTTTGTCTAGGATCGTTTGCTTTTAGTTAGTTAGCTGCTATTGTAGCTACGGAAACTCTATGGCATTATCCTCTATCTCCGTCCTTTTTTGAATTAGTTAGTAGTCTCTGAACATACATTAGGTTTCTTATAAGTTTGCTTTTCCATCATTTTTTTTGATCTCTACTATCATGATGCTCTTATTTCCCATTAGTCTCGCTAAATGTCTGCTCATTGCTAATATGTGAAACCCTTTACTGTCTCAGCGCGCTGAAGATCATCCGGGAGAAACATCATCCCAATCATGAAAAATGTTATTTGTGTAATTTGGAGTTTGCGGCCTTGGAGATTCAACAGATACGGAGGTTAATTATCTCTCTCTGATATTTGTGAGATTAAGAACCCAGAGAGGCGGGCTCTTACTTATATCACATGTTTGTGTCTGTTCTTTTACGTTTACCCTTTCCATGTTTTCAGTAACTTTGCATTTGTACATAGATAAACTCTCTTTGTTTTTTTTCTTCTCAAAGATGATGGATGATATTCGTTGGAGAACCAAACCCATGTTTTTCTTCCAAAATATTTTGTTACACCCTGCAAGAGCCAAGTAATGATTTTTATGTGAAAAAACAGTAACACATGGATTTTAATAATTCTGGAACTCAATTAGATGTTGATGATTTAATACAGAAAATGTTAAAATATCAAATAGAAAACATGGCATAAACCGGTTTCAAATTTCTAAACCGATGTTCGATATTCACCGTTCAAGCATCAAGTTCACATCGGATCAGTGAAAACTTCTGTTCTAAAAATCGGCCGCTTAGCCGCTACGCGTCACTCTTCTTCCGCTTCGATTTATGCCAAATCGGTTTAAAAAATCGGATATCCGATTTTTTCCGCCTAGACCGTCTCAATGGCCGCCTAGCCGGCCGTCTAATCTATTTTTTTATTTATTTTTTTTTTTATTTTATTTTTTTTATTTTTATTTTATTTTTTAATAATATTTTTATTTTTTATTTGATCTAAAATTTTATAAATATCATTTATATTCATAATTTTGATGAAAATTACACTATATTAAGTTTATATATTCTATTTGTGTGTTTTATACAATCTTAAACATGAAAATGTATTAATGTTATACACAATTAAAATTAACATGTTATTATACCACAGTAAACTATCTAAAAATTCTGCCCAGCATAATTTCCGATTAATCCCCGATTTTCTCTTTAGACGCTAGGCCCAACCCGACCGTCCGAGTAGCGCCCGGCGCGTTCAGGGGTGAAAACGTATTAGAGAGCGAGTGATGTTGGTAACAGATTTAACGCTGAAACAGAAAGATAGTCGTTGTTGAACTCTGTCCGGTCAAAAAATAAAAGTCGGTCGGTTTTGAAACTGCCAAACGGCCTAACCCGAATTGCCTCATCTTCATCCCCTAAAAGCATATTAATTCCATCTCACTGGATTCTCTAGATTTTGGTAACTAAGGGTTTACAAAGTTCTTCCCTTTTTCTGATTACGAATTGGGTAGTCTTACTAGAGAATCTGTCGTTTAATCTTGAATTGCTGCAACTGATGAAATCGAAGTCTGGGTTTTGATTCTGATGAATGAAGTATGTAATTTTAGAAAAATTGGATCTCAATTTCGTTGATTTATTGTTATGTACTTGGTTACTTACACTATTCTATGCAGGTGTGGTTGTTACCAGAACCTCGACTCTTGTTTATCCTCTAACACTGCTGTCCACACACAAAGTCCATAACCCAGATGACGATAAGCACCTGTAGCATCGCTTTGCAACGCTTCCTTTTCACTCCGCCGCCTCAGAGCCTGAGCCAAGGTAGGAGAGAAGAGCTAAGAGCACCAATGGAGGTTCGGTGCAAGGCCGGAGCAGTGCCTTTGATGAAGCAAAGCCACAAGTTTCTCTCGTCCCTCTCTTCCCCTGCCTTGGCTGGAGATCCCTCAGCTACAAACCGACACATTAAGAAGTTCGTAGCTGCTTCCCCCAAGTCAGTGTCTCTCAATGTCCTCTCTCATCTCCTCTCACCTCACACTTCACTTCCCCATCTCTCCTTCTTTGCTCTCTCTGTGAGTCTTTGCTTTTTTCCTGCTTCACATCCACAAATGACTTGAAATTGTTTATTTATTTATTTATTTATTTTTCATGTCTTTAGTTGTATTCAGAAATTACTGACGCTTCGTGGTTTGATTGGAACCCTAAGCTCATTGCTGATCTTGTTGCTCTGCTCAATAAGCAAGAAAGATTCCACGAATCAGAAACTCTACTCTCTACTGCCGTTACAAACCTCAAGTCAAACGAACGAGACTTTGCTCTCTTCCTCTGCAACTTGGCTGAATCAAACTCTAAACAAGGGTCCGCACAAGGTTTCAAGGAAGCCTGCCTTCGTTTGAGAGAGGTATTACAAACATCGTCATCAGTTTACGTCAAAACCCAAGCTTACAAGTCTATGGTTTCTGGACTATGCAACATGGACCAACCTAACGATGCTGAAACCGTTATCGAAGAGATGAGACTCGAAAAACTAAAGCCGGGGGTGTTTGAATATAAGTCTGTTCTATACGGTTACGGAAGGTTAGGATTGTTTGATGACATGAACAGAATAGTGCATAGGATGGAGACAGAAGGTCACAGAGTCGACACGGTTTGTTCAAACATGGTCCTGTCTTCCTACGGAGCTCATGACGCTCTTCCCCAAATGGGTTCTTGGCTACAGAGACTGAAGGACTTCAACGTTCCTTTGTCCTTAAGAACGTACAACACGGTCTTGAATTCTTGTCCTACAGTCACATCAATGTTAAAAGACTTGAATAGCTGTCCGCTCTCTGTTTCCGAAGTGCTTACTTTTCTCAATGAAGACGAGGTGGTTCTGGTACGCGCATTGACTCAGTCGTCGGTTTTACATGAAGCCATGGAGTGGAGTTCGTTAGAAGGCAAGCTGGATCTGCATGGTATGCACTTGAGCTCGGCGTATTTGATAATGATGCAGTGGATGGATGAGATCAAGGTTAGGTTTAGTGGAGAGAAGTGTGTGGTTCCTGCAGAGATTGTAGTTGTCTCTGGCTCTGGAAAGCACAGTAGCGTGAGAGGAGAGTCACCGGTTAAAGCATTGGTTAAAAAGATGATGGTTCGTACCGGAAGCCCTATGAGAATCGACAGGAAGAACGTTGGTTGTTTTATTGCTAAAGGAAAAACGGTAAAAGAATGGTTTTGCCAATGAAATTGTTTTAACTGTGAGTTTAATCATTGGGTTCACAAGTTTTAATAGTAACTAGGTTCTTTTCCCAGGCTACGTCCGGGTTATTTATTTATAAACCGCTTGCTATTTAAAGAAAACTTCCGGTTTAATGTGAATATACCATATTTTTGTTGGTTGAATGTTATATATAATTTTTTCTTGCATTTTGTTATGTAACAAAAATATTTTTTTAGTTTTCTAAAATACCAAAACTAAAAATTTGTGTTCCACATGAGTTTAGCACATTTATTGAACCTAAAAAAGAATTCTTATATTGATCAAAGAGTAATATAAATATTTTAGATCATAGTTTAAAAAAAACTCATTTGCACCCAAACGGAAACCTCAAAACCATATTTGATTGCATCCAAACATCAAAAATGGAGAATCTACCGTAATAAGGAGTATAGTCTGAAACATAAATTTTAAAGAAAGCAAAGTCTGAAATGAAAACTATGAAGCAGGCAATGACTTAAGATATATTATCCACTCTTAGCACGCTTAGCTTCCTGTGATTCAAGACTGTCAGAAGCCTTTCTAATCCTCTCATCTGCTGGATCTTCAATGGCGTTTTGTGGAGCTGGTTCTGGGAGTACCTTTGTGACAGTGATGGTTTGAGTCTTGCCAGTGAGGTTACGCTGAGAGACTTTGACAACAAACTTGCGTGTCTGACCAATGGTATCCATGAGAGTTTGTGGAACCGGGACAGTGTGATCAGCTCCCACATCCTCGTTAAACTGACATTCAAGTAAAGCACTCGTGTGAGAACATAGACTGAGTTGGTGGATAAAAATGTTTGAAATTACCTCAAAGTATCTTGCAACTAACTCTGAAGCATGCTTGCCAGTCAATTCACGACCAGCATCACCAAGAAGGACAAACACCGCCTGCTCACTCTTGTCATAAACAGAGATCTTAGTTAAGTACCTGCCAAGAAAGGAAATTAGTAAAGATTGATGATAATAGATGGATGTAATGAAGCTAACAACTCTTACTGTGGAACTCCCACGACCTCAGAGTTGGCACACTTTTTGTTCGTACAAACCAATGAGGTAGGCCCTTTGGTCGCCTTTGTGTTACACCCACCACAAGAAAGATAATACCATGGGGAACCATGGAGTACATCATCGATAGTGGCTGTACACTCAAACCAAGCAACCTATGATAATGTTAAAAGAAATTTCTTAAGTACCCAAGCATATCGTATTAAATGGAAAGACATAGCAAACATTGTACCTTAGCAGTTTCTTGCTTGATGTAGGAGTAGAGTTCACCTAGAGTCACTGTCTCAGGCTTAGTGACTACATCTGCAATAACCTCGTTAGCAACACCTGAGTTGGAACCCAACCTGTTCAGAATGAGAAAGTGAACATTATAGCACAGCTGCAGGAGCATGAAATACAAATTTGTATGCGTAATAACCTACCAGTCAAGATAGTCCCTGGTCGGCTGGACATCAATGTCCATAAACACTCTAGAAGATGTCATCGAAGTAAGAGCAAGAGTCCCTGTTGTTAACACATCAGTGGGGTGTTAGTAACCAAATTATATTACAATTTTATTATGTAAGTGAACTACTAACCTCCAATTCGTTTAGGATTCATTGTGGTAACTAAAAGAACGCGTGGAGTGCTTCCATAAGATTTGAACTTCTGGCAAAAGACTGTTGCGGCTTGGTCCCATAGGTATAGCTTCATCACTGGTCCGCTGCATGATATTAAAAATAAAATGTTAATAGAAACAGACATATAATACTTGTAACATTAGACAAACTCACCCATGTGTCTGAACATGGACCACCAGATGCCGCTTTTCTACTATGTCAGATTCGTCAATTATGAGATGCTCGGTCATAGCTTGCCCATTGATCAGCCTCATGTGACCAACATAATCTGAAATATGCTAAGTTAGTTAAGAATCAAACCAATGCTAATTAAATTATCATAGCTGAATATAAATGGAAGGACATGGCTTACCATAAAGATCACCCCTGAGATCACAGTTAGCCTCGAACTCCTCGTGGTCATGAAACCGGAACCGATCTTCTGGAAATAGTATCGGACTATTCTGAAGAGGAGTTAGAACAGTGTTCCATGAAAACGTTACTGTCACGTTGTGATCAGCAACCCGATACTGAGCTTTGTTCCTCGATCCAAAGAACCTGTTTAGCCTGTAAACGGTTCCTGATGTCATCTTTCGCAGATATGTCTGAACACGGCTTGCTGGAATAAATCCTTTTATAACATTTCCCTGTCCAGCATATGAAAGTGATCCGATTAATAGAATAACTTTATTAACCGAGCAATAATAAACATACATATAAAAAATTAAAGATGAACCTGCTCATCAATGAGAAGCATCTCCTCTCCAATGAGGGTTTTCGTATGTGGGTTTCGAGCCTCCCAAAAATGGATAAGACGAAACCGCAACTCCGCTTCATGTGGGCCAAGTGTCACTTCGTAAAAGCCCATAACTTCGACATCGTTCCCGGAGACTACAGCAGCCTTACCATGAGGCTTGGTTTCAATCACGGAAGAGCCAACAGCCTTTCCGCCGGTTTTCATCTGCATCGCGGAGGAGGCGAGGATCTTCCCGGTATGTTTGAGCGCTATCATGGAGGGGGCATGTGATTTTTCGTTTGTTTTCATCGGGGATTCACCGTCGGTTTGAGTGGTTGAGTTGCGTTCGATAACTAAGTAGCCGTCCGTCTCCGTGGCCGACATGCGATCGATGGATGTTGGAGCCTGGCCTTTGGATTCCATCGGTGTGGATGAACCGTCGATCTGGAAGTTTGACTTCGGTTCGATCGCGGAGGAGACGTCGGTTTGCATGTCTGAGGTGCGGTTGCTGGAGGCTGAAAGGTGGCTTTTGGATTCCATCGATGTGGATTTTTGAATATATCTTGAGGATTATCATCGAAACATAGGGGAAGAGTTTTATACAACAAATGATGGAGAGTAAGATGAAAGGTCTTCATTGAATGAGATAGACGAAGCTATGATTAAAGCATATAGTGGATGAGTCTTCAATTGATTGCAGAAACGGATCGAAAGAGAAAGGGAATCGAAGACGGAGAAGTCGAAAGAAGAGGAGTCGCAAGGGAAGAGATCAATCCCGACCTGATTAGGTTTCACGGTTAACAAACCAGGCCCAAAAAAAAATGTTTTAATTCCAGCCCAGGCCCAACCGGATTGAAACTCGGTTTCACGTCATCGCCAACGCGGCAATAGGAAGCTTTCCTATTGGTTGTTTTTTTGGGACGACGTGGACACGCTAGTTACTTAGCATATCAGCCTTTTATTTAGTATAGATTTAAACAGTAGAGCACAATAATGTGCTAATGGATGTGACTTTTTAGCAGTTTTTGTAATCAATGGGTTTTAGTTTCAAGACTGAATGGTTTCTTGTTGTAATGACAAATACATTGCAGTACATTTATACAAAATACGTAGAGTACATTTGTTAACTGATAGATATATCTGTGTAAAACAATTGAAATGCCAAACTTATCGAGTTTCTGCACGGTTTTGCAATTTTCAAATGTTCTTTATTCAGTTTTCTTCCAAAACAACTTTAAACTTGAAAAACAATTCGACAAATTACTAAAAACTTTAAAATATACTTAAAACACACATGTTAACTCTATAAAAACCATAATTATCATTAATTAAGAAAGGGAATCTTATTTTTTTCCCGCGTTCCTGCACAATGTTGCATTTCAAAAATGTTTCTTTGCATCAAAGTTAACTAATTTTTTTCTTTTAAAAAAGCTTAAAATTTGTAAAAATTGATAAACTACTAAAATCTTTAAAATATACTTAAAACACACAATTTAACTCGATAAATAAAATACAGAAACGTTATAAATTGGTAAAAACACAAAGAAATTATAAATAAATAAACACACAATATACCATTAATTGAGAAAGTGAGTCTCAATTATACATACTTGAAGCTTCAAATAACTTTTATTAACTTACCCGAAATAAAATATTGATTGATTTTAAGGTGATAACTAACCTTTCTGTTAAGCAGTTATTTTTTTTTGTTTTTGACATTGCTAAATAGTTTTTTTTTTTGTAAAAAGGCCTCAACATCGCTAAATAGTTATATAATTTTTTTTTTGGTAAAATAACATTGCATATAGTTATTTGATATACCAAAATGTTTTATTTATAAATGAGACCATGGAAAGCGAAATAGATGTTGAATACACTACTTGAAACCTTGGCATCGTTTTTGCTACATGCGAATTATATTTATATTTTATTTTAATACGGTTCTGAATTGTAATGTATTTATGATTATTTTTGTATTATGTATCTTTTTATTATTGTGTTCTTTTCTTACATATGTTTTAGATTAATTTTTCTTAGCATATATTTTAAAAACCTACCTTACTAAAATTAAAGTTATGTTTTACCAAATAAATTTATGTAGTTATTAAATTAATATATTTAATGTATAAATTAAAAATAATATAGATTATTTAATTGCTATTTAAGTTATTGTGTTTGTTAATTGTATAGTTAATAATCCACATCCACATATCTTTTCATTAAAAGTCCTGAGAAACTAACATATTTTTAATGTTGGTGTGAAAAATAACCTTACACATGATAATAACAATTAGATATGAAGTACATAAAACTAATGTGCCAAAATAATATCCTGAAACACTAACATTAATCAAAAACTATTGTTGATTGTCTCAATTTTTACTATATAGTACACAAAGTTATTCTTCTAAAATGATTTTTTTCTAATTAATATCACTTAATGAACAATGTTTGTTTACTTATTATTGTATTAAGATTTGCTACTACATCATCAAATCTAAGTTCAACTGGAATTTGTTTTAATGAATTTTTATTATTTTATTTGCGTTGACAAATCCTCCTATTAAATTTTTTTTCTTATGAATCATATTCTGGTAAAAATAACTTTTAGTTCCACTTATTCGTCAATATAAAAAAATATTTATCTAGGAAATTAAGACGAAGTCTGAACGGTGCAACAAAAACAAACATAAATATTTTGAGCTACTTATGGGTTTTTCTTTCTCATGTTGATTGATAACCGAATGGATTTACTGTATATTGAAGGATATGTTCCACTAAATAAGTTATGATTTTACATATGTTGGCCATGATGCTTAAAGCAGTCATCATGATAGCCCAAAGAAATAAAAACTTTACTATTTAGGCCAATCCTATAAATTATTAACGTGAGCCTTTGAAGTAGTAAACTGTAAACATGTTCCCTGCTTTTCACACAATATCCAGTAAATGGTTTAATAAGTGATGATTAAAACTTCAGAACAAATGTCGTTGTTCTCAGAACAAAACACTCAACCAAATGGAAAGGTAGAAAGCTAGAGTCATCTAAAACCAGTATAGCAATACCTTTAGTTAAGATCTGGTCTGGATCTATCTTAATTGTTTTAATTACTTAAAAGAAATGAATATAAAAGAAAAAACAATGAGTACACGAACATAACTGTAAACAATGATGTCATGACTGTGTAAATTAAGTTTTTTTTTTTGTCAACTGTAAATTAAGTTTATTAGCTTGGTTTTACACTCTTGTTAATTCCTTTTCTATCAGCTTCGCAGATTCTTTGCCTCCCAACCAGGTGAGGTACTGAATTGTTTATCAGTTTTCGTAGCAGGAACATAGCAGGACCAGCTTGGCTTCTGCATCATGCACACAACAAAGAGCTAGCACCCTATATCCAATTAGCCGGTGAAAACTCGTTAGTTACATTATGCATATATATAAAACCCAATGAGAGGATAACATTTAAGTGTATGTCACTCCCAAGTTTCCACCTTCAGTGGAAGCCCATATCTATGTTGACATGAAGCAGAATTAAGCAGCTAGATTTGAGAATTAAGCTGCCAGACTTTATAAGGTTTTATAAGGCTTTATAAGGTTTTTATAAGCTCGATTTTATTGAAGAGAAGAAGAAGAGAGAAAAAAATATTTTATTATATTGTGTACTGAGGTCACTTGTTTTTAAATACTTGTACCCAGATCCACAATTAAATTAAGGAAACTATTCTCTCCTTCTTTCTCTTCCATCTTGAGATCTACTTTCTCTCTCTCTATGTTCTTCATGTTCTTCATTCTCCATAAATAAACTCTCAATAATTCTCTCATTCTAACATGGTATCAGAGCATTAAGCTCCTGAAACTCACAAAAGCTTCCGCAAATTTCTTTCTTTTCTTCTCAGATTATCTTCAAAATCTGTTGGATACATCCTTTTATCCACTGGTCCAAAGGTCATACAAAAGGGAAGAACCTCACCAGAACTCAAGATAGAAGAGTACCCTATTCTCTGGAACTCAAGAAAGCTTCAACCATATCAGGAAAAGCTTCTTCAAAGTCCAGTTTATCTCAAAATCAGTAGGAACAATCTATTGTCCACTGGTTCATATCTCTCCATGAGAGAGAACTCCAACATGGTGTTGTTTCCAGAGTACAAGAAGGCTAAGGAACAACATAAGAACCACAATATGCCAAGAAGAAATGACTTGAATCAAGCCAGGAATGTAATCAAAGAGTTTGAGCATCCATCGATTCAAGGTCGAACCATGTATTCATCTGTCATTGGTGGTTCAAATGAAGAAGGAACATGGAGAAGTACTGATAGTGCAGCCAACACTGATGGTCCAGCAACCATGAGTGACCTACATTCCCTTATCCAAGCTTTTATCTCATTCAAGAAGGCTGGTACACACTCTCTTGACCCTAAACCTATCATTATAGATTCAGGAGCAAGCCATCACATGATTAGTGATAGAAACTTGATGAGTGATGTCCAGCCTGCCTCAGGGTATGTTCAAATAGCAAATGGTGATAAGATTAAGATAGAAGGGATAGGGAACCTGAGGTTGTTTGATAGGGAATCTACTGCCTTGTATATGCCTCAGTTTACATCAAACTTGCTATCTGTGAGAAAGGCTACTGTTGATCTGAGTTGTCAGGTTGTCTTCAGACCAGATGAGGTTGAATTTCAAGACTTAAAGACAGGCCAAGTGATTGGAAAGGGGCACGTTCACAATGAACTATATCATCTTCAGAAGACAGAGATGTCTAGACCATCCACTTCTCAGTGTTTGGCTAGTACATCCAGCGGGGTTGATAGCACACTATGGCATGCTAGGTTGGGACATCCTCATACAAGAGCCCTAAACTTGATGCTTCCAGGTGTGGTCTTCAAGAATGATGATTGTGAAGCTTGCATATTGGGGAAGCATTGTAGAACAGTCTTCTCACAGTCTAGCACCATCTATGAAAGATGTTTTGACCTAGTTCACTCTGATGTATGGACTGCTCCATGTGTGTCCAGAGAGAACCACAAATACTTTGTCACCTTCATTGATGAGAAATCCAAATACACTTGGGTGACACTGATTCCGTCTAAGGACAGAGTGTTGGATGCTTTCAAGAATTTCCAGACCCATATCTGCAACCATTTCAATGCCAAGATGAAAATTCTAAGGTCAGATAATGGTGGAGAGTATACAAGTCATGCATTTAAGCAATATCTTGCTCAACATGGGATAACTCATCAGACAAGCTGTCCTTACACTCCTCAACAGAATGGAGTTGCTGAGAGAAAGAACATACATTTGATGGAAGTAGCAAGATCAATGATGTTCCACACCAATGTTCCAAAAAGATTCTGGAGTGATGCTGTGATGTCTGCTACTTATCTGATCAATAGAACTCCAACTAAAGTCCTCAACGACATGTCTCCTTTTGAGGTTCTAAATAAGACCAAACCATCTTTGGACCATTTGCGTGAGTTTGGATGCCTCTGTTTTGTGATGATACCTGGGGAGCTGAGGAACAAGCTTGATGCTAAAAGCTCAAAAGCTATGTTCATTGGTTACTCTCCAACTCAGAAGGGGTATAAGTGCTATGATCCAGAGTCAAGAAGGGTTCCTGTCTCGAGGGATGTGAAGTTTGCAGAATCTAGAGGCTATTATGATGGAAAGAGTTGGGATGAGCTCAAAGATCTTTCTCAATCAGCCTCAGATAGAGCAAATAACCTTAGGGGAGTAATGGAGAGCATGGGAATCAGTATGCCCTCTTTACCAAGTGTGGAACCTGTCCCTGAAAATTTATCATCTACTGCAGCTGATAGTGTTGAGAGCACTCATCCTAATCACGAGGGGGGCAGTAAAAATGTTGAGCAGTCTACACAAGCTCAACCTGAAGAGAGCTCTGTAGCTCATGATCAAGATGAGATGCCATCAGAATCAGATGTTGAGACTCAAGTAGAGGCGCCAAGTGAAGGAAATGAAGCAGAACCTGAGCAGATACAACTTTTGAGAAGGAGTACAAGGATCAAGAAACTCTCACAGTGGATCAACACAGAAGTTTACTTCAATGCTGAAGCTGTAGCTCACCCAATAAGTGCAGTATGCTCCCTTGCTCAATATCCAGAAGATCATCAAGTCTTCATCAGTGAATTGGATCAGGAATACATTCCAAGAACATATGAAGAAGCTATGCAACACAAGGAGTGGAAAGAATCTGTTGGAGATGAGATGAGAGCCATGATCAAGAATGATACATGGTTTGAGACTGAACTTCCAAAAGGAAAGAAGGCAGTGACAAGCCGACTTCTCTACACTATCAAGTATGGAGCCAATGGAAAACCAGAAAGAAAGAAGACAAGACTGGTTGCAAGAGGATATACTCAAGTGTATGGTGAAGATTATCTAGACACTTTTGCACCAGTGGCCAAGCTTCACACTATAAGGATTCTCTTATCTCTTGCTGTCAATCTTGAGTGGGATTTATGGCAGATGGATGTGAAAAATGCCTTTCTTCAAGGAGAATTGGAGGATGAAGTCTACATGAGACCACCTCCTGGTCTTGAGAACATGGTGAAGTCAGGAAATGTTCTCAGATTAAAGAAGGCAATTTATGGCTTGAAGCAATCTTCAAGGGCTTGGTACCATAAGTTGAGCACCACCCTCAATGGAAGAGGCTTTGTCAAGTCTGAAGCTGATCATACCCTATTCACCCTCACTAGCCAGCAAGGAATCATTGTCATTCTCATATATGTTGATGACATTATCATCACAGGCAGTGACAAAGAAGGGATCATCTCGACCAAAGCGTTCCTTAAGGCTTCATTTGATATCAAGGACTTGGGAGAGCTCAAATACTTCCTAGGGATCGAGATGTGTAGGTCTAAGGAAGGGTTGTTTCTATCTCAAAGGAAATACACCCTTGACTTACTAAATTAGGCTGGAGATCTTGGTGGAAGAGCTGCCAAAACACCTCTAGAGGAAGGATACAAAGTGATGCGTGAGGGGGAGATTGAAAACAAGTCATATGAAGATGTAAAGCATTATAGGAGAATGGTGGGAAAACTCATTTATCTTACCATTACCCGACCAGATGTATGCTTTGCAGTAAACCAAGTAAGCCAACACATGCAAGCTCCCAAGGTACACCACTGGAACATGGTTGAGAGGATTCTCAGGTACCTAAGAGAGGCACCAGGCCAAGGAGTATGGATGGGATGCAATAGAAGCACTGAGATTGTTGGGTACTGTGATGCGGATTGGGCAGGAGATCGAGTTGATAGGAGATCAACTACTGGATATTGTACCTTCATTGGAGGCAATTTGGTAACATGGAAGAGCAAGAAGCAGAAGGTGGTGTCTTGTTCAAGTGCTGAGGCAGAATATAGAGCTATGAGGAAGCTCACAAGCGAGTTGATTTGGATCAAGGGACTTCTTAAGGACTTGAGAATTGAAGTTACAACGCCAATCACGATGCATTGTGATAACCAGGCTGCTATACACATTGCTAGCAACTCAGTCTTCCATGAAAGGACCAAACATATAGAGGTAGATTGCCACAAAGTGAGACAAGCCGTGGAGCAGAACATCATATTGCCGTGCTACACAAGGAGTGAAGATCAGCTAGCTGATATCTTCACCAAGGCAGCAAGCACTAAGGTATGTGAGTCCATTCATCCAAAATTGGGACTCATAGACCTATCATGTCAATGATCTCTCATTCATGAAGTGTTCTACTCTTTTTCCTTGACTTGGGTTTTCTCTCAAAGGGTTTTACCTAGTTGAGGTTTTAATGAGGGAATACTTCATGGCTTCCAAGCTTGACTTGTTCCACATGGTCAAGCTTGAGGGGGAGTGTTGACATGAAGCAGAATTAAGCAGCTAGACTTGAGAATTAAGCAGCCAGACTTGATAATTAAGCTGCCAGACTTGAGAATTAAGCTGCCAGACTTTATAAGGTTTTATAAGGCTTTATAAGGTTTTTATAAGCTCGATTTTATTGAAGAGAAGAATAAGAGAGAAAAAAATATTTTATTATATTGTGTACTGAGGTCACTTGTTTTTAAATACTTGTACCCAGATCCACAATTAAATTAAGGAAACTATTTTCTCCTTCTTTCTCTTACATCTTGAGATCTACTTTCTCTCTCTCTATGTTCTTCATGTTCTTCATTCTCCATAAATAAACTCTCAATAATTCTCTCATTCTAACAATCTACAACAGGGGATACTGACATATTCATGATTGCTAAGAAGTTAATGGAAGTAGGTCAAACTAACTTCTAGCGAACTAAAACTAATCGTTCACAGTAATGTTCAAAAACATGATATAAGGAATTGATCCCTGCAAATGAGAGAAACAACAACATGTTCTGGAAGCTTTTGGACACAGTGAAAATTATTTAGGATACAAACCTATTAAAAACTTATGGAGCAGACAACTGTTAGCTCAAACTTAAAATACAAACAGAGATTTTAATTCACACATGATAGGCACAACTTACATTAATAGAATTTCCATGGAACCGAGATAGAGTATGCAAACTCCAACATATAAAGAAAAAACTCCAAAGGTAAGGCAGCTGGATGAAAACAGCTAGTGGTAGTATCGTATCTCTAAACCAAAGAAAGACAATCCTGCACAGAGAGAGTGTGATATATCCCTATAATAACTTGTCACTTACCTAAAACCCAATAGATATGTACAATTCTATGACACAAATGAGTTTTCGCAATAAAAAAAACTACTCTATGAAAATATTGCAAGAGGGAAACAAATGTGAAGCATACACATGACTCTAAAGCACAATTCTACTCGAAAGATACATTAAGTCAAACAAAATTGTACTCATTCATCAGAAATTAGCAAGTGCTAGTTCATCAGTCACATAGATTTGGTGAAGAGAAATGTTAGCAGCTTGGAAAGAAGGAGACTTTTCCCATTACGACTTGCAGACTTAAGAATCATAGTTTAGAGATAATTTTCATTTCACTGATTTGTTCTTCTCTACTATCTTCGACGCGTTGGCTACGATGTTCCTCTCGGTGATGCTCGCGCATGGAATCAAAATCTGATAAGATACGCTAGAGTAAAAGGTATGATCGGATGCGTCACAGGGAGTACCAGTGTCGAAAATCATATTTGGTTTGCCTATCCGGGTGTTCTCATCTATGAAGTTCTGAACAATCTTCGCTAAACAAACGAAAATTGGCTCGAACTCCATCGCATCGAGGAAAGGTTTCTCGGAAATTGAACAACTAGGCGCTTGAGGCCAGGTTTGAGCACTGGTTGCATGTTGAATCCGGCTGGATAATCATCCTGAAAATGACGATGACCAGGATCTAACTTCTCTTGCTCTTCACTAATCACGATCCAATAAAATTTATAGTTCAAAGTAGCTTAGACGCACGACTAAAAAATGAAAACAGACTCACCATCGGTTGGGTAGAAAGGAGAAGCTGAATTATTACGTTTGTTTGGAAGGCAGTTCGTCTCTGCAAAACAAACAAAATATAGACATTAAACTGACCTAGAGAAAGACATATAATGTCTTTTTCAATTGGATTGCTACGAAAATTATTCCAAGAAAAAGAAGAGATTTATTGAAAATACGTTTTATAGAGTAAAAAAGAGGAATCGTTTCAGCAATCAAACTGAAAATGTTTAGGTCACCTAAATGACATGGCTGATTTGAGGGATCTAATTGGTTGATCCGGAGTGGGTGAAGGTAACAGAAACGTTGAAGACGAACTGGAAGAGACGGATTGATCGATGAGATGTGGATTTGGGAAGTTGGGCTTGACCTGGGCCATGATTTATTTTATGAAGACCACACGGAAGGTCCAATATCCTTTTCAGTCAACAAAAATATGGCAGCATTGAGGTGATATAGTTTA